>NC_033794.1:69893415-69901207 GCF_001876935.1 Asparagus officinalis | reverse complement strand
TTGCACCAACATCACACGAAACCCTAGGAAGCTATTTATAGCTTCGTCCAGTCAAATAGCGGTTCGGGTCGTGGGCTCACCTCACGCAGGCTCTTCACGCGGTTACTTTTTTTTCGTTTCTGCTTCATTCATGTGGTGGTGTGGCCCACCTCACAAAGCCACATTCATAATTCTCTACCTCGGTGAAGTTTTCCCAAAACTGAGCTGACACTAAAGCAACCAAATGTCGGTATCTACTCACCAAAAATCGGCTGCATCATAAATGACTGCCTACGTATCCTCTTGCCTAAGGAATCAAGCCTTACGTAGTTCACCCAATGGCCTCAAAAAGCCTCAACACCGAAGAATGTTCAAAAGTTCCAAACAATAACCAAACTTGACACCTGAAACAACTTTGGTCAACATATCTGCAGGGTTGTCTTTCGTGTGGACCTTCTCCAATATGACGTCTCCTTCATCCAAAACTTCACGAACAAAATGGAATCTGACATCATGTATTCACGGTCCTCAACTGAAACAGGTGACATCTTAGCTGATAGCTTAAAATGGGGAGCTAATGGAGTACTCACCGCCTTGGCATTGCCATCATAACTGAATTTCTTCAGCATCTTCTGCAAGTAACTCCTCTGTGTCAACTTCAACCTCCCCTTCACCCTGTCTCTCTCAATCTCCATACCCAATATCTTCTTTGCTTCTCCAAGATCCTTCATCTCAAATTCGGATGACAGCTCCTTTTTCAACTTTCTAATAGTTGAAGTATTCCTGGAAGCGATGAGCATATCGTCAACATATAACAACAAATAGATATACTCACCATTCTGTAGCTTGTGCATGTAAACACACGGGTCATATGGGCTCCTCGTGTACCCTCGGCCAATCATAAAGCCGTCGAATCTCTTGTACCATTGTCGCGGCGATTGCTTCAATCCGTAAAGAGACTTCTTCAGCTTGCATACCAATTCTTCCTTTCCTGCAGCTTTGAACCCCATAGGTTGTGTCATGTAGATCTCCTCTTCTAAATCTCCATGTAGAAATGATGTTTTCACATCCATCTGGACCAAATCCAAATCCAGCTGTGCCACCAATGCCAATAAAATACGAATCGACGAATGCTTCACAACAGGTGAAAATACCTCATTGTAATCAATGCCCTCTAGCTGTGCATATCCCTTGGCAACCAATCTGGCTTTGTACCGAATGTCCCCAATAGAAGATCCTTCTTTCTTTGCATACACCCACTTGCATCCAATAGCCTTCTTACCTTTCGGTAGCTTTGCAAGTTCCCAAGTGTCGTTCTTATGAAGAGACTGCATCTCCTCCTCCATGGCTTCCCTCCACCTAATCGAATCAGAGCTTGACTCTGCTTCCTTGAATGTAAAAGGAACCAAATCATCAACGACTTCTGCTGATAAAGCATATGCAACCATGACATCGTTATATCTAGCTGGCCGACGAATGTTTCTTCTTTGTCTATTAGCTGCAATGGACTCTTGAACATGACCCTGTTCCTGAGTCCCAACATCCACTGTATCCTCTAAATGCCCGGTTGTCATCCCATCTCCTTCCAGTGTCACCCATCTCCTCCCAGTGTTACCTCTGTAGGAGCCTCGATGGATACAATGCTCTCTGGAGTGGGTGGAGTCACATCATCCTCCACCTGCTGCGATATCCTAACTGTCTGGTCTTCCTCCACCTGCTGAGGAACTTGAGGCTTCATCATGTACGCCTCGTCAAATGTGACATCCCTGCTAATAACAATCTTCTTATCCTGTGGATCCCATAACTTGAAGCCTTTAACTCCATCTTTAAATCCCACAAAGACTGCTTTCCTCGCCCTCGGATTCAATTTACCATCACTGACATGGTAATAAGCTGGACACCCAAATATCTGAAGCGACTCATAGTCACTAGCTACCGAACCAGACCAACGCTCCAACGGAGTCTTCCCCTGTATCGCAGTGCACGACAACCTATTCACGAGATGGCTCGCATAAACCAACGCTTCGGCCCAAAAGGATATGGACAATCCACTCTGTGTCATCTCATACATCGCACCTTCTCCAGCAAGGTGCGGTTCAACCTTTCAGCCACCCCGTTCTGTTGCGGTGTCTCACGTACTGTGAAGTGTCGCCTAATGCCGTGATCCCGGCAAAACTGCAGAAACGGATCACTCTTATACTCTCCACCGTTATCTGAACGTAGAGTCTTTACCTTTCTACCTGTCTGCAGCTCCACTTTCTTCTTCCACTCCACAAAAATATCCAGGACCTGATGTTTATGCTTCATCGGGTATACCCAATTCCTCCTGGAATAATCATCAATGAAAGAAAAGTGACAAAATAGTTGGCCCCACCAAGTGATGTGTGCTTGGAAGGGCCCCAAACATCTGTGTGAATATAGTCCAATATACCTTGGGTATTGTGAATAGCGGTGCCGAATTTCACTCTTGTCTTCTTCCCAAGTATGCAATGTTCACACAACTGTAGCAATGATATTTATCTATTTCTAATCATTTACTACTTATTCTCGCATCCAACTGTAGCAATGATATTTATCTATTTCTAATCATTTATTTCAATACATGATATCATTCAAATGAAACAAATAATTACCATCATAAATAAGAAATTAACTTAATCAATTAAAAAATAATATGTGTTCGATACAAGCTTTGTCAATAAATTCAATTAAGTGATAATCAATTAAAAAACTTTCAGTTTAAACCATTTACAAGATTCAAAACTTCTCCACATCCTACAACTCTTAGGGCATGTTTGTTTGTACGGAATTAATTATGAAGTAGCTGAAGTAAAAGAACTAGCTAGATGATACTTCTGCTACTTCTAAACAAAAAAAATATGTTTGGTTCTCTAAAAAACTTACTTTTAATACTTCCTTAAACGCTTATGTGGCGCCTACGTGTCATCCTTACTTTTAAAATATTTTTCCAATCCTCAATACTCAGAAGTAGCTCAGAAGTAGTTGAAATGCATATTAATT
Organism: Asparagus officinalis; assembly: GCF_001876935.1. NCBI lineage: Eukaryota > Viridiplantae > Streptophyta > Magnoliopsida > Asparagales > Asparagaceae > Asparagus > Asparagus officinalis. Next base: position 69,898,207 of record NC_033794.1, on the reverse strand, counting down.
AGAAAATAAATAAATTTTTTATTAATATTTCCTTTATTAGTTACTTCTAACAACTTTTCATTGATAAAATTGCTCTTAATTAATTAATATTTCCTTTATTAGTTACTTCTAACAACTTTTCATTGATAAAATTGCTCTTAATTTTAACAATTATTTTGTAGTAATTTGTGATATACTTCTAACAACTTTTCATTGATAAAATTGCTCTTAATTTTAACAATTATTTTGTAGTAATTTGTGATAGTCGTCGGCCAGCTTTTCTTTGGGAAGAAGAGAACAATTTGTCTATTAATTCTTTGTCTAAATACCACGTTGATGTTACGATCAAAGGAGCGAGAGAGGAGGAAAATTAGAGATTCATAGGAACTTATGGTCATCCAGAGTCTTATCGTAGGTTAGAGGTTTTGAAGCTATGTGGTTGAAGGATTCTTCTTGCTCTCAAGTGGCGAGGGATCATAGTGCTAGATCAAATTAAAGAGCGTGACGTGGCTTTGAAATTGTGAAAGCATCATGTGTTAATTACTTCCTAGTAATATTTTCAAATTTTATTCAAACAAAAAAAAATAAAGAGGAAGAAGTTCTATTTTTATTATTTCTAAAAATATATGAAACAAACAAAAAATGATATTTTTACTACTTCCTATTTCATAGTTTTAAAAGTTACTTCTATAACCTACTTCTTACTTCCAATACTTACATTATCCAAACGGGCCCTTAACTGAAATGCAAATCTAACAAATAAAAGCTTATTCAAAGACCTATAGCAGTGAAGCAATAAACCATGAATAATTAGAATTTGAATGATAAAGATCATGAAGAGCCCATTAATTATCAAGACGAGTTCTTCCTTCCTCGAGTCTCTCCCAATGCTTTGTCTTCTTCCAACTGATTCAATCCAAAATATTCTCCCCTCCACCATCCATCACCTCGCAACCTTCATCCTGCCACAAACAATGGAGACTTAGAAATAGAAAAAACGGAACATTTAAGCCTCTACAAATTAATATTCGGTTTACTGTAGCAGCCAACATCAACAAACACTTTAAAACATGAAGCAATTTAAACATGAATCAATTTAAAACATGAGCTAGTAAATAAGGTTTTAATGAAGGTTCTCGCATTTCATATTCTTTTTTAGTATGGATAGGATGCATACATTAACATTATATTCTTGTAATATAGTTCATGATTAAATTAGTGTATTTGATGATATTATATGTAGTTCATATTTCATATTATAGTCTTGAGCCTCAATTATTGCATAAATGATAGCATCCTAAGATGAAAGGGAGCCAAAGATGATTCAGAACTTGTCCTAAAGTCATCAATTGATAAATAATGACCTATAAATGTAAATGTTAAAAACAAATACATACTTCCAAATATTTTCTCCGTGGACTTGACCACCACCTGGGTTAACCTGGTTGCGGGTATTTTTGACAGTTGAAAACAGTCATCGGCTATAATAACCTGCTTAGGCTTCCGAGGCTCACAATGAGGAAGGTGGAGAACCACATGCCCCACACGACGTAGTTGTTGTGCGCGTCGCGGAAGCGTGACAACCAAACGGGCGTGCTTCGAGAACCAAATCAAACAAACGTCGAGATAAAGGCCAAACAAATCAAAACAACGGCACAAATCCAAACACAATAGTTTTACGTGGTTCGGCAATTGCCTACGTCCACGGGGCAAGAAGGGGATGAGGTTTTCACTAATAGAGAAAGAGTACAAACTGAGATTACAAATCACTCGAAGGAACAAACTAATCTCACCAACAAGCTCTTAATCTCTCCAAACAAAACCCTAAACAAATAGCTCAGAAAATATCTCTTTTCTGTGCTCCAAATATCCCCAATTTTTCTTCTCCACCAATTTTCTCTTCCAATTGTTCCATATATATAGAAATCCTAAAATCATAAACATACTAGGAATTCTAAACCAAAACTAAATTAAATTAGGAATCCTAATAACCTATTACCAAAATAGATTAGGAATCCTAATAATCTCATGTTACCAAAGTAGACTAGGAATCCTAATAACCTCATGTTACCAAAATAGATTAGGAATTCTCTATCCAACAGTAGTATACTAACATCCTTTGCAAACCATCATGCAAACCAAAATAAAAGACTAGTGACTATGGACAATACCATGTTTCAATCAGTATCAAAGCAAAACCTGAAGAAAAATGAACTTGAACATCCTTTGCAAACCGTCCTGCAAACAAAAATAAAAGACTAGTGACTATGGACAGTACCATGTTTCAATCAGTATCAAAGCAAAATCTGAAGACAAATGAACTTGCACAAAGACAAGTTGCTGGACATAGTACAAGGAATACTACGTTTAATGCCAATGAATTGGATCTGCCCATATTACTAACGGAAAAGTGATTCGATCTGAAGTATATCTTAAGTATCTTACAGGTTCTTGCTTGGCAGTGATATTGTTTTAGGATATAAGTTACTTACATTAATCTCTTACGCAGTTTATTCTGCCAGTAGCTAATACAAAGTTAATACATGTGTGCATTGTACATTGATAGAATGCTGTTTAATTTTAAACTAATAAGAGTTTCTAGTTTAAGTTTTCTTAATCATAAATCTCTGATATATTAGAGAGCTGCTAAACGCCTATAGTATTCTGGATAAATTCTTATTCAGAAAATTGGGAAAACATGTTAGCAGTGTCACCCCTATGCCTGGCTGAACCTCAGTTGAATTGTTTGATGTATTTAACAAAAATGTATGTTCCAAACCTGAACTATAACTGAAAGCACAGCAAAAGGAAATTTATATATATAGCCAGCAAGAGCACTCACCGTATAGACGGAGTTCTCAATGCGATCAACATGAAGGACTTCTCTAAGTTCTCACCACCGTTCATGATTTTGGAGGGCTTATAAAAATCCAAGAAACAGTAGTCATAAGGAAGTTGCGTCTTTGTCGATGAATGTTTGTTCACTTTCACCTGAAGTTCATCACCCTGAGCAAAAAAGATAATCATCAATTAAACGTGTTCAATATTCAAGGAACAACCATGAACCATATTACATTGACATCAAGGAACTAATTGGATTTAAACATGATCCACATGGCATTTTCCAATAGAAGATGGAAAAAGTTTGTACACGTGACTTTGATAGGCAATGTGATAAAGCACGTTCCAATCCCTCAGTGTCTATTATTGTTCCTTACAATTCTAGTTCTTAGAAGAATACATCATACAGTAAGAGATGCTATCTTTTATAATAATCAGCGACTAAGATTATAGTAATTGATTATGTAACGACTAAAGACTATATTTTGGTTGTGAAAGAATAAGCATCTCTGAAAATGAAGAAGACCACTATATAAGCTCATGGAAGTCTTATTTATGTTATTTACCATCTTAATATCTTATGTATTTCCTTTACATAAATTTAATACGACAATTTGTGAACGTGCATCAAGAAACATGTCAAAATCTTACCTGTTTGACTCAACTCCACAACTCAAATGAATGATTGAGTGTGTATGCTGGGAACCCGAAACCTAATATCCAGAACTCGCACGTTATCAGAATGACGGGATCAACATCTTCTGTGAGGATACCACCTGATCAGCAAGATAGCATGCAGTGTAGTAACAACATAAAGGCATCTGGAAAAACAATAAATAGACTTATGGATGGAAAATTCATTTAGTCATACTGGTCCAAACACTTCCAGTACAGCAAAGGATGCAGTACTATTTTCACACTCGCATAATTCTACACACGAAGCAAAATTAGTTGTCGATAATTGATATATAAACTATAGATGTAAAAACAATCATCCCTCTTCAATACATAGGCCTGAGGGGTTTTTGTTTAGTAGAAAAGGTTAGGCTAACTTCCCTCCATGTTTCATGGAAAGTATTTATTGGGACTGCAACAAAAGAATAGGTTAATGTAACCTACGACACAAACATGTATCACGATATATCCCCTAAAGGTCTCATTCTCTGAACACCCTATTCCCCTTATATAGTCTCCTCTTGACTATGTGTCCCTCAGTTGATATATTCCCCTTACACAACCTCAGTCTTCTTGCCGCTTCAATAGCATTAGTAGAGCTTGATATCAACATATCAACTCAGAGTCGGAAATACACCTCACCCTCATACGCATCAGTCATAATTGTCGCAATCACTCTGCTCATCAAGAAATCCATGTCCTACCCACCACAGATATATCTCTTGTCTTGTTCATCAATGAATCAGCCCCAAGAAAATTTAGAGTCCCTTGGTGCTCCATCGAGTTGAGAACAAAGGTGAATGCCGCCATGCTGTATAAATCTCCTTCTTGTCATTCAACTTGTAGTTTAAAGTGGCCATACTTGGCTACAAACGCGGCAATTCCCAACACGAAGATGAAAACCCACTTCTACAATCATAAACACATGCACGCTAACTAATTTCCCAAAATTGTAACCTTAAAAGTACAAATAACAATTTCATAAACCTAGAAATCAAATTGAATTACTAAGAGACATTCTATCAAATAGTTAGCTTGCAACTCCTAAATTAACAAATAGGCAAAGAACTTGCACAGTAATAAACCCAAAATCATGGCGAACAGCTCCTTGGAAACAAGATCGAGCTTTGAGTTGAGAAAAAGGAGATCAGTATCGGGGAAGATGTCGAGGTTGATCTCGGTGAAGGGGAGGGACTTCAGGCAAAGGAAGGAGCAGATGGCGGCGGAGTAGCGATAGCCGGAGCGGGAGAAGAAGGAGATGCGGCCGCGGGGGGAGGGCCTGGGGTTGACGACGAGG
>NC_033794.1:69824485-69893405 GCF_001876935.1 Asparagus officinalis | reverse complement strand
GTCAAGAAGGATTATCCGAGTGGCCCGCGCGCATCGGTCAGCTCCAAGTGATCGAACGCGCTTGTCAGTCAGCTCGCGCGCATCGGTCAACTCCAAGTGACTGAACGCGCTTGTCAGTTAGATCGCGCACATCGGTCAACTTCAAGTGACCAAACGCGCTGACCAGCCAGCTCGTGCGCGTCAATCAGCTCTAAGTAACCGAACGCACTCATCAGTCAGATCGCGCGCGTCAATTAGCACCAAGTGACCGAACGCGATCATCGGTCAGCTCGCGCCCATCAACCAGCAAAGCGTACAAGTCAACAAGATAACCAAATACGCAAATCAACAGAAAGTACAAGCCCAAGAAAGTCAGGAAATACCGAAAGAACTCAAAAGAAGTTCGGAACTCGCGTGCCGCGCGAGTCACCTCCTGGTGACCCACGACCGCGAGGGTTACCATGGTCTGTCCCACGCCCAAAGTTGTCCAGAATGTTCAAAACATGTTTTTTGCTGTTTTCACGGGATTTCTTCTGTTCCAGAGGTTCCCAACTATCTAGATATCATCTCCAAACATGGTTATATGGTTATTAACTAAAGATAGGGCTGAATCCATCATTCTTATCCAAAAACTCTCCAACCAAAGTCTATAAATACAAGCCTAGGGGCTCATTTCTCAGGGGCGGAATTTTATCAAGAAGGCGAGGTGCTGCTGCATTGAGGAGTCAATAAGCACGAAGTTTTAGCGAAGGTTAACTAGATTCTGATGAACTTCAGCATAAAGAAGAAGAAGGCTTTTGAAGGATCTGAACCCCTACTTCCCCCCGTTCGTTCCTTGAGATTAGACTTAGTCTTAATCTCGAGAAGAGCTACTGATTTCTCTTGGTCAATTTCAGTGCTTCAAGCGAATACTTTCTTGGTGAAGTAGGAGCTCTGCCAATCTTCCGACAACCGGATCTGATCCACGGTCATCCACAGATATTAAGATCCCTGGCACAGGCGAAGACCCTACGCAAGTAAGAGTTGATAAGAGTTAATAAACAATTCTTGTGTTTATTTTTTAGAAAGTTGTAATCTTTATTTTTGTTGGTTAAATTCATTATAAACGATCAAAGTTGTAATGAATTCGATAATGAAGACTTTTTTCGACGAAACAAACTGGTGACCACAGTAGGAGCCAACAGTCTCGCTACGGAGACTGTCATGTCGCAACCTTGGATCCGGATCCCGGTTGATGAAGAGGTCGAGTACGAGTTCGACCAACACAAATTCGAGGAATATTTGTCGTCCTCCTCCTCTTGGTCCTCTGCTCTTCGCAAGCGTAGGAAGATCAATGCCCCCGTTGCTGCAATAGCTACACCTCGCAACACCCCTCCGGCCTCCAATGAAGTCGGAGCTACAGATCTGAACTCCTCCTCAATCAAGGAGTTGAGTACTGAAGGCGCACATATTTTGTCAAAGAGAGCTTTCCAAATGCAGCATCAATGCCTCACACACTGATTTGTCAAGGCTTTAGAGCCTTTTGACAGGATCTGCTATGATGCAGATCTGAAACTTAGAAGGCGTCAAGTGTTGCAGCAGCGAGCAAACGCCCCCTCCTCTAAATCATCAACAAGTGAATGGATCCAAGTCAAAAGGACCCATTCAACTTTTGAGGAGCGAATCTAGAAATACCGTGCATTGCTTGCGCACACGAGAATCCTTGTGCAAGAAGCCAAAAAATTGCAGAAGAAAGAGATGGAAAAGAAGCCACCAAGACTACACAAAGTATGAAGACCAAAGTCCAAGACGGCGGTTGAAAAGATCAAAAAATACGGGTCACTCAAGTCTGACCCTCCAAGCCGCGGGTCACTCAAGTCTGACCCTCCAAGCAGCGGGTCACTCAAGTCTGACCCTCCTAGCCGTGGGTCACTCAAGTCTGACTCTCCAAGCCATGGGTCTCTTAAGTTTGACCCTTCTAGTCGTGGATTACTCAAGTCTAACCCTCCCAGCCACGGGTCACTCAAGTCTGACCCACCCAACCGCGGGTCACTAAGGTCTAACCTGCGCTAGGACCAAGACAGGAGATATTCTGCACCTGTTTTTCTGATTCCATCGAGCTTCGCCCCTACTTCAATTGATCCCGCACCTCCGGTAGAGCTCCACGGTAGGATGGACTTGTCCTGATTCAAGATGAGGATGGTGGATTGCCTGGGTCCTTTGCACGAGGATCGAGGCAAAGTTTCGGTCGAATAACGCTTGGGTCCAGTGATTGAACCCCGAGCAACTACTCGAGCTGGGGGTCGTATGCGCCCTCGCAATAAGTCAGAGCCTTTCTATAATAGAAAAACTCCCATAACCGACCACCTCAGACTGTGTGTCAAAGTCCGAGAGCCCGTTGAGGCCCATGTTCACGAATGCGTAGCTCAAAACGTTCGACTCTTGGGAGCTCTAACAAGACGTTGAACCCCTATAAAGAAACATTTTCGTCTGACAGCAACGATATTATACCTGGGAAGTCATGCCAACACACGATAGGTTACTCCGGTAATTATGCATATGAGTTGTACTATCGGGCTAGGGGTACGAATAGATCTCGAAAGTGAGATACCCGGGAGATGGACTTTTATTGTCCGTGTGCCAAACTTATCAGGACAGTATTATAAGCGTGTAGCTACCCTAAGACCGCTCCACGGAGGGTCTTGGCATTCCAAAGGCTTTCCTCTAAAGCGTTAAAAACCAAGCCAAAGTGTTTCCGTAAAAAACGATCAGCCGTTCAAGATGACGAACTTCCAGAAGTTACAATTAACATGGCTGATAGAGGAAAGTCAACTCGACCTTCTAGTTCTGACCCGCTCATATCGCATCGTCTAACCCGATTGCGATCAGGAACCATTAGACAAAGGGATTATCATAGAATGCATAGGGGATTATTCTCAGATAATGAAGCATCAGATGCTAACTCTGCAGTCACTCCAGACAAAACGGTATCCAGCCCAGGATAATCCCGCGAAGTATTTATGATTAACATGGAAGAAGTAGCCAAAATGGTTGAGGATGCTCTAGCCAAGTAGAAAGAGATCTTCAAGTTCGAAATGGAAATGGCTATGATGCAGATGAGAGAAGAGCATGACCAACAGATCCGAGCATTGTCGAATCTGATAGGTGAATCCAGTCATCATAACAGTGTTAGCCAAGCAGCTAGCGATTCAGATGTAGATGATCACCTTAATACTGATAACCCTCCCGTTGACCAGAACGCTCGGGGTGGCCTCACTAAAAATAACAATGCTAGGGGTGGTCCCACCGAAGATGATAATGCCAGGGGTGGCCGCTTTATTCCTCTTAGAAATCGTCCAAAGCATGATACAGACGAGGACAAAAAGATAAAAGACCTTGAGAGTAAAATCAATGCTCTAATGTTTGCTCGAGAGGTGAAGAAGATCGGTATTCCGTGTCCTTACCCAAGAGAGTAGGAGTCGATCCAATATCTGGCAAAGTTCAACCTGATTAACTTCACGCCATTTGACGAGAAGGATTCGCTCACTCAGCATCTAATCTACTTTAAGTCCCACTTGGGCATTATCTCTGGTAATGAAGCACTGATGGTCAGGTCATTCGTGGGCACCCTTCTCGGGCCCACCTTCGATTGGTACCACTGTCTCAAGCCTATAAGCATCAATAGCTGGGACGATCTGGTGAACCTGTTCCTCGCTCACTTCTTTGATGATGATGCAGAGGTGTTAATCAGGACACTCTTCGAGGAGAAATAGGAAGACGAAGAGACGGTCGACGACTTCATTAAGCGCTTCCGAAATAAGGCGATGAATTGCTGAGATCCAGTCACAGAGGACTTCATCCTCCAAACCTGTCATAACAACCTATCCATTCATATTTTCGATGTTATGAGAGTAGCACCATCCAACACCTGGAAAGAGTTGAAGGTGTACGGAGAGCAGGTCGAACGCTTCCTCAGAAGGAAGAAAGCCGAAAGAAGCCAACCGATGGCTAACCCTCCAAACTGAAGCTTCGTCTCCCGTGGTAAGGGGAAGACACATGCAGTAGTTATTGACATTAATCAGATGTCGCAACAACAATCCTGAAGATAACAAAAGACTTTGGATCCGAGACTCCAAAAAGAGTACTCCTTCAAGGACGAAGACGTTCCAGCCATTTTCGAATCCTCCTTAAGAACAACAAGATCAAGCTACCACCTATCGCAAATCAGGAGGAAACTAATAATACTGCGGATCCAAAGTACTATGTGTACCACAAGAGGATCCTTTTTCCTACCAAGGTTTGCTTTGCTATCAAAAATAGCATCCAAACCTTGGTTGAAGCTGGCGTCATAATGCTAAATTAAGCCGAATGAAGACTCCGACAAGTATAAGAGTATAAAGAAGCTGGCGTCATAATGCTAAATTAAGCCGAATGAAGACTCCGACAAGTATAAGAGTATAAACTGCTCTTTCTGACACTCCGAAGAGTATACGAGTATAAGACTCCGACAAGTATAAGAGTATAAACTGCTCTTTCTGACACTCCGAAGAGTATACGAGTATAAACTACTTCTCAATACTCTGAAGAGTATACGAGTATAAACTGCTTCTTAATACTCCAACAGGTGTATGAGTCTAAACTGTTCCTTTCTTTCATGGGAAGTTCCTAGAGAGTGTCATGCCTGGTATTCTTAAGGATAACCCTATCATCCAACTAAGTATAATGTTAGACCGGGTTTTATAAAGGAAGCTGGGGGTGGATGATTCATGTAACGGGAAGTTCCCAAAAGAATTCTATATAGTGTATTTTTAGGGATAACCCGGTCACTATAAGAAGGTGATAAATAAGAAACTCCCACTCAAACTCCCGCTACGTCTGTGCACTCAACACTTCCATTATTAGAGTTTGGACATAGTATTCATAATTTTAATCTCCTTATTATTAACAATTATCAAACCCCTCCGTGTTAAGTATTTGTTACTTAATACTAGGAAGACCCTTTGAGTGATTTGTACAAATCAACACTCCCGTTGTAATTTGCACTCCCACTCTCACCGTTCACTTTGTCAAACCTTCCTATAGTTAGGACCACAACCAAAATCCCCTCTCGATTCCTCCAATGAGCAAGAGGTCCACAAATCGAGCGATCAAACCTTCCTACGGTTAGGATCATCTCAAACCTCCTACTAAGTCAAACCTTCCTACAGTGATACGAGTCGCCGTGTGAGCACCTTTGATCACGGAATTATCAAAGGTGGGTTGAGAAGAGGATGACAGAAACACAAGAATAATTCATTGATCACGGAATTATCAAAGGTGGGTTGAGAAGAGGATGACAGAAACACAAGAATAATTCAGTATGTGACGAAGAAAGGATGACAGAAACACAAGAATAATTCAGTATGTGACGAAGAAAAATACCCTCTCTAGATTATGAGTATAAAAAGATTATAATCTCTCTCTCACAATATCACTAGAATCGAGAACAAGCTCTCAATTCTCTCTAAACCTTAATCTCTCTTGATTAGAATCTCACTTTGATTACCTCTGATTGATTAGAAACCCAAAACAATTCCTTATATAGGTGTAACAATATGGATGATAAAGTGGTAAATAACCAAGCCTAAACCCAATAGAAATTCGTGCAAACAGAAATCCAAACGAACCAGGAAACCTTCGATGAGTTGACTCACAATTGAGATGAGTCGACTTGTCCGAAACTGGACAAAACACAAAACCAGCAATGAGTCGACTCATGATTGAGATGAGTCGACTCGTTAGAGACTGGTAACAAAAGGCTGGGTTTCGTGAGTCGACTCATGATAGGCATGAGTTGACTTAACCTGATGAGTTGACTCATAATTGTTATGAGTCGACTCACGGGCTGAAAACTGGATGCTTCGATTCTTTGATTCACCGTCTTAATCCACGCTTCAACCTGTGTTCCACTATGCTGTTTTACACCTCTATTCTCATGCTACCATGAGAATCAACTATCCTCAAGCTCCCATGAGGATCACTAAGTTCCGAAGAGAAGATACACCTGTATCATGAGTCCCCCCTTTAGGAACTTGAAGTCCCGTTCAAGTTAGAACTTCAGCTGAGAAAACTCTCGAGCTCCTCTATCTTTTCTGCACCACATGGCCTTGCTAGAAACTTGATAGCGACATACAACTGGAAACGACTCCTTCACTCCTTACCTTGTCGTAGTCGTCTTCCACTCCAACATGCAATCCACTTTTGATGGTTTTTGTGGAAGTCTATTGCACAGCGAGACAAACTTCTTGCTTGCATTCACTAGCCTCTTCGCTTGCATCGCCGTTCCTAAGCTTGTCTTCCTCGGAAGAGACACCGAATGAAATATGAACTTTTCACCGTATTTGGTGAATGTATACTTCTGAGCCCGCCTCTCGTAGATCACATATCTATCCCATAAGTACGGATTGCCTAGTATAATCTGAGAAACATCCAATGGAACTACGTCGCATGTGACCTTGGCAATATACGACTCATGGAGCACAAATCTAACAGTGCATTGATCAACTATACTCAATCTCTCCTCCTTCTGAATCCACCCCAATGGATAGGGCTTCGGATGCGTGACCATCTTCAGACCTAGCTTCTAAACTAAGGCATCGGATATCAAATTCTTCTTGCTGCCTGAATTACCTATGGCATCAACCAAACTGGTCTTCACTTGCAACTTAAGCACAAAGAGTTGCTCTCTCAGGTCGTCGTCTGGCCTCCTTTGTGCCTATTTCATGGCTTCTCCCCCCGCCATAAGGTTGAGACTACTGTTGGGCTCTGTCATCCCCGGGACTTCTTTCGGACCTTGAGCTATCACATATGCCTTTTTCTCCTCCTTCTTCTTCAATCCTCTTGGCTTGAGATGAGGATACTTTTGTTGGCCTTCTTATTTTGATGATGTTTAATAAACAATTTACCACTAATGTTGTTTGTCTAGTATTTGTGTTTTCTTATTTATTATAGACAAACAACGTAGTTGGAGGATGGATGAATTGAGCCTACACGATCATATCAAGAGGAGGTTGGCGGAATTGTGGAGTGAAGCATCGTACAATTCAAGTTCAAGATCCAAGTTTAGCTTCATCCGCAACGTGTACCAAGTTGAGCTACAATGAAGATCAAGCTCAAGCTTGGATAATTTAGTATAGGTTTATATTATGTGTGTTTAATACGTTAAGCTCAATATAATATACACACACATTTTATTGGTTTCTTCGTATATATATATATAGTTTTATATATATACATACATAGTTTTGGGTTTTCATGTTTATAATATGAAATCACGTATTTCATAGTTACTATTGTGTTTTTGAAAATATTGCATAGAATATTCATATTTGTGAAAATACTATATTCTTATTTTTTGGACTTAACAATAATCATATACATATTTTATTAAGTCTATATAATCATTGTGCAAAGTTTCAAAACATGGTTTAACCAAAATATCAAAATTCACATGTTTACATTTTCGTGTTTTGAACTATTTTGCAAAATGATGATTTTTCACAAATGGGAAATGCAATTTGGAAAATTCTTTTTGTAACATATTTGTTTTCATGTTTATATACATTTCTCAAAGTTTCATTATTTTTGGATTTGTTATTTTAAACAATTTTCCTAAAGTCTCAAAATCAGCTTCTAAAACCTGTTTTTCTGCATGTCAGTTTTCGGTCAACCGATCCGGTCGACCTCTCATATTTTCAGCCGTAAGTGCGCACCAGAGAGTTGGTCGGTCGACCGATGCGGTCGACCGAAAGCTCCATCGGTCGACCGCACCGGTCGACCGATGATGGTCCAGATTGTTTCTTCAGGTTTTTGCTCTCCGTCGGTCGACCGATAGAATTTCCGGTCGACCGCCAATAATACCGTTGTTTTCCCAACGACTATTTCCTGAGCTGATTTGCTGGGGCTATTTTTGATTTTTGTTTGGGGTTTGGCTGAGTTTTGGAGTGGGTATAAATACCCCATTGCTGTCATCTTTCAAAAAAAAGAGAATGGTTTAAAAGATTTTAACAAGGGTTTAAACTTGTTTAGTGTTTGTTTAAGTTTGTTTATGAAGCTTTTAAGCATTTGAGTGTTTTGGTTTTGTGAATCAATTCCACAAGAGCTTGAGGAGATCATCTATTGAAGTTTGAGCTTCCAACTATTCTCCCTCCAACTCTTGATCTATTGAGAAGTTTTCTAAACTCTATTTCTAGCTCTTTTATATATTTGATTATCATTGTTATTAAGCTAGAACTACATTGAGTTTAGTTTTGATTTATATCTCTTTGTTCACACACAACCTTTTGAGCTTATTGTATTTACATTCATAGTATAATTTGGGGTTGTGGGTTTGTGACTAGGAGTTGTGCTTAATTGAGTTCTCACTTTGTTTAGAGAACAATCATTTGATTTATATTGTGCTTATCGTGTCAATTACTTTGTAATACACTTGTACACCGAGTGAGGAGTGTGTGGTGAGAGACGAGGTCGAATCCAAGAGGAGTGGCGTCGGTTGACGTGCCTAGGGAGAGGTTGTAACCGAGCACTTGAGGAGGAGGACACGGGCTAGGACCAACACTTAGTGTGTGAGGTGTGATTGCATAGTGATTGTATTGTGTGGTGTAAACGTTGTTCGGGTGAACGTAGAAAACCCGGTTGTGATAGTGGAGATCTCCTCGAGGTGAGGAGCGGAGACATAGGTCGTGGACACCGAACTCTGTAATCATATTATTTGTTTGTGATTGCATTGGCGCACTTACTTTTATGTTCATATCTTATATCGTCTTTGTATATTGCTTGTTGATTATATTGCCCACTATCTAGTTTAGATTGTTTACCCTTGAGTTTATAAATCCTTACACATACATTGCCTATATCTCTTTGTTAGGATATATATTGTTCATATTACTTATCCTAGCTCATATACATTGTTGTATTTCATACTTGCTAGGATAACTTGTTAATTAATTTTAATTGGCATAAAATCGGATTAGATTAGCATAAGACCCTAATCACCCGCCCTCTAAGATCTAACAATTGGTATCAGAGCTTGGTGCTCTTTGATTTAAGGTCTAACCACCTTGAGTTAAAGATCCAAGTTATCTTATTTGTGCTAATCTAGTTATGATTACTTTTGTCTTGCTTGCATATTTTCATATATATATCATGAATATAAATGTATTTCGTTTAGGCTATGAATCAAATGTTGCTCCAAAATTCATTAATTTCCCCTATGTACAATGGGCTTCTAGATTTAAACTATTTGTGCAATCTAGAAATATTAACATATGGGAAGTTATTGATTGTGCTTACATTGTACCCACATTGGAGAAATCCAAGTGGAGCGATCATGATAAGAAAATGTTTTCAATGAACAAGCTTTTGTTAGAATTTTTGCTCAATGCTTTTGACTCATCCATTTCTAACAAATTTGTTCATTTTGATAGTGCTTACAAACTTTGGAAATTTATTGAAGCACATCAAGGGGACTTGGAGGCAATCCGACAAGCTTTGGAGGATTCTTCTTCAAGTTCATGTGGAGCATCATGCACACGGCCACAAGAGGATAACTCTTGTGTAGTAAGCGATTCCGATTCCGATAATGATTTATCTATTGATGAACTCGCTTGTGCATATGAAAGATTATCTCATGCCTATACAAAATTACAAAATAACTTTATTGATCTTAAAAGCAAGCATGTAGAATTAAAATCCGATCATGAGTTGCTAGTGTCCAAATTTGATATCATTGTAAAAGAAAATACTATGCTTAAAGAAAACAATGACTTATTAAATTTGGAAAATAAAAAATTAACCTCATCCTTGTCTAGCTTATCTCATGCTAAAGATAATGCCTTTTTAGAAGTAGAAAGCTTTAGAAATAAAATTGATAATCATACATGTTCTACTGCTTATAAATGTTCTATTTGCGGTCGTAAAGGCCATTTAGCTAAGTTTTGCTATGAAGCACATAAATCCTCCAAGACTAATGTTTCTTGTGCATCTCATAAGGCTTCTTCATCACATGCACATGCACATGCACATGCACATGCACACTCTCATAAAGTTCATCATATGCATGCTCATGTGTATTCATGTGATCTTTGTGGTCGTTTTGGTCATTTGGCCAAATATTGTTTTGATTTGAAAAATAAATCTCATTTGCCAAATATTTCTAGTAGACCACATGTTTATAAATGTAATGTTTGTGGTAAACATGGCCACCTAGGAAAGTTTTGTTTTGATAATGTTTCACATTTGCAAAAAGCTTCCAATAATCTATCCTTATTTGCAAATGTTCCATGTGCACCTTTTAATGGTCAACATAAGCAAATGGTTCCTTTCCATTGTACATATTGCAATCGGAATGGTCATTTGAGTGATTATTGCTATGACCGATCCTGTGCACCACATATGCCCAAGAGGGTTCATAACCCTAGGGCTTTGAGCTTCATTGATAGGGGTCATGTCCCTAAATCTTTTGGTACCAAGAATACTTGGGTACCAAAACAAATTTGATTTTTAAAACCAAGTACTTTAGTGCTTTTCTTTTTTCTTTTCTTGGTTTTGAAAATTATATCTTTAAAATCATTTAGTTATGAAAACAATTTTTCTTATATCAAAATCTTTTGTTTTCATGATTATTATTTTTATTTGATGAGAGGACTATGTTTATATAACCCTCTGTATTTATTGGGTGTTTATTCCCAATCATGTTTATCGGATGCTAGAATGATTATATGGGTTAGAACAAGCTTAAGAGCTTGATATATTGTTACCTCTCTTGAAATTCTTATGTCAAAGATTTTATTTTGAATTTTTACTTTGAATTCATTATATTTCACTTATATGATGATATTTATATGTTTGCGCTCATGGATCATCTATTCGTGCCTTATAATGCATTTTATATGTGTTTTGATCAAGTCCTACAAAGAAATTTTATTTATTGATCAAACATTGTTTTGGCTATAAACTTTGATTTATGATTTCATTTGGTTGATTTGTTTTTATTTAAAAACTTTTTGCGTGATTCTCATGTTATTTCTTTTGATTTCATAAATCTACTTTTATACATATTTTTATGTTCTTTGATATGAGACATTTCTTTTTCATATTGACATTTTATATGTGTGTTCTCATTGTCTTTTTGTATGTGAGTTGTGTTTAGCATATTTTCCATCTATGATTGCTCACATATATTTGCCATGATCTTTATTGCATATATTCAACATGGCATTTTGATAGAGGGAGCTATTCCCTATTCTATGTTTTTTTATACTCACCTACGCTTATTGATAGGGGGAGCTTTCGCTCTCTTAATTCTTTTATCCCCATTTTGATGTTGTCAAAGGGGGAGAAATATTGTGAGTATATTCTTTCTTGTTTATATGCATGTGAATTATAAATTATATATTCATTTCCTTCATGCATATATCTCTTTTTGTAAATTGTTTGTCATCATCAAAAAGGGGGAGATTGTTGGCCTTCTTATTTTAATAATGTTTAACAAATAATTTACCACTAATGTTATTTGTCTAGTATTTGTGTTTTCTTATTTATTATAGACAAACAACATAGTTGAAGGATGGATGGATTGAGCCTACACGATCATATCAAGAGGAGGTTGGCGAAATTGTGGAGTGAAGCATCGTACAATTCAAGTTCAAGATCCAAGTTTAGCTTCATCCGCAACGTGTACCAAGTTGAGCTACAATGAAGATCAAGCTCAAGCTTGGGTAATTTAGTATAGGTTTATATTATGTGTGTTTAATACGTTAAGCTCAATATAATATACACACACATTTTATTGGTTTCTTAGTTTATATATATAGTTTTATATATATACATACATAGTTTTGGGTTTTCATGTTTATAATATGAAATCACGTATTTCATATTTACTATTGTGTTTTTGAAAATATTGCATAGAATATGCATATTTGTGAAAATACTATATTCTTATTTTTTGGACTTAACAATAATCATATACATATTTTATTAAGTCTATATAATCATTGTGCAAAGTTTCAAAACATGGTTTAACCAAAATATTAAAATTCACATGTTTACATTTTCGTGTTTTGAACTATTTTGCAAAATGATGATTTTTCACAAATGGGAAATGCAATTTGAAAAATTCTTTTTGTAACATGTTCACTTACATGTTTATATACTTTTCCCAAAGTTTCATAATTTTTGGACTTCAGTTGTTATTTTTTAACATATTTTCAAAAGTCTCAAAAATAGCTTTAAAAACCAGTTTTTGTTCGGTCGACCGATCCGGTCGACCGCTCATATTTTCAGCCGTCAGTGCGCACCAGAGAGTTGGTCGGTCGACCGATGCGGTCGACCGAAAGCTCCATCGGTCGACCGCACCGGTCGACCGATGATGGTCCAGATTGTTTCTTCGGGTTTTTGCTCTATGTCGGTCGACCGATAGAATTTCCGGTCAACCGCCTATATTACCGTTGTTTTCCCAACGGCTATTTCCTGAGCTGATTTGCTGGGGCTGTTTTTGTCTTTTGTTTGGGGTTTTGGTTGAGTTTTGGAGTGGGTATAAATACCCCATTGCTGTCATCTTTCAAAAAAAAGAGAATGGTTTAAAGATTTTAACAAGGGTTTAAACTTGTTTAATGTTTGTTTAAGTTTGTTTAAGAAGGTTTTAAGCATTTGAGTGTTTCGGTTTTGTGAATCAATTCCACAAGAGCTTGAGGAGATCATCTATTGAAGTTTGAGCTTCCAACTATTCTCCCTCCAACTCTTGATCTATTGAGAAGTTTTCTAAACTCTATTTCTAGCACTTTTATATATTTGATTATCATTGTTATTAAGCTAGAACTACATTGAGTTTAGTTTTGATTTATATCTCTTTGTTCACACACAACCTTTTGAGCTTATTGTATTTACATTCATAGTATAATTTGGGGTTATGGGTTTGCGACTAGGAGTTGTGCTTAATTGAGTTCTCACTTTGTTTAGAGAACAATCATTTGATTTATATTGTGCTTATCGTGACAATTACTTTGTAATACACTTGTACACCGAGTGAGGAGTGTGTGGTGAGAGACGGGGTCGAATCCAAGAGGAGTGACGTCGGTTGACGTGCCTAGGGAGAGGTTGTAACCGAGCACTTGAGGAGGAGGACACGGGCTAGGACCAACACTTAGTGTGTGAGGTGTGATTGCATAGTGATTGTATTGTGTGGTGTAAACGTTGTTCGGGTGAACGTAGAAAACCCGGTTGTGATAGTGGAGATCTCCTTGAGGTGAGGAGCCGAGACGTAGGTCGTGGGGACCAAACTCCGTAATCATATTGTTTGTTTGTGATTGCATTGGCGCACTTACTTCTATGTTCATATCTTATATCGCCTTTGTATACTGCTTGTTGATTATATTGCCCACTATCTAGTTTAGATTGTTTACCCATGAGTTTATATATCCTTGCACATGCTTGTTGATTATATTGCCCACTATCTAGTTTAGATTGTTTACCCATGAGTTTATATATCCTTGCACATACATTGCCTATATCTCTTTGTTAGGATATATCTTGTTATTCATATTTATCCTAGCTCATATGCTAGGATAACTTGTTAATTAATTTTAATTGGCATAAAATCAAATTAGATTAGCATAAGACCCTAACCCCCCCCCCCCCCTCTAGGGTCTAACAACTTTTTCCAGCACCGATCAACAACATGCCCTGTATTTTCATAGTGACTACAAACCAGTTCTGCTTTTCCTGAATCACCCTTCTCCTCCTCCTTATATTTGGAACCACTAGACTCGCCTCCCATCTGTTTGGAGTCTCCCTTAGTCTCGTTGCCCTTTTTCTGCTTGCCCTCGATGACAATAGCCTTCACGCTCGCCTTTGCAATAGTCTCGACCGTGAATAACTTCATCTCCTTCCGGATGTAATCGCTCAATCCTGCCTTATACTTCATAAACACAGAATATTCTTCTGTCGTAATGTTGAGAACCATCACCTGCTGTTGGAACTCCGTGGTGTATTCTTGAACGATTTGTTTGACTCTTTGGTGAAAGCCGTACCACTTGTACCAACATTGTTCAAGGAATTCCACTGGATAGAACTGCTTCCTCAGTAACTTCTTGAACTTGTTCCACGACACCGCCTTCTTCTCCTACTTACAATAGAATTTTCACCATGTCAACGCATGCCCTGAAAGCTTCAAAGTCACGAACACGAGCTTCTCCTTGGATGAATATCCGTAGAGTGTGAAATAGGTCTCCATCTGCTCGATCCAATCATCAAGCCTCTCGACGTTGACACTCCGGTCGTAAACATGAATCTCCACTTTGAAATAGACTTAACAATATGGGCCTCCTCATCTGAATCAGAACCCTCACCTTCTCCATCGGACTCCACAAATTTCTTCTTGCCTTTCGAAGAAGGTTCCTCCTTTTTTCCTTTGTCTTGGACAAGATTGACGAGTTGCACGAGGGTCACACCCATTATCTCCATCTGCTTCTCCAATGCATCTAGCCTTGCTAAACTATCTCCTTCAATCATCTTCTTCTTCTTCTTTAATTTTTGGACTCCTTCCAATGAAATAATGATCTCATCTAGCTTCTTGTATTACGATCGAGTCATGACCATACACAGGATACCCCTTCTACCAGATCTGATCTCTCTGATACTAACTTGATACGAGTCTCTGTGTGAGCACCTTTGATCGTGGAATTATCAAAGGTGGGTTGAGAAGAGGATGACAGAAACACAAGAATAATTCAGTATGTGACGAAGAAAAATACCCTCTTTAGATTATGAGTATGAAAAGATTATAATCTCTCTCTCACAATCTCACTAGAATCAAGAACAAGCTCTCCATTCTCTCTAAACCCTAATCTCTCTTGATTAGAATCTCACTATGATTACCTCTGATTGATTAGAAACCCAAAACAATCTCTTATATAGGTGTAACAATGTGGATGGAAAATTGGTAAATAACTAAGCCCAAACCCATCAGGAATCCGTGCAAACAGAAACCCAAACGAACCAGGAAGCATTCAATGAGTCGACTCACAACTGAGATGAGTCGACTTGTCCGAAACTGGACAAAACACAAAACCAGTAATGAGTCGACTCATGACTGAGATGAGTCGACTCGTCAGAGACTGGTGATAAACGGCTAGGTTTCGTGAGTCGAGGCATGAGTCGACTCAACCTGATGAGTCGACTCATGACTGTTATGAGTCGACTAACGGGCTGAAAACTTTCGATTCTTCGATTCACCGTCTCGTTCCACGCTTCAACCTGTGTTCCACTGTGCTGTTTTACACCTCTATTCTCAAGCTACTATAAGAATCAACTATCCTCAAGCTCCCATGAGGATCACTAAGTTTCGAAGAGAAGATACACCTGTATCATACAGTTAGGACCACAAAACCAAAATCCCCTCTCGATTCCTTTCATAAACGAGAGGTCCACTTTCAAATCGAGTGATCAAACATTCCTACAGTTAGGGTCGCCTCAAACTCCTACTTGGTCAAACATTCCTATAGTTAGGGCCAAAACCATAATTTACTCTCGATAAATAAGAAATTCACCTTTAGTTTGGTAATCAAACCTTCTGACAGTTAGGATTATCCGAATATTATCGATTCTCAAAGTGGAGATCCCACTTTTAGTTTCACCTTCACGGATTCTTGAAGTGGAGATCCCCCTTTGAGTGTCCTTTGACAATTGGAGATAGAATATAAAATTCTTTCTCTTCAGCTTTGGGAGATAGAATATAAATTTCTTCCTCTTTCGCATCGGGTTCGTCTTTGCCCCAAGAGAAGACACCATCCTTCAACTGCAAAATCTATGCTTCACACGCATGGGGAATTTTATCCCGAATCCTAAGTAGGGATAAGTCAACACCTAATACGCGTTGCCGGTTTAGTCTTTCACTGAGTGAAGAAGATACTAGAATTCAAATCTAGGGAATTTTATCCCGAAGCCTAAGTAGGGATAAGTCAACGCCTAACACGCATTGCCGGTTTAGTCTTTCACTGATTGAAGAAGACACCAGAATCCAAGTCTGGGGAATTTTATCCCGAAACCTAAGTAGGGATAAGTCAGTGCCTAACACGCGTTGCCGGTTAGTCTTTGACCATAAAAAGGACTAAAGCTCACATATTCGATATTATGGCAGGTTGTTATTTAACAACACCATAATCCTTGCCTTACACGCACGAGGAAATTTATCCCGAATCCTAAGTAGGGATGAGTCAGCGCCTAACACGCGTTGTCGTTTTAGTCTTTCACCGATTAGAAAAGATAACAGAATCCAAGTCTGGAGACTTTTATCCCGAAGCCTAAGTAAGGATAAGTCAGCACTTAAGACGCATTGCTGGTTAGTTTTTGATCGTAAAAAGGACAAAAGCCCACATATTCGCCATTATGACAGGCCGTTATTAATAATGCCAAAATCCGTGCCTTACACACGCGGGAAACTTTATCTGGACTCCTAAATAGAGATAAGTCAACGTCTAACACGTATTACCGGTTTAGTCTTTCACCGATTGAAAAAGATACCGGAATCCAAGTGTGGAGACATTTATCCCGAATCCTAAGAAAGGATAAGTAAGTGCCTAATACGCGATGTCGGATAGTCTATTTCTGTGAGAAAGACAAAGTCTACATATTCAACATCATAGCACTAAGAGAGTTAACTCTCTTAGCACAACGTCACATGCAGAACGGACTTAAACAATCCGCTTGCTAGCCCGACTCAAACGGTAGTCGGTAAAGGTACGTCAAATCCGTTGATGACTGAGGATTTACCAAAAATACTAAGTCTACATCTAACACACATCGCCGGATAGTCTATTCCCATAAGAAAGATGAAGTCTACGTATTTAATATCATAGAACTAAAAGAGTTAACTCTTTTAGTACAATGTTACATGCGAAATAGACTTAAACAATCCGCATGCTAGCCCGACTCAAACGATAGTCGGTAAAGGCTCATCAAACCTATTGATGGTTGAGGGTTTGCCAAAAATCATATAAATACGATAATCACTGATGCACCAGCTTCATTAGTTGGTCTCGTGACATGAGCATCTGACAACCTCAGGATAAGATCTATACCTGCAGATAAAACAAATTTAATAGTTGGTCCTGCAGCCAGAAATTTAGGACCGTCATGCTCTAATGCCTTAAGATCTTAAACTGTGTAGACTCTAGCAAACGTACGAGTATAAACTGTGTTAACGCCAGTAGACGCGTTATAACAATGGTCAACGTCGGACAACGCGTTATAGTAAAGGTCAATTCCGGTCAACGCATAAATAATTTTGCCAAAATAAGGCTAAATTCCAGATTAAAGGATGATTCCAGGGAGTTCAATTATGATCCAGATATGAATTCCCGACAAATACGATCAGTTCAACGTCAACTCAACGACATGAGCTAAATCCAGAAATTTACTCAACTTCGATTTGAGACTTCAACAATGGTCAGACGATAAACACAGTACCGGAAGAACTTCATTTGCTCGATAAAATACTGAGTAGACTGAAAGCTGAAGAAGTTAAATATTGAAGCCATTCACAGGTCCTATGCGATTTCCTCGACAAAATACTGAAGAGGTTGAAGACAGGGCCTATCTTATCCAAAGTATTCCAGACTCCTCTATGAAAGAATGAGTCTGAAATACTTTAGAGGGGGTGTCTATAGGCATCTAAAAATACCTATAAGTGTCCGTATGCAGATCGAGATGAAGAGAAGGCGATGAACGTCATCATCCAAGTCAAGAAGGATTATCCAAGTGGTCCGCACGCGTCGGTTAGCTCCAAGTGACCGAACGTGCTCATCAGTCAGCTAACGCGTGTCGATCAGCTCCAAGTGACCGAACACGCTCGTCAGTCAGCTCACCCGCGTCGGTCAGCTCCAAGTGACCGAACACGCTCATCAGCCAACTTGTGCGCGTCAGTCAGCTCCAAGTGACCGAACGCGCTCATCAGTCAGCTCGCGCGCATCAGTCAGCACCAAGTGACCGAACGCGCTCATCAGTCAGCTCACGCCTATCAACCAGTGAAGCGTACAAGTCAACATGATAACCAAATACACAAATCGACAGAAAGTATAAGTCCGAAAAATTCAGGAAACACCGAAAGAACTCAAAAGAAGTTCGGAACTCATGTGGCGCGCGAGTCACCACTTGGTGACCCGTGGTCGCGCGGGTCACCATGGTCTATTCCGCGCCCAAAGTTGTCCAGAACGTCCAAAACACGTTTTTGCTATTTTTACGGGATTTTTTCTGTTCCAGAGGTTCCCAACTGCCTAGATATTATCTTCAAACATGGTTACACGGTTATTAACTGAAGATAGGGCAGAATCCATCATTCTTATCCGAAAACACCCTAACCGAAGCCTATAAATACAGGCCTGGGGGCTTATTTCTCAGGGGCGAAATTTTATCAAGAAGGCGAGGTGCTGCTGGATTGAGGAGTCAAGGAGCATGAAATTTCAGCGAAGGTTAACTAGATCCCGACGAACTTCAACATAAAGAAGAAGGCTTTCGAAGGATCTCAACCTCTATTTTCCCCTCGTCCGTTCCTTGAGATTAGGCTTAGTCTTAATCTCGAGAAGAGCTACTGATTTCGCTTGGTCGATTTCAGTGCTTTAAGCGAATTCTTCCTTGGTGAAGTAGGAGCTCTGTCAATTTTTCGACAACCAGATCTGATCCGCGGTCGTCCACGGATATCAACATCCCCGGCACAGGCGAAGACCCCACGCAAGCAAGAGTTGATAAACATTCTTGTGTTTAGTTTCTAGAAAGTTGTAATCTTTATTTTTGTTGTTTGAATTCATTGTAAACGATCAAAGTTGTAATGAATTCGATAATGAAGACTTCTTTCTACGAAAACAGCCTTCAGCAGTGCCCGGCGGGGGTTCGGGCTGGGGGAGGCTAGCTTGGGGATGGAGGAGGAGTTGCTGGGGAGGCAATAAACAGTGGGGACTCTAGGGTTAGGGTTTGAGCGTTAGAGAATGAGAGAGGAGAACGAAGGAGTCGCCCAATTATTTAGATTTTCTAACTTCTTGACCGCCTAAATTTTCAGTTCCCTCATTTTATTTCAAAACAGATTTTCTATTTTAATTAATTTAATTTGTATATAAAAAGATGAACCGTTATTAATAGAAAGCTAGAATTAGTTATTATCATAACTGTTACTAATAGTCTTTATTAGCAACGGGTAATCAAATAATTGTTTCTAATAGGGCCTTTTGTAGTAGTGCTCCTTACAATTCAATGGAGATTCCCATGTTGTGGATCATTTCGAATTTATATAACCAAGTATGAATCTCATCTAACACTTTTAGTTTCATACAAGAAGAGTTCCGACAGTCTTCAAATCGGAAGTGTGGAGATCTCAATTGTCAGAAGAAAAACATAGGCGAGCAATTAGGAGTTTGATCCTCCAAATAGATGAACATAAGGACATATTTGGCGACCCTCTCACGAATGAACACCTAACTCTAATGAAGGTTTATAATGTGTTTGGTAAAAATTGGTTCTAGATTGGATCGATCCCTTTTTTTTTTAGTTCAAAACGAAGCTCGTCACTTGATTATCTTTGGACCAATAAAGATCTAAATTTGATTAGCTAGTGTAGAGTTGCCATACGCTCCTCAAGAACACCCTCCAGCATAACAAACGTCCTGATACAATTTGTATTTTTTATAAAGTGAAGTTTCACTACCTTAACAGCAGACTTCATTCATTAAATTTATCATAAGTAAATTACACTTTGGCAAATCAAACCACAAATTTCATCTAACCAACCGCCAACAAGAAAAACACACGAACATAAGATAAAATTAAGGAAATAAAGACACACGTTATATATCAAGAATTAACCTTCCTGCAATTCAACCTAATCTGCCCACTACTTCCCGTCAACGGCCCAATCCCTCCCATCTTCACCATCGCCGATGCGAAATCCCTCGCAAATAGTCCACCGTTCACGCTGTACTGCCTCACTAGTGCATCCTGCGTCCCATTATTGAACAGTTCCTGATCAGAATGCAACAGTCCTTTTCTCCCCACAAGGTCCTTGTAGTAATCATTTCCAAACTGGTTCGGGCTCAACGCGTCCAACGGTGCGAGATTATCGTCGCCGCCGGAGGCGGGGCAGTTCGCCTGGCGCGTGCTGGCAAAGGCAGCGTTGATATTGGTGTCATTGTAGATGTGGGGCCTGAAGGTGGCGCAGCGGGCTTGGCCGATGGTGTGGGCGCCGGAGAGGGCGGTGAGGTCGCGGGCGGTGAGGCCGTTGGTGGCAAACATGGAGGTGAGGGTGGAGAGGGAGGAGGAGGGGGCAGTTGGACTGTCCATGTTGGACCACCTAGCTGCAATTGCAATTGTTGTAATGGTTCAGTACAAATTTTAAAGTTGATAATTATTTGTAGAAAATATAGAAGGAAGATTTTTATTTATTTATTAACAGCAGGAGGAGTATTTCACATTTTTTAATCGCGTGATACGTCAGACTTGATGGTGGTGACTAAGTGAAAATTTTCAAGGATTTAGTAGCATAAAAGAACTTTGGGGGTTACGTTGAATTATAATAGTTGAGAGGGGTTATGTGCAACACTTCCATAGTAATTTTGGAGGTATAAATGAAAATATAAAGATATGAGTGCATGACTAAAAAAAATCAAAATAAGTATAAATCAGGGGTCTATAACATAAACGCACCCCATCCTTTGTCCTTAAAAAAAGGAAAAAAGAAAAAAAGGAAAAAAGAAAAAGAAAAAGAAAACCCTTGTGCCAAATCGTGAACATATACGCTCAATATCTTTACTCGTTATTTCACTAAACTTTGCCGGTGTTATGCATAAGTTGTTTGTGTGAAAACTCACCGCAACGACGCCATCGCGCGCAGCGAGGGCAAGGATGTCAGCGCAGGAGACAGTGGCGTTGCATTTCGCCTCCACCTTCGATTTTATGTCATCGATGACTTCGAAGCCTCGGGCGGAGTTCTTGTTTGGCCCAGCGTTCTTCTCGCCTGTGAATGTCGCCGTGTCGTCCAAAAGTATGGAGGCGTCGCAACCCTGTCGCAATCAAATAAAGAAAAAACTATCTCAAAACTTACTAGTGTTTTAATTTCATTGAGCTAAAGATCCGACCAAAGTGTTAGCTTCTGTCTGCTATGGAAACTAATCTGACATGAAAAACTTGGCTTTGAAAATTAGTAACAACTGTGATTGCGTTAGTAAATGGTGACTAGTGTACTTGTCCCCGTATGCAAAGTGCTAGTATGTCTCTGAATTTATGCGCATCTAGACTGTGACAATAGCTAGTATTGCGTCTGGATGTACGTTACATCAGCGACACACAAGTACTTTGAGAGACGCACACCAGCCCCAATTTACTCTAATTACCGTTCCAAACATCCAGTTATACTAAAAAAAATAGAAAAAATAGCAGATAAAATTATATATATCGCACATTAACAAAGCAGTCATGGAAGAAGAGTCGAAGAATGGAAGCACCCATCCTCTTCTCTTTCGCCACGGCTTGCGCCATAGCTGAGCGTACGATTCCTTGCAGGTTCGGACATGAACGTTGGTAAAACGTCGCCGTTAACTGCCCATTTACGTTACAAGCGATCAAAGATAGAAGGCAAAGAGCCACTGGAAAATTGGAGGGAGCCATTAATCGAGTCAAAGATAATAATGCAGTTAACTGAGGCGGGGGCTTAGGATAAAACTTCGAGTGAGTCGAGCCTTGAGCTTGTGTTCCTATTTATATAGTGTTACCTTGTCGGTGTTTCATGTCACGGGATAGTTTAGACTTAGGTTCTTCAAACTTTGCTGCTGCCCGTGACGCGTAGTTCTCATGTGGACATTATAATAGGGTAATTTTACATACCCCCTGCCCATTTCCAGGTTACTCACCTAACTCTTACAACTGTCACTTAACCTTCCTTATTGTTTGAAAAATTTTCAACGTCATCCGCCCACCCCCCTGTAACGGTGTGATGAGAGGTTTTTTTTTTTTTTTAACTTAATCAAAAGTTCATGGAGTTTTCTAAAATTAGTGTCGAAAGTTTGGGGGTTTCTAAGAAAAATGCTGAAATTTAGGATGACGCATTAGAATTTGGGAGCCAGGCTCTTAGAGGGTCACGTTGAAACAATTGCAAACATTTGGAAGGTTTTGTGACCCCCAAAACTGACGGGGGTTAGTTGGCATTTTTAGAGTTTATTAGAGGGTCATCCTAAAACGGGCCAAAAGATAGGAGGCCATAAGAAATTTATCCATCATATCCAGTACGTATGGGAGAAAATTTCATGGTCTGGGGTTGACTCGTACGCGTTTAGGGTTGTTGTAGAGGCC
The DNA here is from genome assembly GCF_001876935.1 of Asparagus officinalis. NCBI lineage: Eukaryota > Viridiplantae > Streptophyta > Magnoliopsida > Asparagales > Asparagaceae > Asparagus > Asparagus officinalis. The sequence goes on along the minus strand of NC_033794.1, from coordinate 69,871,079 downwards.
TTCTTTTTTTAGTTGCTTTAGTATTTTGAGAAATAGAAAACTCAAGGTACTAGAGGCTACTGTCATTTTCATGCAATTATTCTGGGGAAAATGTTAAACGAAAAATTGATTTCTTTTGACCGTTGATTGAAACATTATCTCGAGTATCCTAAGTGAGTGCAATCCAGCTCATAGATTGCTCTAGAGCTGCGGGTTTTACTTGAAAAATTCAACAACTTTGCAAGTCAAAATATTTTGAGGTTGAGAAACTCCACCATGGACCATAATAATCTAAAACTTAAATTTAGATTATTTCCTCTAATAAAAAGTAGTAAAAAGACCTCTAATTTGATTATACCTGTCTATCGTTAAGTTGGTAGTTGTTACACATGAGTTATGGTGTACGTGATAAAATTTGGTGGTTGAATATATATACTCTCGGTTTGAGAAATAAGAGGATCAAACCATCTCTTTTGATTTTTTTAAATTCAATAAATATTGATTGATCGTATATTTCATTATAATTATACGATTTAGAGTATCATTTTCTATTTGATCCATACCATATCTTTTATATATTGTACTAATTCCTATTTTTCATTAAAAATGAATCATAATTAAATATCAATTTATGGTAGACGGTTGCAACCAAAGTTCACTAGTTACATTTTCTTTCTAATTAACCTTAATTTTTGAGTACATAGGTCAATGAGTGCTTGAAATTTCTTTCAAATCTCGGTTATATATATATATATATATTTAATAATCAAGCAATTTGCTTGACATAATCTTGAATTAGGTGGTCACTCAAGCTGTCATCACGTTATTAATCTTTTCTCTAAGATATCATATAATCAGAGACAAGTGAATTAGTAGCGTTTACTTTTTGTTCATAATTAAAAGGGCGCGTGTCCTTCTCTACTTCTTTGTGAACATACAATATCCATATTAATGAGTAAGATAATTCTAATTTTATTCTATTTTATTGACAATTCGTGATCGATCAAAATTTAAACAAGATCCTCCAACTTGTTGTGCAACTGGCCACAATATTTTAAAGAGGAGCATAGAGAAAAAAGTCACATATTCTTAGAAAACTTTGACTTGCTCTAGTTTAGTTACGTGCTTGCATAATTAATAATACCGAATCATATATTCAGGGAATCCATCATTTTCATACGACTTTTGATAAATGGTACAAGTTTGTCAATTCATTAGTAAGGATAAGACTACTAAAAAAGACAAGTTTGCCAATTCATTAGAAGGATATATAAGATTACGAAAAAGGACAAGGGGCAGTAAAAATGGTCAAGTGTTCACATTCCCATCCATAATTACCACACATTGTGGTATTTTGTAAGTATTTGGTTGGATTGAAATTAATGATTAAAGTTGTTTTAGGGATTCTAAGAGTTGTCCAAATTTAAGGTGTTCCATCTCATTCTTCTACCATTTTATCTCTTATTTGAGTAGATACTATAATAACAGATATCATGTATGCTAGGAATATTTTGCATCCATTCAGTTAGATCTTTGAGTTTTAAGCAAAGATTTAAGATTAGATATATTTAATCTCATTTCACATAAGGAAACAATAACGAATACACGGCTAAATATGTTTAGATTCATAACTCAATAAGTATTACCTTTTGAATCATGGATCCAAATAGAATAGCCTAGTCCATCTTTGTCCATGCGTCTTTTCAATTCTATACGAACCTCACCTAGAACTTTTTAAGTAGAATTGGGATAATTGGTAAAGTAGGATAATATTTTGACACTAGGATAATTTAGTGGAACAATGATGGGTAATTCTTAAAGTGGGATAATTTGGTAGGATAATTTGGTGGGATAATGATGGATAATATTATGAAGTTGCATAATTTGGTAGGATAATTTGATGGGGGTAATGGTGGGTATAAATTACTATTGTTAATAATTGTATATTAAAAATAATATAATATTGATAAGCAAATTCTAGTAATAACTATAAAATATAATGCAATAAAGCATCACTATTCATCTTAAATAAGAAAATAATTTACAAATAAATAAAAATCTAAATCCCTAGAGTGACTCGACTTCCATCATCCCACATGGCTTCTATCATCCCACATGGCATCTGCCATAGAATTTCTCCAAGCTCCTAAAGCTGCTCGTTGAGTCTGTAACTCGTCTTCTTTATCGGAGTCATCGTCTGCATCAGGAACATTTCGTGGAGCTTCTAGCGGAGGATCATAAATGTCGAAGTTCAAATCTCATAACATCATAAAGAAAGAAAAATAAGCATTTTTCAGCCATTAACCCTTTGGACCAATCTCATCATGATCGCTGAAACCAAATCAGCAAATAAATGAAATGTACACAGGAATCATCCATGGCCGCTAAACAGATGATCGACAGATGAACTATAAATATCCCAATCAATTTACTGAGCCGATTTAATAATAATAGATATCACCATTAACCATTCAACATCTAATCATCAATGTGATCGTAAAGTTGCTTTCCAACTTATAAAAAAACATAAATAGCCCGCATATCTTTAGCACTAACCCACCAACACTATATTCTTAACCTAAACCACTGTTGTGGAGAGAAAACTTAGAACAAACAAATAATAATAAAGTAATTTAACATCAAAAAGCTATCAATAAAGTAATACATCTTGAAGATAATAATAAAAGATCTAATCATCACAAAAATAAAGTAAAGACAGAAAAATGAACGGATGATTGACTTCATGGCAGAGAAATTTTCTAGGCGGAGAAACTAACCAAGAGGGAGAGAGGCGGCGTTTCACTTTTTTTCCCAATTGTATTCTTTCCAATGTGTGGGATAATTTGAGAGAGGAGAACTTATGGTTATATATATATGTAGTATAATTTGTGGGATAATTATGGCCAATTATCCCAATTCTAATTCTAGTAGAATTCTACTTGACTAACGCACCAAAAAAATAATATAGTTCTAGTTCTACAAAAGTTCTACTTGACTAACACTATAAAAAAATATTCCATTTCCTAATTCTATGTGACTAACACCTTAAAAATTTATCCCATAAATTATCCCAGTTCCAGTTTTAAGTTCTAGATGACTAACCCCCCCTAAGAGATTTGTAAATATTGTTTCACTTGTAGCGTAACCTTAAGGAATGTACTTTATTCCGAATATATGGGAGATCAAGATGACAATTTAGATGAGTCACCGTACACTTGGTTTGTAACGGCCCCAGAACACAAATGAACTAGGGTAATGATCTATTTGAACTTGAATAGATCCAATAAAGTTAATCATATTTGAGTCATAAGGATGTCATACATTGACTGCAATCCTCTACTCATGAAGATATCCAACCAATTTCAAAGCTGTCTGAAAAATAAAAATATGTCTTATGTAGGTAGAATACAGATTATCAAGAGTATCATATTGGGTGTTCAAATTTTCTGGACATCCAGCTACATTCTTTCAGTTAAAGTTCTACACAAGATTGATGAGCTATGTAGGAGTTTTCTATAGGGCAAATCAGACTAGGTTTTCAAAACTTCCCATGTGTCATGGAGTAAAGTCTGTGTACAAAAAAAAGGAGGATTGGGCATTTTCTCGGCTAGACTATGGAACACTGCTGCAGCATTGAAAGTCCTTTGGAGTATTCACATGAACAAAGACCAATTGTGGAATATATGGACCTATGAGAATTACCTAAAAAACAGGAGTATATGGCAGGTAAATGCTAGGAAGTGGGATTCTTGGATGCGGAAATAATTATTGAAAATCAGATATAAGTGTTTGGATTTGTGTGGAGGGATAGAAAATCTCAAACAACTTATCAATTCATGTCGTATCAACTCTAAAGTTCCGTTCTCTGGTCTTTACTCCTGTTTGTCACCTGTAACAACTCAAGTAGCATGGCATGACATAGTTTGGGAAAAATTGAGCTATCCTAAACACTCATTCATCCTATGGTTGGCAGTCTAAGACAAACTCCAAACTCAAGATAGATTGCTCAAGGATGAGATTATTCAGACATCTGTTTGTAAGCTGTGTGATGGTACAAGTTCTGAGAGCTGAAATCATCTCTTTTTTGAGTGCACATTATCAAATTGTGTTTGGAATGGTATAATGGAGTGGCTCAAATTCAAATGGAGGTCTTGTGATTGGTTTTCTCTCTTGAGTTGGTACAATTTCACATTGAGGGGTAGTGGGTTCAAGCAAAAAAATTAGAAGGATGGTATTAGCTGCTACAGTTTACAATATTTGGAGAGAAAGGAATAAATGAGTCTTCAAGATGAAGAATAGAACTACTGATATTTTGATCAAGAACATTAAGATTGATATCCTCACTTCTATACTGAACAATTCCCTGTCGGTTGAATGCAGGGAATGAATTCTCTCCTTGTAGAGGTTTTTCTTGTTGTGGAGGGTTTTCATTGAGGAGTCTAAGGAGGAGCATAAGCAGTGATTGTTTTTCTCAAGGTCTCAGCTTCTCTAAACTGTGAAATCATGTACAGGTTTTCCAAGTTGTTTTTTCATTGTGGCGACTATTTTGAAGGTTTTGGCTCTAAGTCTCAGCTACACTCAACTGAAGAAACTTGTGCAGGTTTTTTAAGTTGTTTTCCATTGAAGAGACTATCTGCTAAGGTGTTTCATAGAGGAATATTTGCTGAGCTCTGTTTTTTCTTTGAGCTCTAGCTACAAGTTTGTTATCTCACATATGTTATGAGATTCTTGATGTACATACATTTTACATTTTGGTGATGAATAAAATTTTTTCATTTACCAAAAAAAAAATATTTGAGTCATGAGTCCAATAATTATATATCTATCTAACTGTTTTTTCAATAGGGACCAAATGTCACTTTATGCCTTTATTAAACAAAATTCAAACATTGAACTATATATGCGAGGCAGTCCTGGTGTTATAGGTGAGATAACAATTGTCTGCTCGTGAATATTCTGTACTTGTTATATCTCCCTGTTGATAGTACATGTGTACATTCTATTCACGTTCTTATCCAAGCCATAAAGTTTTCTGCAAAGTTATTTTACGAATTAGGATGGCATACCGCAGGATGTCTATGATCTGATTTTGTTAGGCATATCATTTATATTGAGCATACTTTCTGGGAATCATTCTTGACTTGCATGTCTTGTATTTCATTATTTTCTCTTTAGCAAAACAGATTTAAGTCTAGTTACATTGCGTTAAAAACACTTTAGATTCATTGCAGAATAAAAGAAGATTTTGTTCAACCCTCACAGATTTTAAAGTAAGAAACGTACAAATTCAATTTTCTCAATAGGCTAATTAAATATATACTTTTGTATTTCATTCATCCTCTCTCAAAACATAATCAACTGATTTCTCCTCATGCCATCTAACCTGTCTTTGATATTGTTTTGGTTAATCAATTCTTTACGATGTATAACATATAATTGGAGTTTTTTTAAACAATTACAACGTTTTAGGCATCAGATTCTCCAGTTTAACTTAAAATATACAATTGCAGCTGCAATTATCTTTTAATTGCAATTATGATTAATACAAGTAATTCAAACACACTTGTTAGTTCACCGCCCTGCTATTCAATCTAATCTCCCCATCTGCACCCATCAACGGAGTAATCCTCCCCATCTTCACCATTGCTGCAGCAAAATCATCGGAAAAACTTTCAAATTCTGACTATATTATCTCACTAACGAATCTTGAGATCCACCATTAAACAACTTCTAATCAGAATGAAGTGTTGTGCGCGGCGGAAGCTTTCTCTGGCAACACGAACAATAACTCGAACTAACCACAACTAATATGCAAACCACAATCACAGCAAGAACAAGAGATTTACGTGGTTCGGCAAGTTGCCTACGTCCACGGGGCAAGGAGGGAGGGAGTTCTTACTATTAGAAATCAGAGAATACAAGTAGAGTTACAAATCTCTCAGATCAAACCCTAAAACAAAGCTCTTGATCTCTCTCAACTCTACCACAATTGGATGCAACTATTCTCTCTTCAAGGCTGCTCAAATTCGTCCTTGCATAACCCTAAACAATCAGGATTTGAGTTATATACAACTCAGAAACGAAACGGGTCAAAAACCGAAAGGCCCAGCCCAGTTCATCGTCGGTCGACCGCGGCGGTCGACCGTGCGGGTCTCGCGGTCGACCGCGGCGGTCGACCGAATCTCAGTCCCGAGAGCAAAAATCAATACTCGAGCTGAAACACGATCTCCCCCCATCTTGATCAACTGATCAAACCGGCTGCATCGAAAGACTGCCTACGTATCCTCTTGCCCAAGGAATCAAGCCGAACGTAGTTCACCCAAATGGCCTCCAAAGGCCTCAGCACTGAAGGATGTTCAAAAGCTTCAAACAATGACCAAATTTCACTCCTGAAACAACTTTGGTCAACATATCTGCAGGGTTGTCATTCGTGTGGACCTTCTCTAATATGACGTCTCCATCATCCAAAACGTAACGTACAAAGTGGAATATGACGTCTATGTGCTTCGTGCGCGCATGATAAACCTGGTTCTTCGCCAAATAGATAGCCGACATGCTATCACAATATATCCGAATAGTCTCCTGAGCGATCCCCAAGTCCTCCAATAATCCACGCAACCATAAAGCTTCCTTAATAGCTTCAGTAACTGCCATATACTTTGCCTCTGTAGTAGAGAGAGCCACTGTGGACTGAAGCGTGCAACGCCAACATACAGGTGCACCAGCCAATGTAAAAGCATAATCTGAAGTAGACCGGCGTTTGTCAAGATCTTCAGCATAATCTGAATCCACATATCCAATACAATCATGTCCATCCTTCTCATCCTTCTGGAACACTAAACCAACATCCACGGTGCCTCGAACATACCGTAGAATCCACTTCACGGCCTCCCAATGACCCTTCCCGGGGTCGTGCATGTATCTCGATACCATTCTCACGGCCTGTGACAAATCTGGCCTCGTACACACCACCACAATCATCAAGCTACCTACTGCACTGGCATATGAGACCTTCGATATATAATCTCTGTCCTCAACTGAAACATGTGACATCAACGCTGAAAGCTTGAAGTGGGGAGCCAATGGTGTGCTAACTGCTTTTGCATTGCCATCAAAGCTGAATTTCTTCAACATCTTGAACTGATAAAATCTCTTCTTCAAGTGAAATTTCCCCTTCACCCTGTCTCGCTCGATCTCCATACCCAATAATCGTAAATAAGATCCGGCGTCAAGCATGACCTAATAACACCACAAGCTCTACTGTTCATCTTCCTCCAAACCTTATCCTCCAACTCAGCGGGTTTCTCTTTTAACTCAAGAGTCTCCTCCAAATTCTGTGCATCCAAGGCATCCATCACCTGACACCTCCACAATCCAAAATTAATCTTGCCGTCGAACTTTGGATCATTAATCTTTGTGTTATTGATGCTCAGACTCTGTATCGCCTTTGTAAGAGACGAACCTGACGTGCTTGCATCTCCCATGTTGTCGATCTAGCTCTGATACCAATTATTGTGCGCGGCGGAAGCTTTCTCTGGCAACACGAACAATAACTCGAACTAACCACAACTAATATACAAACCACAATCACAGCAAGAACAAGAGATTTACGTGGTTCGGCAAGTTGCCTACGTCCACGGGGCAAGGAGGGGGGAGTTCTTACCATTAGAAATCAGAGAATACAAGTAGAGTTACAAATCTCTCAGATCAAACCCTAAAACAAAGCTCTTGATCTCTCTCAACTCTCCCACAATTGGATGCAACTATTCTCTCTTCAAGGCTACTCAAATTCGTCCTTGCATAACCCTAAACAATCAGGATTTGAGTTATATACAACTCAGAAACGAAACGGGTCAAAAACCGAAAGGCCCAGCCCAGTTCATCGTCGGTCGACCGCGACGGTCGACCGTGCGGGTCTCGCGGTCGACCGTGACGGTCGACCGAATCTCAGTCCCGAGAGAAAAAAGCGCTTACAGTCATCTGCGGTCGACCGCGGTGGTCGACCGACACCTGCTCCGAATTGTAGAACCCCATAATTTTTATATGAATATATATGAATTATTAGTAAATAAATAATTCTTTTATGACAAATAGCTTGAGGTCATTGAGGTACATGATAACAAGTTATTTGAGATGATATGAGAATATGGATGTAGAGTTTTGTGTGATGGTTTTGCAAATAAGTAAAACATGCACAAAAAACTAATTTTTTCCAGATCAGTCGACACATCAGTCGACTGACTGTATCGGTCGACACATAAGTCGACTGATACGCTGATTTCCAGTTTTTTAGGTTTCGGGTCTGTTTTGATTTGGTTCGGGTTTGGGTCGGGTTTAACTGTTGGTATATATCCCCTTGTTAGGTCTCATGTTATGAGCCTATATCTTCTAATCTTGTTTTGATGATTACAAACAATTCCTAATATTGTTTGTCTTGTGTTTATGTTTCTTATTAGGTATTCTAGACAAACAATATGTTAGAGGATGGATGGAATTGTAAATTCACGATCATATCCAATGGAGGTTGGAGGAGTAGTGGTTGAAGCCTTGCAATTCATGTTAAAGATCCAAGTCAAGCTTCATCCGCAAGTGTACCAAGATAGAGCTTCGTTGAAGATCATCAAGCTTGGGTAATTTAGTTTAGGTTTTATATTATGTGTGTTAGTACTTTAAGCTCAATTATATACACACATACACGTTTTGTTTTTTGTATATATATATATATAGTTATATATATACATATATGTTTTGGTTTAGCTATATGGATATGAAATAATATATATCTTCATATATACTTTTATATGTTTCATATTCTATTGCTTTTGGAAAAATATTGTGTTTTTGGTTTATATGGTTTATAGACTTAACAACTATAGTTTATACTTTTTATCAAGTCTATAAATTCATTTTACAAAGTTTCAAAACATGGTTTATGTCAAATGTCAAAAAACATGTATGTTTACTTTTCATGTTTTTGGACATATTTGAAAAATAATGAGTTTTCACTTTTGGGAAGTGCAATTCCAAAAATTCTTTTTGTAACATGTTCATTTACATGTTTACAATGATTTCCCAAAGTTTTATAATTTTTGGAATTTATTTATTATTTTTAAAGGCACCTTTAAAATCAGATTTTTAGCATGTACAGTGCCTGTGCACGTTTATAAGTTGACTTATCAGAGTTGACAAGTCGACTTATGAAATGCTCTGGAATGTGCAAAAACTCTCTGCCAAGTCGACTTATTCGAACTGTTAAGTCGACTTAGACCAAGTCGACTTATGTCATTTTCCAAGTCGACTTATGTGCTGATTTTTATGTGTTATTTTTATCTGGAAAGTCGACTCATGTGAATTTTCAAGTCGACTTATACTAAGTCGAATGCAAGTCGACTTATTAATATGACCGTTGAACAGTAACAGCTATTTTCCAGATCTGTTTTTGTGTGGGTTTTTGGTCATTTCCTTGGGGTTTTGGCTGATGTCTTGGGTTGTTATAAATACCCCATTGCATTTACCTCTCCAACTAACCAAGAGAAAAGGTTTAACAAGTTTTAATCAAGGGTTTAAGTTTATTTAAGTGTTTGTTTACAAAATTAGTTTTGTGAAGATTGTTTTACAAGAAGAGGAGATCAATTTCAATTTGGGCTTTCAATCTTCCATCTCCATCTCTCTTGTTCTAGAGAAGTTTTCTCAACTCTTCCATCTAGCTTGTTTACATTTACATTATTATATTTTGCTAGACTTTAATTGAGTTGATTTTATTTTCTCATTGCTTGCACACACAACCTTTGAGCTTAATTATTTTCACATATTATATAATTTGGGGTTGTTGTGAGTGTGACCTTGAGAGTGAGCTTAAATTGTGTTCTCACCTATTGCAGAGAACAATTTATTTTCTTTGTGCTTAATTGTGAGAGCTACACATTGTAATACACTTGTACACCGAGAGGAGTGTGTGGTGAGAGACGGGGTTGTCCCAAGAGGAGTGGCGTCGGTAGTAAAAGCCTAGAGAGAGGTAGTAAATCCGAGCACTTGAGGGAAACATGGGCTAGAGACCAACACTTAGAAGGTGTAGAGTGTGAGTGCAATTGTGTGTGTTGTAAAATTTTCGGTGAACTAGAAAACCGAATTGTGAGGTGTAAACGTTGTTTGGGTGAGCATAGAAAACCCGATTGTGATAGTGGAGATCTCCTCGAGGTGAGGAGCGGGGACGTAGGTCAGGCGGACCAAACCTCGTGAACATATCTTTTGTTTGTGATTGCTTTGGCGTTCATTTATATTCGTGCTTATTGTTTATATCGCCTTCGTCAATTGCTTGTTTATATTGTCCACTATATTGTTTCACCCTTGTATTAGTTGTATATCCTTGCATATATATCTTGTCATATATCATACTTGCTAGGATATTTGTTAATTAGTTTTTAATTGGCATAAATCGGATTAGATTAGCATAAACCCTATTCACCCCCCTCTAGGGGTCCTTCCTAGCGGTATTAGGGTACTTTCACCCCTCTCACCCGAAAACACCCCCTCTCACCTTCAGACCAGAGACAACCCTAGCCCCCTCTCCCCTATCTAAAACCCTAGGTTGTTCTTGGTGATTTGAGGGAGAACTTGGAGGATTTTCAGCGAAATCTTCACATTGCAGCAAAGGGGATCCATTCTCTCTCAGATCCAGGAGCTTCTCATCACCCCAGAGGCGAGTAACATCTCGCCCAACCTTGCCCTACTTTTCTAAACGTTTTCAAAGAGTTTTTATGAGTTTTGATGAGCCAAAAGTGTAATTTTTGTACAAAGAATTGATTTTTATAGCATATAGTGGAATATATATGATTTCAGATTATTCAAAACCCACAAATGTTTATTTGAATCGGAGATCTAGATCTGAAACGTTTTTACAAGAGATTTAACATGGGTTTTGTTTTAAAAATGTTTTAAAACAATAAATACACATGTTTAGGGTTTTGTTTATGTATTCACACATGAAATTTTCGTTTCAGTTTAGTTCATACATGCTAATATCAGTATTTTCATGCTTGGGGTTGATGGGAATATGAAAAATAACCTGTACAGAGTTTCTGCCGTCAATCGGTCGACTGATCAGTCGACCGACGGGCAAATTTTCAGCCATCAGTCGACTGACCAGTCGACTGATGGGCTGGTTTTGTTTTACTCAGCTTCTCAATCGACTGGTCAGTCAACTGCTGAGCTAAGGCTGTGCTGTCTGATCTTTATCGGTCGACATATGAGTCGACTGACGTCATCAGTCGACACATCAGTCGACTGATGAACTGTTTTACAGATTTTTGATCTGTTTGAGTTGCTTTTCGGGGTCGCCTCGATAACCTGACCCTAGTCTACCATGTCAATGATTTATCTGTACATGTGGGATGACTTTGACACAAGTTTAGACATGTACACCAAGATGCGGATGATTTTAGATTATGTATATCTGCCCATATATGCTTTTCACAGTTACACAATCCTCGTGTTGGACTATAATCCATTTCAGTCCTCGTGTTGGACTATGATTTATAGAAGTCCTCGTGTTGGACTACGATTCATCTTAGTCCTTGTGTTGGACATGCATTGCTATTTAATCCTCGTGCTGGATATGCATTACCATCCGGTCCATGCGTTGGACAACGGTCACATCCGGTCCATGTGTTGGACAACGGTCACATCTGGTCCATGCGTTGGACAACGGTTATTTTCAGTCCATGAGTTGGACGTTTACTTCATGTAGTCTATGGGTTGGACGTTTAATTTATATAGTCTATGTTTTGGACACTTAATCGTTTTCTGACATGTCACTCATGTGAGTTTGACATGACACTATGTTTGGAAGTAGAGATGTGTTTCGTTTTCTTTTTAATTTATTATTGTCCCATGTACTAGAACCTCGGGTTTGGTGTTTAGGGATTTACAATTTGAGATACAAGGTATATACATGAGAGTTTCCTTGTTTGGATTATTTCGCTCGACGTACCTATGCTCGTGTTGTAAATTTCTAAATACTAAGATCCTCTTTAGTAAGATCAATGATTTTAGATCTATTATGTATTAACTGTATTTTCTTATACAACGAGCCCTGTTCCCTTGGGGTTGGTTGTGATGTTGCTCGCTAGCGCTTTGACGCTCGTTGTCCCTCCCCCTTTCAGGTAATGAGCCAGGAGCTCGGAGAGTCGCAGGTTGATGGCGACACACTTTAGTGTTTAGCTGTCTATTTTAGCTATGCTTTATTTTGGAGCTCCACTGTAGTTCTGTTTGACATTTGAGGACTATTCTCTAGATGTTGTAAAGGCTGTATGCCTTAGTTCCTTCTTATCAGACATTTGTATTTGAGACTTGTTAAGTGTTCCAGTTATCCTTTCAGACATTTGGCTATGTATTTCTGTATGTTGGATGATGAGATATTTATATGATCACTATCACTTCCTCAGTTATTTCTTGCACTATCTTTTACTTGCTTTTGTACCTACACCTATTGTTGACTCTGCTAGATAGATGTTAATTGTGATGGTGAAACATGTTATTGCACGGTGAGGTGCAAGGCAGGTTTGACATTCTTGGTTTCACCTTGGACTACAGCGCTCTAGTTCCAGTATCCTTAGGATCATCCTGTGTCGAGTCGTGGAGCTAGGATAGAGTTTCTTAAAATTCACGTATAGAGTCCGTAAGGATCTCCTAGTATGAGTGAGGACGATATATGCGTATATCTCAAAATTTGAGAAATTTTTTTTTATAACGACTATTTTTGTATAAGTTTAAAGTATTTGTGCAAATACTACATGTTGTGAAAATTGTACTGTGATACACTATTTATAGAAGTCTACTTTGACTCATAAACTCTTATTTTTCTTATTATCCGAGAGATGGCAGGATGTGGTAGACCTCGCACTCGCAGGGCCACTCATGCAGAGACCCAGCAGACCCCACCTAAGCCGCAGCAAGCTCCACCCGAGCAGGAGCAGGCACCACTAGAGCCGCAGCAGGCTCCTCAGTATTTGGTGGATATTATGGCTCCTCTCATTGCTAGGATGACGGCCATTGAGGAGTTGGTGACGACTCATATAGCGCCACGGACACCACCACCAACGGTTGCTCAGCAGCAGGGGATACCTGCCGTTCCTATCAGAGAGAGATCCCCAGGGATCACACCCGCAGCCATTCCTCTAGCAGTCCCAGATAGAGCCACAGAGCAGGAGGCTTGGCTCCGTATGGTGAAGAGGTATCAGAAGATGAGGGCACCAGAATTCCAGGGGTCACCAGACCCTCTTGCAGCCCATAAGTGGAAGGAGGATGTGGGCAATATTCTGGACATACTCGGTGTAGACTCAGTCCAGAAGCAGAGATTGGCATCCTACAGCCTGAAGGGAGATGCCGGGAGATGGTACCGACTGCAGTTTACTCCAGAGCAGAGGATGACCCTCACATGGGAGGACTTCATTTACTTCTTCGATGGGCAGTACGTTTCTTCAGCAGCACGGACTTGGAAGGAACTTGAGTTGTCCCGTTTGACTTAGGGGGACATGACAGTTGCAGACTTTAAGAGCAGATTCATGGAGTTGCTACATTTCACGGGAATGTGGCAGACATGAGAGCGTCAGGCTTAGATGTTCTTGGCAGGGCTTCACCCTAATATCCGCCGGTACCTCGTGTCCAGGAGGTTTTATTCAGTTAGGGAGGTAGCTGAGGCTGCCACTTCTCAGGAGATTGAGACCACTATGTTCCAAAAGGACAAGGAAGGGAAGGCCAAGACAGGATAGAGTGGGGATAAAGGCAAGAACAAGAGATCTCTTTCTGGTTATCAGCAGCAGCATCAGGGTTCTTATAAGAAGGGACCCCAACAGGATCAGAGAGCGCATCAGCAGCGCAAGTTCCAGGGATCTTGTTTTAATTGTCACAAGGTCGGGTATAAGGCATCAGAGTGTCGTAGCGCACCAGCGGGAGCCCAGCAGGGCAAGGGTCCGAACCAGCAGCAGCAGCAGCGCCAGCAGGGCAGAGGTCAGGGCCAGCAGAACAGGCTCGAGGCACCGCCAGCAGCTCAGAGGACTGAGGGGAAGGTTCGAGCAGTTCAGGAGGTTCCTCAGGGGCAGATTTTCCCATATTCGCCATCTCCATTAGCAGAACAGTCTTCAGTCACAGGCAGGGTTTATGCAGTAGTTCCTCGTGATCATGGAGCTAGCGGAGCAGTAGTGGAGGGTACGTTCTTTGTGAATTCCTTTCCCGCCCGTATTCTTTTCGATTCGGGAGCTTCGCATTCCTTCATATCGCATGCATTTATGGCTAGACTCCAGCTCGTAGCTCAGCCTCTGGACACCCCTTTATCAGTTTAGACGAGTCGGAGTTCATAGTTGATTTTATAGTGTTGCATATGTCCGAGTTCGATGTCATCCTTGGTATGGATTGGTTGTCTTCCTACCATATTAGTATTGACTGCTTTGCGAGGACAGTCAAGAGTTGTCTCAGAGTATCAGGATGTCTTTCAGGACATACCTGGATTACCTCCGGTGAGAGAGGTGGAGTTCTGTATTGAGTTGCAGCCAGGCACAGCCCCGATATCCCGCGCACCCTATCGTATGGCACCAGCTGAGATGTGGGAGCTTCAGACCTAGTTGGATGAGTTATTAGCTCAGGGTTTTATTCGCCGGAGTCATTCTCCGTGGGGCGCGCCGGTCCTCTTCGTGAAGAATAAGGACGGTAGTATGAGATTGTGCATAGATTATAGAGAGTTGAACAAGGTCACTATCCGGAATAGGTACCCATTACCTAAGATTGATGACTTGTTTGACCAGTTGCAGGGAGCGCGGTATTTCTCAAAGATTGATCTTCGTTCTGGCTATCATCAGTTGCGGGTTCGGGAGATGGATATTCCCAAGACCGCCTTTCTTACTAGATATGGATCTTTTGAGTTCTTGGTCATGCCATTTGGGTTGACCAATGCACCCGCGGTATTCATGGACTTGATGAACCGGGTGTTCCGTCCCTTCTTAGATCAGTTCGTGATCGTTTTCATCGATGATATTCTCATTTACTCGAGATCGGAGGCAGATCACGAGGAGCATCTACGGATAGCGTTGAGGACTCTGCAGGAGCATCAGCTGTATGCCAAGTTCAGCAAATGCGAATTTTGGCTTTTAGAAGTCAGATTTCTTGGCCACATCATCAGTAGAGAGGGCATAGCAGTGGACCCGGCCAAGGTCACGGCAGTTCTTGATTGGGAGCCACCGAAGACGGTGACAGAGATTCACAGCTTCTTGGGATTAGCTGGATATTATAGGAAGTTCATTCAGGACTTCTCGAAGATTTCGACGCCGATTACACACCTTACGAAGAAGGGTGTACAGTTCATATAGAGCATGGAGTGCCAGAAGGCCTTTGATATTTTGAAGACTAAGTTGACTACAACGCCGGTTTTAACTATTCCGAGCAGTGACAGGACATTCGTCGTATGTACAGATGCGTCATTGGCAGGCTTAGGAGGCGGATTGATGCAGACTCAGAGAGTGGTGGCCTATATCTCACGGCAGTTGAGGGTGCATGAGCAGAACTACCCCACTCATGACTTGGAGTTAGCAGCAGTGGTGTTTGCACTGAAGTCATGGAGGCACTACTTATATGGAGTGCAGTTTGAGTTATTTACAGACCATCAGAGTCTGAAGTACCTCTTTTCCCAGAAGGAACTCAATCAGAGACAGCGGAGGTGGGTTGAGTTTATTAAGGACTACGAGTTCGCGATCCAGTATCATCCGGGGAAGGCGAACGTCGTGGCTGATGCATTAAGCAGGAAGCGTCGACCTCGGGTTTCAGCCTTGAGGTGTTCACTACATCGGGACCTTATCACTCTTAGCCATTTTGATTTTAGACCCGAGATTGGAGGAACCAGTGCATTTTTGGGAGCTGTGACAGTGCAGCCATCTTGGAGTGACAGAGTTGTCAGAGCTCAGTTGGGGGACTCTTGGATTCAAATACGAAAGGAGGAGATTTCCAAAGAGCCTAAGACTGATTGGACCATTAGAGCTGATGGAGGTCTACGGATGAAGGGTAGATTGGTTATGCCAGACAGTGCAGAGCTGAAGAGAGAGTTATTTGATGAGGCACACCGTACTCGGTACACAGTGCATCCAGGAACCACCAAGATGTACAAGGACTTGAAGAGACATTTTTGGTGGAGCGGTATGCGTAGAGAGGTTGCAGACTATGTGGCTAGATGTTTTACCTGTCAGCAGGTAAAGGCAGAGCATCAGAGACCAGCAGAGACACTTCAGCCTTTACCCATTCTAGAGTGGAAGTGGGCAGACATTTCCATGGATTTTATTGTGGGGTTGCCGAAGTCGAAGAAGGGGAATGATTCTGTTTAGGTGATAGTGGACCGGTTGACGAAGTCAGCACATTTTATTCCAGTGAGGACCACTTATACAGTCGAGGCTTATGCGAGGATCTTCATTCGTGAGATAGTTCGACTTCACGGAGTTCCGGACACGATCGTATCGGATCGAGGATCGGTTTTCACTTCACATTTTTGGAGGAGTTTCCAGGACTCATTTGGCAGCAGGCTATCTTATAGCAGTGTATTTCACCCCCAGACAGATGGTCAGACGGAGAGGGTAAATCAGGTGTTGGAGGACATGTTGCGGGCATGTGTCATTAACTTCCAAGGCGGCTGGGAGGATCATATTCCATTGATAGAGTTCGCTTATAACAACAGTTATCAAGCGACGATCGGTATGGCTCCGTATGAGGCATTATACGGGAGACCCTGTAGATCACCGATATGTTGGGCAGAGCCGGAAGATAGCTTGATGTTTGGACCAGAGTTGGTGAGGCAGACTACCAAGAAGGTAGCATTGATCAGGGAGCGGATTCTAGCCGCTCAGAGTCGGCAGAAGAGCTATGCAGATAAGAGGCAAAGACCCTTGGAGTTCCAGGTTAGGGATTCAGTTATGTTGAAGGTATCGCCTATGAAGGGCGTGCAGCGATTCGGACGACGGGGGAAGCTTGCGCTGAGATATATTGGACCATTCCAGATTTTAGAACGCATTGGAGTTGTGTCATACAGACTAGATCTTCTAGCATCGATGTCTAGTATACACAATGTGTTTCGCATTGGAGTTGTGTCATACAGACTAGATCTTCTAGCATCGATGTCTAGTATACACAATGTGTTTCATATTTCTATGCTCAAGAAACACCTGCATGATGAGGAGCAGCAGCGAGTATTGGATACACCAGAGATTGAGCTTCAGGAGGATTTGACTACTGTCGAGATTCCAGTCCGTATTCTTGCCAAAGAGGACAAGAGACTTAGAAACAAAGTAATTCCCTTGGTGAAAGTTCAGTGGAACCGAGGAGGCATTAAGGATATTTCTTGGGAGCACGAGGAGAATTTGCGTTGCAACTATCCACACCTGTTTGAACAGGTAAATTTAATTTTTATGATATATATCTTATATGATATTTATACATTTGGTTATATTTACATTTAACACTAGAATGAGAATATTCTCGCTTAATTCTTAATCCTTCGGAACACATGGTATATATATGGGGGGTTCCTTGTTTGGATTTTTCACCCGATGTACTAGTTCCACTAGATTAGGGTTTGAGCGGGAATATTACCATTTTAGATCGTTAAGTATAAATATCTCTATATGTTTATTTGGAAGTTCATGTTGTGATGTGCATATAGTTTCCGAATTTCGAGGACGAAATTCTTCTAAGGGGGGAAGAATGTAGAACCTCATAATTTTTATATGAATATATATGAATTATTAGTAAATAAATAATTCTTTTATGACAAATAGCTTGAGGTCATTGAGGTACACGATAACAAGTTATTTGAGATGATATGAGAATATGGGTGTAGAGTTTTGTGCGATGGTTTTGCAAATAAGTAAAACATGCACAAAAACTGATTTTTTCCAAATCAGTCGACACAATTAGTCGACTGACTGTATCGGTCGACACATCAGTCGACTAATACGCTGATTTCCAGTTTTTCAGGTTTCGGGTCTGTTTTGATTTGGTTCGGGTTTGGGTCGGGTTTAACTGTTGGTATATATCCCCTCTCACCCGAAAACACCCCCTCTCACCTTCAGACCAGAGAAAACCCTAGCCCCCTCTCCCCTATCTAAAACCCTAGGTTGTTCTTGGTGATTTGGAGGAGAACTTGGAGGATTTTCGGCGAAATCTTCACATTGCAGCAAAGGGGATCCATTCTCTCTCAGATCCAGGAGCTTCTCATCACCCCAGAGGCGAGTAACATCTCACCCAACCTTGCCCTACTTTTCTAAACGTTTTCAAAGAGTTTTTATGAGTTTTGATGAGCCAAAAATGTAATTTTTGTACAAAGAATTGATTTTTATAGCATATAGTGGAATATATATGATTTTAGATTATTCAAAACCCATAAATGTTTATTTGAATCGGAGATCTAGATCTGAAACGTTTTTACAAGAGATTTAACATGGGTTTTGTTTTAAAAATGTTTTAAAACAATAAATACACATGTTTAGGGTTTTGTTTATGTATTCACATATGAGATCTTTGTTTCAGTTTAGTTCATACATGTAATATCAGTATTTTCGTGCTTGGGATGAATGGGGAATGAGATCTTTGTTTCAGTTTAGTTCATACATGTAATATCAGTATTTTCGTGCTTGGGATGAATGGGGATGAGTTTGAATCGAATTTTGGGTGAAAAATAACCTGTACAGAGTTTCTGCCGTCAATCGGTCGACTGATCAGTCGACCGACGGGCAAATTTTCAGCCATCAGTCGACTGACCAGTCGACGACTGATGGGCTGGTTTTGTTTTACTCAGCTTCTCAGTCGACTGCTGAGCTGAGGCTGTGCTGTCTGATCTTTATCGGTCGACATATGAGTCGACTGACGTCATCAGTCGACACATCAGTCGACTGATGAGCTGTTTTACAGATTTTTGATCTGTTTGAGTTGCTTTTCGGGGTCGCCTCGATAACCTGACCCTAGTCTACCATGTTAATGATTTATTTGTACATGTGGGATGACTTTGACACAAGTTTAGACATGTACACCGAGATGCGGATGATTTTAGATTATGTATATCTGCCCACATATGCTTTTCACAGTTACACAGTCCTCGTGTTGGACTATAATCCATTTCAGTCCTCGTGTTGGACTATGATTTATAGAAGTCCTCGTGTTGGACTACGATTCATCTTAATCCTCGTGTTGGACATACATTGCTATTTAATCCTCGTGCTGGATATGCATTACCATCCGGTCCATGCGTTGGACAACGGTCACATCCGGTCCATGCGTTGGACAACGGTTATTTTCAGTCCATGAGTTGGATGTTTACTTCATGCAGTCTATGAGTCGGACGTTTAATTTATATAGTCTATGTTTTGGACACTTAATCGTTTTCTGACATGTTACTCATGTGAGTTTGACATGACACTATGTTTGGAAGTAGAGATGTGTTTCGTTTTCTTTTCAATTTATTATTGTCCCATGTACTAGAACCTCGGGTTTGGTGTTTAGGGATTTACAATTTGAGATACAAGGTATATACATGAGGGTTTCCTTGTTTGGATTATTTCGCTTGACGTACCTATGCTCGTGTTGTAAATTTCTAAATACTAAGATCCTCTTTAGTAAGATCAATGATTTTAGATCTATTATGTATTAATTGTATTTTCTTATACAACGAGCCCTATCCCTTGGGGTTGGTTGTGATATTGCTGAGCCCGGAGAGTCGTAGGTTGATGGCGACACACTTTAGTGTTCAGCTGTCTATTTTAGCTATGCTTTATTTTGGAGCTCCACTGTAGTTCTGTTTGACATTTGAGGACTATTCTCTAGATGTTGTAAAGGCTGTATGCCTTAGTTCCTTCTTATCAGACATTTGTATTTGAGACATGTTGAGTATTCCAGTTATCCTTTCAGACATTTGGCTATGTATTTCTGTATGTTGGATGATGAGATATTTATGTGATCACTATCACTTCCTCAGTTATTTCTTGCACTATCTTTTACTTGCTTTTGTACCTACACCTATTGTTGACTCTGCTAGATAGATGTTAATTGTAATGATGAAACATGTTATTGCACGGTGTGGTGCATGGCAGGTTTGACATTCTTGGTTTCACCTTGGACTGCAACCTTGTGTGAACCCAGGGGCGTCACACGAATCCTGGTAGGCTTCGTGCACGTTGGCGGTCGACCGCGGCTGTCGACCGCTAGACTTTCTGGCTTCTCCTATGCTGTTTCCTGTAATTCTTCATGAAGTAATACTTGACGAGCCACAAGGTTCTTACAGTACCCATTATCAAAACTGTGCTCACTCCCATCATCAAGAGAAGCAAGATTACTATCTCCACTAGATAATGTTAAAATTCAGGAGCTTCACACCTACTTCTCACCTACCTGGTTACTGTAACTCACCAAACAATTACTGTTCCACCAACCCCAAAACACTTTTCCACCAGCCCTTTTGAAGGCTATAAATAAAGGAGAGTTGTGAAGGGTTAGATCATCGAAAAGAGATCCAAGTAGCAGAGAGAGAGAATATTTGTATTTGAGAGTATATATAGTGTGTTTGTACCACTAAGGAAATAATAATAATATATTTCTTATTGTCCACCACTCCTCTCAACTCAACAAGTGGTATCAAAGCCTGAATTAGGATGCATATATCTGCTTATCGTATGCTCTGTGGCTGCCACCAAAGGTGGATCCTCCACATCAGAAAATAAGTTAGATTATCATTTACCCTTTGAAGGCACCGGTTTCTATTCACGAGTATGGTTACTATTCACGAATATGGTTACTGTTCATAAGTACGATTACTGTTCATGTGAAATAGTGAAAGTTGTAGCTAGTGATAGAAGCAAGGCGGTCAGGGGCCTGCTCTCTCCTATGGTGATCTTATTAGCATTCTTGAAGGCCGAAGTTCGTGTTCAGTCCTGGACTATGAAGTTGGTTGGTCAAGGACCAGACTTGCGTGGAGATACTAAAGCAGTACCAAGTCACGATGGCGGATCTGACAAATACGACTACTACACTCAAGAAAATCAATGGTAATAACTATAACTACTGAGAGATGTGAAGTCCTATTTACAAGGACAAGACCTCTGAGAGGTCATCGGGGGTGCTAAAACTACAACACCTCGAGAGGCTGGCAAAATACTAAGGAAGTGGAACATCAAAGCCGACAAGGCTATGTATGTGCTGAAGACAACAGTAGAAGAAGATCTCGTAGATTACATGTGATGCCAGAACTCCAAAGTAGGAATGAGATACGCTCGCCACACTTTTTTCGAAGAAGAATGATGCTCGCCTTTAACTCCTGGAGAATTAATTAATGACCTTGCAACAGAAGGATCTGACAATCAGTCAGTACTTCAAGCAAGTAAAATCACTTTTTTCAGATATTACTCAACTAGATCCAGATTCTAAAGTATCCGATGGAAGGATGAGGAGAATAATCATCCATGGTTTATGACCAGAATATCACGGACTTGTTGCTGCTACACACGGGTGGCTGACTCAACCAACATTATTAGAGTTGGAGAGTTTGCTCGCTACACAGGAAACTCTAGCCAAACAAATGGCCGATATTTCAATAAAATGTGAAGATGAAGCACTTTTCAGCAGCAAGAAGAGAGGCAAACTAAGGGGCACGAGGAAAGAGTATGGAAAGGCTGGTTCAAGTAGGCAGCTAGGATGGCCATACGCTGACAGAACACAACAGCATGAGGAGCAAGGTGATCGTCGAGCAAGGAGAGCTGGAAGTAGCTGTTATAACTGTGGGAAGAAATGACACTTTGCCAGAGACTATCGCTACAAAAGAAGACCTACAGAGGACAATGCTGCAACATCACGCAAATGTCAAGATGAAGAAGAACAATGGGATGCCCAATCATCCGTGGTCATCATTGAAAATGTACCAGTAAAAGAAGACGAGGTTGTTGGTATGGCACTAACCTCGATTGTAGAAGAATCCGAGTTCACTTTTGTAATAATTTCAATTTGAAAAGAAATCAGCTATAATAAAGATTAGATCGTCGATTTTGGCTGTTCGGGAAACTTATCAACATGAAAGAGTATAAAGGCGGTCGAGAAATTGTGATAGCGAACAATTCAAGATTACCTATCTCACACATCGGAAAGATTGCATTTACGCCGCGCCCCAAATCAGATATAACTACAAGATGTATACCATGTACCGGGTATGAAAAAGAATCTTATATCTGTTTCCCAATTAATAGCTTTTGGAAACTATGTAGTGTTTTGGCCACAAGATGTAAAAGTCTATCGAAACTTGAAGCTACCAGGAGAACATGTCATGGAGGGAGGGAATGTAGAATCTATCTATGTGATGTCGGCAGAATCAGCATACATAGATAAAGCTAAAAAGAATAAGACGGATGATCTGTGACATGCTCGGCTTGGCCATGTGAGCTATCATAAGCTCAAGATTATGATGAAAAAGTCAATGTTGAAGGGGCTTCCACACTTGGAGATTCGAGGAGGGACCATATGCAAAGGTTATTAGTACGATAAGGCGCATCAATTACCGTATCAGGAGTCACAGTTCAGAGCCAAGGAACATTTGGAGCTTGTACACTCAGATGTATTTGGTCAAGTAAAACAAAAATCAATCGGTGGGATACGGTACATGATCACTATCATCGATGATTACTCGAGGCATGTCTATATTGATTTTATGAAGGAAAAGTCTGAAGCACTCTCCAAATTCTAGCAATTTCGAGATGAAGTCGAAGGAGAACTCGACAAGAACATTCATTGCCTACACACTGACAACGGGGGCGAGTACACATCGAAGAAATTTTACGACTACCTGAAGCAGCACAAGATTCGACGACAGCTAATGTGACCAAATACTCCACAGCAGAATGACGTAGCCGAAAGAAAGAATCGTCACCTCTCTGAAATTTGTAGAAGCATGCTTCATGAAAAGAACGTGCAAGAATATTTTTGGGCCGAGTGTATGAAGCCTGCGACACACGTGATCAATCAAGTACCATAACCAAAGCTGGAGTTCATGTCACCCTTTCAGAAGTTGTGGAATACTAACCCAACTGTAACTCATTTCAGAATCTTTGGTTGTGTATGTTATGTCTTTATACTTGATCACTTATGCAGAAAGTTTGATAAAAAGGCTGTAAGATGTATATTTGTGGGTATGACAATAAAAGGAAATGATGGAGATGTTGTGATCCCATAATCGGACGATGCTACACATCAAGGAATGTTGTGTTTGATGAAGCCTCGTCTTGGTGGGCTTCATAAGAAGTTGCACTCCCAGACTCTAGTAATCTGGAGGATCAGTTGTAAAAGAAACTGGGGGAGCCAGGTCATGAAGGACTACAACAATTAGAGAAGATAGAACTAAGTTATCCTACATCTCTGAAGGAGAAGAATCCATAAAAAACTAGTGTTCGTCAGATAATATCAGAAGAGGAGCACCCTAACTAGATGGAGAATATCGAAGAAAAACAAACTGAACAACTTCGAAGATCAACCAAGCCTAGGAAGCCGAATCCCAAGTATGCTAATATGGCTATTACGAAAGATGTGAAGGAGCCATCTACCTTAAAAGAAGCACACGAGAGTGCAGAATGAAGACAAGCAGTGAGAGAGAAAATCCAAGCATTGAAAAGGAAGTTAGAATTTTTGGACTTGTGGATAGAGAAGTAGCTGCTGAGGGGGAGTGTTGAAATTCAGCAGTTTCACACCTACCCCTCACCTACCTAGCTACAGTAACTCACCAAACCATTATTGTTCCACCAACCCAAAAACACTGTTCCACTAACCTATTGGAAGACTATAAATAGATCAGAAGAGTTGTGAAGGGTTAGAGCATCGAACAGAGATCCTAGTAGCAGAGAGAGAAAAAGAGAGAGAGAGTATATGTATTTGAGAGTATAGTGTGTTTGTACTACTAAAGAAATAATAACAATATATTTTTTAGTGTCCACCAATTCTCTTATCACAATAGATAACATGCATACTTTTTGGCATGCCAAAGCGAATTGTTGGTTGATGTTGGAGTCATTGTAGACGTGGGTTTGTAAATTGGTACATTGGGCTAGGCCAACGGTATGAGCCCCAAAGAGAGCAGTCATATCTCGTGCATTGAGGCCTTTGGCGAAGAACATAGAGGTAAGAGTCGAGAGATCTGGAGGTGGGAGGTTGGTGTTGGCTGCGCTCGCTTGCTGTTTTTGCATCTTGGCGGCCTAATTGTACTTGCCATGATGGACCGACTAGCTAAATTTGATTAAAAAATTGCATTATTAGCTATCTGATAAAGGTCTAAGGAAAAAAGAACGGTTAAACTAGTTAGGCATTTGTTAGCCCAAAAGATTAAATTAACTAACTTTGGTAAAATTATTCTAATCAATATGATTTTTTAGTGTTTAAGAATAATGAAGAATGTGTTTACTTTCTTTCTAAATAAAAAAGAGAAATCTCTTAACCCGTCTAGAGAAGTTGATTAATAAACCCTTATATTTTTTTCTAACTAGATTTTATACATGTGCAATGCACATGGTTAAATACCATGATTAAGTATTTTTAGATTACTTTCTAACTAAAATTTCTTTCTCAGTTCCGCTTTAATGGTTTATGCTCACTTTTGTCTCTAAACTTGTATATTGTGATTATTTATTTTTCATTGATGTTTGTTTAAATGAGCTACACCCAATTTAAAATTTCATGTTGATATTTGAATTGATAGAAAATAAATATAATTTGAAGCTAATTTAAATTTTTATATTATTTTTACTAACATGAAACCAAGCTTTACATGATAAAGTACAATTTTGCAAAAGTGAAAAATATTGAAATAATGTTATACAAGGAAGGTGAATATTTGAAACCAATAAATTAAAATGATTGGTTAATAGTATGCTAAAACGATACTGTAGGCATCTAAAAATGCCTAAAGGTGTCCGCACGCAGATTGAGGCAAAGAGAAGATGATGAACGTCATCATTCGAGTCAAGAAGGATTATCTGAGTGGCCCGCATGCTTGTCGGTCAGCTTCAAGTGTCATAAAGAAGCTAACAAGAGTATAAAGCTAGTTAGCGAAGCACACAAACGACAAGATAAGCAAAACGGTAAAAAATACAAGTCTGGGAAAGTCGGGAAACACCAAAAAGCTCAAAAGAGCTCGGAACTCGCGTGGCGCATGGGTCACCCAAGGGTGACCCGTGCTCATGCTGGTCACCGCTTGGTGACCCGCGGCCGCGCGGGTCACCGCGGTCTTTCTCGCGCCCAGAACTACCGTAACGCCCAAAACGTATTTTAAGCTGTTTCGATCGGTTTCTTCAGTTCCAGAGCTTTCTAACTGATTGGATATCATCCACAAACATGGTTAGGCCGTTGTCAACTGAAGATATAACCAAATCTCTCATTCTCATCCAAATACCTCGCATCCGAAGCCCTATAAGTGCAAGCCTAGGGTCTTCTTGCATGGGGGCGAATTATTATCAATACGAGGAGGTGCTGCTGGATTAAAGAGTCAAGGAGTAAGAAATTACAGCAAGGGCTAGTAAGATCTCGGTGAACTTCAGCATATAGAATAAGTCTTTCGAAGGATCTGAAGCCTGTTTCCACCTTTTCTTGAGATTATGCTTGGTCTTAATTGTAAGACCCCGTAGATTTTGATAATTTATATATGTGATTATTAGTGAAAAATAATATTTATTTATGATAAATATCTTTATGACATGGTTGTGCATGAAATCTAGCATTTTTGAGCTTATGAGAATGTATATATGCATCAGTTATGAGGTTGAGTTTGCAAATTTGCAAATCATAAGCATCAGAGTCGAAGAACTCAGTTTTTAGCTCATGAGTCGACCCATGACTGTCATGAGTCGACTCATGATATCATCTCCCTTTGTCATAAGTCTTTGCTGAGTC
This sequence comes from Asparagus officinalis, assembly GCF_001876935.1. NCBI lineage: Eukaryota > Viridiplantae > Streptophyta > Magnoliopsida > Asparagales > Asparagaceae > Asparagus > Asparagus officinalis. The sequence goes on along the minus strand of NC_033794.1, from coordinate 69,845,162 downwards.
GACTCATTATCTTATGAGTCGACCCATGAGTCATGAGTCGACTCATAAGATAATGAGTCGACTCATCGAGGGTTTTCTGGGTTTTGTGGGTCGGGTTTGTTTAGGCTTTGGGTCGGGTATTAACTGTTCATATATATTCTTCTCCACCCGAAAACACTTTTTTCTTCATCAGTTCTCCCCAGAGAAACCCTAGCCTCCTCTCCCATTCAAAACCCTAGTTCGTTTTTGGGCATTTTGGGAGATTTTCGGGGGATTTCAGCAGCTTCTTTTGGATTGCAACGAAGGGGATCGTTCTTCATCACATCTGAGGTGAGTAACATCTCACCCAATCCTTCTCCCATGCTTTCAATAGTTTACAAACGTTTCTTATGAGTTTTATTGAGCCTAAGACTTATTTTCAAGTATAAATCAATGTTCTTATTAGGGTGAATGCTAGAAATCATGCGTTTCAAATTTGAAATCCTCACCAACGAGTTTTTGATAAAAACCCAGATCTGGAAATTTATTTAAGAATAACAAATATGAGTTTTTATTTTGATTAAATGCTTTCACTTTTAAGAATAACAAATATGAGTTTTTATTTTGATTAAATGCTTTCACTCATGTTTAGGAGTTAAAAGTTAGGTCTAACATGCTAATGTTCGTTTCTCATGCTATATATGAATTTATCACTGCCTTATAGTCTAGAATTGATAGTGATGGAGGTGAAGATCAGTGTAGAGGAAGTATGGAACGAGATGGACGAGATGCAGTTGTGAAACATCCAGTTTTCAGCCCGTGAGTCGACTCATTACTCATCATGAGTCGACTCATCAGGCTGAGTCGACCCATGACTGTCATGAGTCAACTCAAAAAGTCAATTTCTGTTATTCATAAGTGTCTGCTGAGTCGACTCGTCAGTATATGAGTCGACCTATAAGTCATAAGTCGACTCATAGCTGATCATGAGTCGACTCATCGGAGTTTTTCCTATTTTGTTTGTATTTCTGCTTGATCATCTACTGTGCTTATACTTTCATACAGTGTTCATATATGATCGAGGGTTCTGTTGAGCTTTTGTTGAACATGAGAATGTTGCCTTGTTTATCGGGTATTAAATTGTAGTAAAATTATGATTTTATCTACACATGTAAAAAATAACTTTTCTGACACAAGCTTAGATCTGTACAGCGAGGCATGTACAAGAGTAGAATATATATACCTATACTATTAGTATTCCATGGTTCTTATACACAGTCCCCATGTTGGACTATAATCCATTAAAGTCCTCGTGTTGGACTATAATCCATTAAAGTCCTCGTGTTGAACAATAATCCATTACAGTCTTATGTTGGATAATTGCTAAACCTTGAGTATGTTTCTTAACCGAGTTTGGAACACGACATATTATATGAGGCTGGGACGGGTAGCTACCTAGGCTGGACATGACACTTATTATAGCTTTGACATATTTAAAATGTATCAGTAGAGATGGGTTTGTTTTCTTTTCTTCATTTGTTTCTTGTGTTAAGCCTCGGGTTTAGTATTTAGGGATTTACAATTTGAGATACAAGGTATATACATGAGGGTTTTCTTGTTTGGATTATTTCGCTCGACATACATATGCTCGTGTTGTAACTTCCTAAGTACTAAAACCTACTATTGTTAGTATAAATGATTTTTTCACTATTATGCAATAACTGTATGTTCTGTATACAACAAGCCCTTTCCCCTTAGGGTTGGTTGTGATGTTGCTCGCTAGCGCTTTGATGCTTGTTGTCCCTCCCCCTTTCAGGTAACAAGCCAGGAGCCCGGAGAGTCGCAGGTTGATGGCGATGCACTTTAGCTTCAGCCGTCTATTTAGTTATATTTTCTTTTGAGCTCCATTGTAGACTTTTGTGTAGACATTTAAGAGTTTCATTCTAGAAGTTGTAAAGGTTGTGTGCCTTATTTCCTCTTGTCAGACATTTTGTATTTGAGACCTGTTGAGAACTCCAGTTCATTTATTTTAGACATTTACTTGTATTTTAGTATATTAGATGATGAAATATTAATTTGATCTCTATTATTTCACCTGTTGATTCTTTTATTATCTCTTACTTGCTATTGTACCTACACTTGTTATTGACTCTACTAGAGAGATAGTAATTATGATGGTGAAACATGTTATTGCACGGTGTGGTGCATGGAAGGTTTGTCATTTCTGGTTTCACCTCGGACTGCAGTCTTGTGTGAACCCAGGGGCATCACAGTTGGTATCAGAGCTCTAGTTCCAGTATCCTTAGGATCATCCTGTGTCGAGTCGTGGAGCTAGGTTAGAGTTTCTTAGGATTCATGTATAGAGTCCGCTAAGGATTTCCTAGTATGAGTGAGGATGGTATATGCATATATCTCAAAATCTTGAGAAATTTTTTTTATGACAACTATTTTTGTTTAAAGTATATGTGTGAATACTATATGGTGTGAAAATCGTATAGTGATACATTATGTATGTATATATGTCTACTTTGACTCATGAACTCTTATTTTCTTATGATCAGAGAGAAATGGCAGGACGTGGCAGACCCCGTACTCACAGAGCCATTCAGGCAGAGCCCCAGCAGGCTCCACCTGAGCCACAACAGGCTCCACTAGAGCAGGAGCAGGCACCACCTGAGCCGTAGCAGGCTCCCCAGTACCTCATTGATTTCATGGCTCCTATCATAGCTAGGATGGCAGCGATTGAGGAGCTTGTGGTGAGTCATATCGCGACACCGACACCACTACCACCACGACCTCCAGTAGTTCCACCATAGGGGAAACTAGCCGTCCCAATCAAAGAGAGAGACCCAGAGGTAGCACCTGTAGCTATTCCATTAGCGGTACCAAATAAAGTCACGGAGTAGGAGGCTTGGCTCCGCTTGGTAGAGAGGTACCAAAAGATGAGAGCACCGGAGTTCCAGGGCTCTTCAGACCCACTTGTAGCCCACAAGTGGAAGGAGGATGTGAGTAATGTCCTAGACATACTCAATGTAGGCACAGTTCAGAAGCAAAGACTGACATCATATAGTCTGATGGGGGATGCCGGGAGATGGTACCGATTCCAGTTTCCATTAGAGCAGCGGATGATCCTCACTTGGGAGGATTTTGTTTACTTCTTTGACGCACAGTATGTTTCTTCTGCAGAACGGACCGGGAAGGAATTTGAGTTGTCCCGTTTGACTCAGGGGGACATGTCAGTTGCAGAGTTTGAGAGCAAGTTTCATGGAGTTGCTGCATTTCACGGGGATGTGGCATACAGGAGAGCGTCAGGCTCAGATGTTCCTAGCAGGGCTTCGCCCTAATCTTCACTGATACCTCGTCTCGAGGAAGTTTTATTCAGTCCGGGAGGTAGCTGAGGCCGCCACCTCACAGGAGAATGAGACAGCTATGTTTCAGAAGGACAAGGAGGGAAAGACTAAGACAGGACAGATTGGAGACAAGGGGAAGAACAAGAGGCCCTTGACAGGACATCAGCAGCAGCAGCAGGGCCCTCATAAGAGGGGACCCCAGCAAGATTAGAGGGCACATCATCAGCGCAAGTTTGAGGGGGTATGCTTTAACTGTCACAAGGTGGGACACAAGGCATCAGAGTGTCGTAGTGCACCAGCAGGAGCTCAGTAGGGTAGGGGTTCGAACCAGTAGCAACCGCGATAGCAGGGCCGAGGTCAGGGTCAGCAGATCAGGCTTGAGGCACCGCCAGTAGCACAGAGGCCAGAGGGGCAGGTTCGATCAGTCTAGCAGCAGATCAGGCTTGAGGCACCGCCAGTAGCACAGAGGCCAGAGGGGCAGGTTCGATCAGTCTAGGAGGCCCCCCAGGGAGAGATTGTCCCGTATTTTCCAGCACCAGCGGTAGAGCAGTCTTTAACACCAGGCAGAGTATATGTAGTGGTTTCTCGTGATCATGGTGCTAGTGGTGTAGTTGTGGAGGGTACGTTCCTCGTGAATTCCTTTCCCGCTCGTATTCTTTTCGATTCGGGAGCTTCGCATTCTTTCATTTCGTATGCTTACATTGATTGACTCCAGCTCGTAGATCATTCGTTAGACACCCCTTTATCAGTTTCCACCCCTCTAGGAGAGGTATCGCTTTTGGAGAGCGTTTATAGGAGGTGTATCATCAGTTTAGACGAGTCCAAGTTCATAGTCGATCTGATAGTTTTGCATATGTCCGAGTTTGATGTCATCCTTGGTATGGATGGGTTGTCATCCTACCATATTAGTATTGACTGTTTTGCGAAGACAATCATATTGCCAACGTCCGATAGGTCCGAGATAATTGTGGCCACTTCTCAGGGCAATCGCTTTGCGGAGTCGTTTCTAGCATTCATCGATGAGGTGATGCGACGGGATCAGAGTTCTGATTTATTGGAGACTAGAGTTGTCTCGGATTATCAGGATGTCTTTCAGGACATACCTGGGTTACCTCCTGTGAGAGAGGTTGAGTTTTGTATTTAGTTGCAGCCGGGCACAGCCCTGATATCCCGCGCACCTTATTGCATGGCACCAGCTGAGATGAGGGAGCTTCAGACCCAGTTGGATGAGTTGTTAGCTCAGGGTTTTATTTGTCGGAGTCATTCTCCGTGGGGCGCGCCGGTCCTCTTCGTGAAGAAGAAGGACGGCAGTATGAGATTGTGTATAAATTATCAGGAGTTGAACAAGGTCACAATCCAGAATAGGTATCCACTACCTAGGATTGATGACTTGTTCGACCAGTTGCAGGGGGTGCAATTTTTCTCAAAGATTGATCTTCGTTCTGGTTATCATCAGTTGCGGGTTCGGGAGATGGATATCCCCAAGACCGCTTTCCTCACGCGATATGGATCTTTTGAGTTCTTAGTCATACCATTCGGACTGACCAATGCACCCGCTGTATTCATGGACTTGATGAACCAGGTTTTTCGTCCCTTCTTAGATCAGTTCATGATTGTTTTCATCGATGACATCCTCATTTATTCGAGATAGGAGGCAATTCATGAGTAGCATCTCCAATTAGCTTTGCAGACCCTACGGGAGCACCAGTTATACGCCAAGTTCAGCAAGTACGAGTTTTGGCTTTCAGAGGTCAGATTTCTCGGCCACATCATTAGCAGAGAGAGTATATCAGTAGACCCAGCTAAGGTTACAACAGTGCTTGATTAGGAATCGCTAAAGACGGTGACGGAGATTCGCAGCTTTTTGGGTTTAGCAGGTTATTACAGGAAGTTCATCTAGGACTTCTCAAAGATTTCGACGCCAATTACATGCCTTACAAAGAAGAGTGTACAGTTTATTTAGAGCACAGAGTGCCAGGAGGCCTTTGATACATTGAAGGCTAAGTTGACTACAGCACCAGTTTTGACTATTCCGAGCAGCGACAGGACATTCGTCGTCTATACAGATGCATCTTTGGCAGGATTGGGAGGCGTTCTTATGCAGACTCAGAGAGTAGTAGCTTACATTTTACGGCAGCTGAGAGTGCACGAGCAGAACTATCCTACTCATGACTTGGAGTTAGCAGCAATGGTATTTGCACTGAAATCATGGAGGCACTATTTGTATGAAGTGCATTTTGAGTTGTTCACAGATCATCAGAGTCTGAAATATCTTTTCTCTCAGAAGGAACTCAATCAGAGACAGCAGAGATGGATTGAGTTTATCAAGGACTACGAGTTCGCGATTCAGTATCATCCCGGGAAGGCAAACATCGTAGCAGATGCTTTGAGTAGGAAGCATCGACATCAGGTTGCGGCTTTGAGGTGTTCATTGTATAGAGATCTTCTTACCCTTAGCCAGTTCGGTTTTATACTTGAGAATGGTGGTACCAGTGCATTTTTGGGAGCTGTGTCAGTGCAGCCATCTTGGAGTGACAGAGTTGTCAGAGCTCTGTTGGGGGACTCTTGGATCCAAATCCGTAAGGAGGGGATTTCCAAAGAGCCTAAGGCCGATTGGACCATTGGAGCAGATGAAGGTCTACGGATGAAGGGTAGATTGGTTATGCTAGCCAGTGCAGAGCTGAAGAGAGAATTACTTGATGAGGCGCACCGTACTCGGTACACAGTACATCCAGGGACTACCAAGATGTACAAGGATCTGAAGAGACATTTCTGGTGGAGTGGCATGCGAAGAGAGATTTCAGCGTATGTGGCCAAGTGTTTTACTTGTCAGCAGGTGAAGGCAGAGCATCAGAGACCGACAAGGACACTTCAACCGTTGCCTATTCCAGAATGAAAGTGGGCGGACATTTGTATGGACTTTATTGTAGGGTTGCCGAAGTCGAAGAAGGGGAATGATTCGATTTGGGTGATAATGGACCGGTTGACGAAGTCAACACATTTTATTCCAGTGAGGACTACTTATACAGCCGAGGCGTATTCAAGGATCTTCATTCGAGAGATAGTTTGACTTCACGGGGTTCCGGACACGATCGTGTCGGATCGAGGATAAGTATTCACTTCACATTTTTGGAGGAGTTTCCAGGACTCGTTTGGCAGTAGACTATCTTATAGCAGTGCATTTCACCCACAGACGGATGGTCAAATAGAGAGGGTGAACCAGGTGTTAGAGGACATATTGCGGGCTTGTGTCATTAACTTTCAGGGCAGCTGGGAAGAGCATATTCCACTGATAGAGTTCGCTTATAATAATAGTTATCACGTGACAATCAGTATGGCCCCATATGAGGCATTGTACGGGAGACCTTGTAGATCACCGATATGTTGGGCAGAGCCGGAGGATAGTTTGATGCTTGGACCGGAGCTTGTGAGGTAGACTACTGAGAAGGTAGCATTGATCAGGGAGCGGATTCTAGACGCTCAGAGTCGGCAGAAGAGCTATGCAGATAAGAGGCGAAGACCCCTAGAGTTTCAGATTGGGGATTTGGTTATGCTGAAGGTATCACCTATGAAAGGCGTGCAGCGATTCGGGAGGCGAGGGAAGCTTGCACCGAGATATATTAGACCATTCCGGATTTTAGAGCGCATTGGAGCTGTGTCATACAGACTAGATCTTCCAGCTTCTATGTCTAGTATACACAATGTATTCCATATCTCCATGCTCAAGAAGCACTTGCACGATGAGGAGCAGCAGCGAGTGTTGGATGCACCGGAGATGGAGCTTCGGGATGATTTGACTACTATTGAGATCCCAGTGTCAATACTTGCTAGAGAAGACAAGAGACTCGGGAACAAGGTGATTCCATTGGTGAAAGTTCAATGGAACCGAAGTGGAGTTGAGGAAGCTTCTTGGGAGCGCGAAGAAGACATGCGACGCGACTACCCATACTTGTTTGAGCAGGTAAGTTAATCAAAGTATTTATGATGTGAATTCTTACTTGTATATTTATATATGTATCTTGATACTTATATTTAACACTAGAATGAGGGTATTTTCACTTAATTCCTAATCTTTTGGAACACATGGTATATACATGGGGGGTTCCTTGTTTGGATTTTTCGCCCGACGTACTAGTTCCATTAGATTAGAGGTTGAGTAAGAATATTACCATTTTAGATCGTTAAGTATGAATATCACTATATGCTTATCTAGCGGTTAATATTGCGAGATGTGTATGTGTGCGGGTTGGATTAGACCTTTGTCGTGCTCTTCAAGTACCTTTATGAGTTAGATATGATTTCTGAATTTCGAGGATGAAATTCTTTTAAGTGGGGAAGAATGTAAGACCCCGTAGATTTTGATAATTTATATATGTGATTATTAGTGAAAAATAATTTTTATTTATGATAAATATCTTTATGACATGGTTGTGCATGAAATCTAGCATTTTTGAGCTTATGAGAATGTATATATGCATCAGTTATGAGGTTGAGTTTACAAATTTGCAAATCATAAGCATCAGAGTCGAAGAACTCAGTTTTCAGCTCATGAGTCGACCCATGACTGTCATGAGTCGACTCATGATATCATCTCCCTTTGTCATAAGTCTCTGCTGAGTCGACTCATTATCTTATGAGTCGACCCATGAGTCATGAGTCGACTCATAAGATAATAAGTCGACTCATCGAGGGTTTTCTGGGTTTTGTGGGTCGGGTTTGTTTAGGTTTCGGGTCGGGTTTTAACTGTTCATATATATTCTCCTCCACCTGAAAACACTTTTTTCTTCATCAGTTCTCCCCAGAGAAACCCTAGCCACCTCTCCCATTCAAAACCCTAGTTCGTTTTTGGGCATTTTGGGAGATTTTCGGGGGATTTCATTAGCTTCTTTTGGATTGCAGCGAAGGGGATCGTTCTTTATCACATCTGAGGCGAGTAACATCTCGTCCAATCCTTCTCCCATGTTTTTAATAGTTTACAAACATTTCTCATGAGTTTTATTGAGCCTAAGACTTATTTTTAAGTATAAATCAATGTTCTTATTAGGGTGAATGCTAGAGACTTATTTTTAAGTATAAATCAATGTTCTTATTAGGGTGAATGCTAGAAATCATGCGTTTCAGATTTGAAATCCTCACCAACGAGTTTTTGATAAAAACCCAGATCTGGAAATTTATTTAAGAATAACAAATATGAGTTTTTATTTATGAGTTATATAACTTTTGTTCATATAACTTTTGTTGATATGAGTCTTCAGAAATCATATCTAACTCATAAAGGTACTTGAAGAGCTTTCATATAACTTTTATTTTGATTAAATGCGTTTCATATAACTTTTGTTATATCATTTTGGATATAAAGTGTTAAGTCTTTTTCAAAATAGGTGAATTTGACATCATATAACTTTTGTTATATCATTTTGGATATAAAGTGTTAAGTCTTTTTCAAAATAGGTGAATTTGACATCACCACAAGTATAATTAAGCTCCCTTGTTCTAAAGTGTTAAGTCTTTTTCAAAATAGGTGAATTTGACATCACCACAAGTATAATTAAGCTCCCTTGTTCTTTAGTTGATAGAGGGACACCGTTGTCGCTGCTAGTTGTACATGCTAAATTTTGATGTCGCTTTGCTATTTTTTAAAAGTTGTTATTTCTTTTTTTTTTATGTGACAATATTACCTTTGATTGTTTGTGTATGCTAAATTTTTTGCTTAAAGTACGTTCTAATTTTGTATAATGAATGCTCACTTTATAACTCAATACACAAAGTAAGTAAGTTAAAAAAACACTGTAGCACATATCCTAGATGGAAATTCCATCTAGGATACTCATAACCTAGACGGAATTTCCGTCTAGGATTTTTTCTAGATGGAAATCTACCTAGAAAGTATCCTAGACGGAATTTCCATCTAGGAAGCATCCTAGACGGATAATCCTAGACGGATAATCCTAGACGGAAATAAAATCCGTCTAGGAAGCTATCCTAGACGGAAATTCCGTCTATGCATATCTTCCTAAACGAATTTTATTTTCGTCTAGGATATATCCTAAATAGAAATTTCGTCTAAGATATCGCATCCTAGACAGAAACATACTCGACTCACATCCTAGATGGAATTTCGTCTTGGGATAGGTTTTTTAGACGGAATTTTGAGTATCCTAGACAGAATTTTTTTCCGTCTAGGATGCCTCATTTTGTACTGGTGCTAACATCAATAAGTTAACTTTAGCAGTTAATTCTCATCTTATTGAAGATTTACGTTCTTATAATATGGCTCACAAAGTTTTCTATCTGTAATATGCAGATGATACTTTGATTTTTTGTAAAAATAATAGAGAACAGTTAATAGTTTTAAAACTGATCTTATATTGTTTTGAACTTGCGTCTAGTCTGAAAATAAGTTTTAATAAGAGTGTTATTATTGATCTTGAGGATAATGATCCTTTACAACAAAACTTGGCAGTTATGATGAATTGTAAGACTGATAACTTTCCCATTACCTATCTTGGGGTGCCTTTAAGCCCTGGAAGATTGAAGAAAGATGATTGTTTTCCTTTGGTTGAGAAAATAGAGAAGAGATTAGACATATGGAAAGGTAAATCTTTGTTAAGAGGAGGGAGACTAGTTTTAGTTAACTCAGTTCTCTCCTCCATGCCAATTTTCTGGTTCTCCTTCTTTTTAGTCCCTTCATGGATAATTGAAAAAATTGAGAAGATGAGAAGAAGATTTCTGTGGATTGGATCTTTAGATCATAAGGGATGTAAAAATTTGGTTAAATGAGATGAAATTTGTAGACCAAAATATTATGAGTGATTGGGAGTTATAAATTTGAAAATTATGAATAAAGCACTTTTGGAAAAGTGGCATTGGAAATGGTTCGATGGAAATTCTCATTTTTGGAAGCAAATTAGTTTTCATAAATATTTTGAAATAAGAGCTTGGACAGTGTATTTACACTCTGGAAGGTTACATTTATCACGCTTTTAGAAAAATATTTTTGTCAATATGGATAGTTTTTTCTATGCAGTACTCAAGTGGATGTGGGAAATGAAGATATATCATACTTTATTTTGGCTTGATAAATGGTTTGGCTCTTCTACTCTTGCTTCTCTATTTCCTTCTTTGTTTGCTCTCACTTCATCCCCCTATGCCAACATTAGTAGCTTGAGGAAGAAGGAACATAATTTGTGGATATGGGATGTTCAATTTAAGAGACAATTGACTGGTAATTTGGTTTCTCAATATTTTCAAATGATGAATTTTCTCAATCCAGTTAATCTTGTGCAACATGAAGATAAAAGAAAATGGTTATGGGATGCAAAAAAATGTTTTTACTGTTAAATCCTTTTTATAGTCGACTAATGAAGACAATTTATTTTCTAAGTTTCTGTCAAATTACAGTATAGTCGACTAATGAACTTTATAGTCGACTACTGAGAAATTTTTTGAATACACAGAGTCTGTTTAAACTGTGTAGTCGACTACATATACAGTTTTTCTAGAATTTAAAGTTTGAATATATGACTATTTATAGCCATTTTTAAACATTTTTAAAGTTTAAAAACTTGTCTTTTCAAGGGCTATAAATAGGTTATTTGTTCAGAAAAAATGCAGAGACTTGCATACCCATAAGCTTTGATCTTTGTGTATTTTTCAAGTAAGAAATATTCAGATTTTGAGAAAAAGAAAAGTTTCAGAAATTGCCTTTGAACATCATTCAAATACTTATTGCTTAGGCAATTTACAGAGGTTAGAATCATTCCTAAGCCACTACTACACTACACTACAAATCAAGGCTTATAGGAATTGAAGTTGTTGCTTCAAACATTCTCTCGAGTTGTTAGAGGTGTTAATCTCTTGGTTTAGAGATTGGTATGTAAATTAACAAGGTGTTTGTTAATTGGTGAAGTAATTTGCAGGGGCTTGCAAATTGATCAGGTTTACTTTTGATTTTATAAGTTTACTTAAAATCATAGTGGAAACTCTCAAGCGGGATTTGCTTGAGGACTGGATGTACACCGGATTAGTGGAACCAGTATAAAACTTTGTGTTTGTGATTATGAATTTATGAGATTGTCATTTTTCTTTGCAATTTATAATATACTTTGCATAATTTTTTAAAGAACACTATTTACCCCCCTCTAGTGTTCTATTGTATCTATTTCAGATCCTACATTTGGTATCAGAGCAAGGTGAAAGATGGCATCAACAAATACATCATAATTCAAAGAAGGTCACTTTACAAATCGTCCACCAATGTTCGATGGATTGAACTACAATTATTGGAAGTGCCGAATGAAGATTTACCTTCCATCAATTGGCTATGAACGTTGGAACGTTGTGGAAACAAAATATGAGAAGCCTACAACTCCTTTCTCAGAATGGACTACATCTCAAAGGAACAATGTAAATTTAGACTCCAAAGCCATGAATGCACTATTCTGTGCACTTGACAAGAATGAGTTCAATAGAGTGTCAACGGCCATATCTGCATATGATATTTGGCATACACTTGAGGTAACTCATGAAGGTACAAATAAAGTTAAAGAATCTAAAATTTTTATTCTTGTACACAGATTCGAATTTAAGATGAAGGAAAACAAGACTATTGGAGAAATGTTCACAAGATTCACCGATATCACAAATTCTCTCATTGGTCTTGGAAAAATATATACACAAGTGGAGATGGTAAGAAAAATACTCCGATCACTTACTTCACAATGGGAAAAGAAAGTTATCGCAATCGAAGAAGCCAATGATTTGTCAACTCTTACGGTTGAAAATCTTATCGGAAATCTTATGGCATATGAAGTTCAAATTAAAGATAGAAAGAATGATGAAGAAACAAAGAACAAGAAAGTACTTGCATTCAATACTACTTCCGATAAAGAAGATTCAGATGATGATGATGAAGAAATGGGCATGTTTGCATAAAAATTTCGAAAATTTATAAAACGAGGTAATTTTAATTCTAAGAGTACAATTTCAAATAACCCTCTTTGTTTTAAGTGTAATAAACCAGGTCATATGAAGAAAGATTGTCCAATGTTGAAGAAGAAGCAAAAATCAAGTTATTTCAACAACTTCAATAACATTCGAAATAACAAGAAAAGGAAAGCAATGGCAGTCACTTGGGATGATAGTGATGAGTCATCTTCAAATGAAGAAAAGGAAAATGCTCACATGTATTTTATGGCATAAGATGAAGTAAGTGATAATGGAGAACTTTTAAATTCTTTCAATGAATTATATGAAACTTTTGTGAGATTAAAAACATCACATAATTTTCTTAAAGGTGAAAATAAAAGATAACTTGAAGAAATTTCTGATTTAAATTCCTCTACTAATTCTAATTTTCAAATAATTGAATTGAAAGAAGAAAATTATTCTTTGCTTAAAGAAAATAAAAGTTTATCTAAAGAAAATATTTATTTAAAATCAGAATGTAATGAGTTAAAAATTCCTAATAATAGTTTAGATAAAGATATTTCTTCTTTTAAATCAAAATATGAGGATATATGTTTGAATGTAAGCAAATTCAATAAAGGTAAAGAAAATCATAATAATATACTTTCTTTTCAAAAAGAATCACAAAAAACAAAAGGATTAGGTTTTCAATTTAATAAAAATAAATCAAAGAAAACAATTTTTGTAAAACCTTCTTGTGATTTGTATGAATATAGAAATAAAAATTTGTGTAAAAAGAAATCAAAATTCTTTTCTATTTGGGTTCCAAAGGAATTAACTTCTTTACATAAGAATTTTTATATTTCTGATTTTATTAAACATATTTGTTTATCAACTAACTATTTAGGAAAATCAAACTCTTCATGGGTTTGGTTTCCTAAAGGCTAATTTAAAGGACCCAACATAGTATGGGTACCAAAACTGTAAATGTTCATTATTTCAGGTACCCAAGAAAGATAGGTGGATTTTGGATAGTGGTTGCTCCAAACATATGACTAGAAACATACAATTGTTGTCATCTTTTTAAAACAAGGATGATGGTACTGTTACTTTTGGAGATAACAATAAAGAAAAAGTCATCGGTATTGGATCTGTCGGTAATCCAAACAAACCTATCATTAATAATGTTCTATTAGTTGATGGTCTTAAACATAATTTACTTAGTATTAGTCAACTTTGTGATAAAGGTTTTAAAATTGTTTTTGAAAAAGAATCTTGCTTAATTTATGATATTGATTTAATTACTATTATTTTTAAAGGTCATAGAAAGAATAACATATATGTTTTATGTATGAAAAATATTTCAAATGAACATTGTCTTATTGCATCATCTAATGATTCTATTTTATGGCATAAAAGTTTTGGACATGTTAACTTTAAACACATTTCTAAGATTTCTAAAAAAGATTCAGTAAATGGTTTACCTAAGATGTCTTTTAAAAACAATTTTTGTGATGCATGTCAACAAGGAAAAATGCACAAATCTTCTTTCAAATCTAAAAATGTAATATCTACAAGTAGACCATTAGAATTAATTCACATAGATCTTTTCGGTCCTTCTAGAGTATCATCTTTAAATGGAAGTAGATATGCATTTGTTCGTGTTGATGATTATTCTAGATTTACATGGGTAATTTTTCTTAAACATAAAAATGATGTTTTGAATGAGTTTTCTATATTTTGCAAAAAATTCAAAATCAAAAATCTACTTCTATTATCTCTATACGTAGTGATCATGGAGGTGAATTTAAAAATGAATTATTTACAATTTTTGTGATAAACATGGTATATCACATACTTTTTCTTTTCCTCGTGCTGCTCCACAAAATAGAGTTGTAGAAAGAAAAAATAGAACTTTACAAGAATGTGCTAGAACCATGTTATGTGATAGTAATTTACCAAAATATTTTTGGGCAGAAGCTGTATCAACAGCTTGTTATGTATTAAACAGAGGTTTATTAAGACCTATTTTAAAGAAAACCTCTTATGAATTATTTTATAACAAAATTCCTAAAGTATCTTACTTTAAAGTTTTTGGTTGTAAATATTTTATTTTAAATAAAAAGGACAACTTAGATAAATTTAATTCTAAATCTGATGAAGGAATTTTTGTTGGATATTCTAATCACAGTAAAGCATATAGAATATATAACAAAGAACACTAGTTATTGAAGAATCTTTACATGTTTCATTTGATGAAATTTTTTCAAAATCACCTATTATTTTAAATAATGATGATGATATAATTGATACTATTCATGATACTCCAATGATAGATATTACAAAAGATGATAATTTACAAAATAATTTACCTAAAGATTTTGTAGAAGTTAAAAATCATCCACATGATTTAGTTATTGGAAATATTTCTGATAAAATAACTACTAGATCTCATTTTAATTTGATTGCTTATACTGCTTTTATTTCTACTATTGAACCTAAAAATATAAAAGAAACTTTACTTGATGATTTTTAGATAATTGCAATGCAAGATGAACTAAATCAATTTACAAGAAACAGTGTTTGGGATCTTATACCAAGACCTCAAAATAAATCTATTATTGAAACAAAATGGATTTTTAGAAATAAATTAGATGAATATGGTCAAGTTATTAGAAACAAAGCTAGATTAGTTGCTCAAGGTTATAATCAAGAAGAAGGAATTGATTATGATGAAACTTATGCACCTATTGCCCGTTTAGAATCAATTAGAATTTTACTTGCATTTACATGCTTTATAAATTTTAAATTATTTCAAATGGATGTTAAAAGTGCTTTTCTAAATGGTTTTATAAAAGAAGAAGTTTTTGTAGAACAACCTCCAGGTTTTGAACATGAAAGTTTTCCAAATCATGTTTTTAAACTTAAAAAAGCTTTATATGGTCTTAAACAAGCTCCTTGTGCTTGGTATGACAGATTAAAAAAGTTTCTTTTAACTTCAGGTTTTTATATTGGTAAAGTTGATTCAACATTATTTATTAAAAAATAAATAAAGTTATTTTACTAATCCAAATATATGTAGATGATATTATTTTTTGTTCTACTAACAAGAATCTTTGTCAAGAGTTTGCTAAGACTATGCAGGATGAATTTAAAATGAATCACATGGGTGAACTGAATTTCTTCCTTGGACTACAAATTAAACAATTAAAAGAAGGAATATTCATCAATCAAAGCAAGTATGCAAAAGATTTACTCAAACGTTTCGGAATGGAAAATACAACAAGCAAACCAACACCAATGAGTACTACTACATCACTTGACAAAGATAAAAATGATAAGAATGTTGATAAAAAGCTTTATCGAGGTATGATTGGATCACTTCTTTACATTACTACAAGTAGACCTGATATTATGTTTAGTGTATGTTTATGTGCTAGATTTCAATCTAATCCTAAAGAATCACATCTTAAAGTAGTAAAAAGAATTTTTAGATATATTAAAGTTACTACAAATTATGGTTTGTTTTATCCAAAACATAGCTTATTTGATTTAATATCATATAGTGATGCTGATTTTACCGAATGTAAATCCGATAGAAAAAGTACAAGTGGAACATGTCATTTCTTAGGACATTCTCTTGTATCTTGGTTTAGTAAAAAGCAAAATTCAGTTTCATTATCAACAACTGAAGCTGAATATATTGCTGTAAGTCTTGCATGTGCTCAAATTTTATGGATGAAATAAATATTATCTGATTATGACATAAATTGTCCCATATCATCCATAATGTGTGACAATTCTAGTGCAATTAGTTTATCTAAAAATCCTATTCAACATTCACGTACAAAACATATTGATATTAGACATCATTTCTTACGTGATCATGTGCTCAAAGGTGACATTTCATTAGAATTCATACCTACTGATAAACAAATAGCAGATATTTTAACAAAACCCTTAAAAGAAGAAATTTATGTTAAATAATGAAGGGAATTAGGTATATGTTCAATTGAAGATTTAAATTAAATTTTTTAAAACAAACACATATGCATACATATCCTCAATAGTCGACTAATTTGACCTATAGTCGACTACATGCACAAGTATTGCATATAATTTTTTCTGTGAATTACAGTGTAGTCGACTAATTTCATCTATAATCGACTACTCTGAGTCAAAAACTAAAAATCAACTTTCTGTCAATTACAGTGTAGTCGACTATTTTTCTTATTAGTCGACTACTAATACTGAATTCACAGTTTTTCAATTTTAAAGCTTATTGGATTTTTTATTAAATCAAACCCAAAACCCAAAACCTAATACCCGTTTTATTTAAGTAGAGTTGATCTCAACCATACATTTTTAACTCTATAAATCCTAGCCTCATATCTAAGACAAAATCTTCACCTTTCATTCTTTTTACAGTTAAATCTGGACCATACAATGAAATTCTTAAAAAAATAATAATAATAACCTAAAACTACCCACTAACTTATCCCAAAACCGAGTCTTCTTTTTCCTCTCTTCAGAAACAACAGATTCCAAGTTAGGGCATCTTCTTCTCCTCAAAATTTTTCATCAAGTTCATCAATTTTTGGAGTCTATCTGGTTCATCTGTCAGGTTCAGTAGTCGACTACACCAAGTATTAGTCGACTAATCTAGGGTTTCATCAGTTTGTGGTAAAATTATCAACTTTTTTTTTGGTCAATGAAAAATTTTATTCATAACCAAAATGTGAAATATATGTACATCAAAGACATTCGGTTGGATAAGGAGGAGGAGAATTCAGCTGTGTATGCTTGTTTTGGTAGCCTGAATGAATTCTCAGCTGATCAGCTGCGAGAAATTGCGCTGGGGCTCGAGGCCTCGGGCCAATTATTTGTCTGGGCTGTGAGGGATATCAATAGACAGAACGAAGCAGAGTGGTTGCCTGAGGATTTTGAGGAGAGGGTGAAGGGGAATTTTGCTTCATGTTGAAAGATTCTTTGGTTCCTTTCTTTCCATATAGCATAGACTGTAACTGACAGTGCTAATCTCTTAAGCTTCAACATGAAACCATTTCCTTTCAGTTTTTCACTATACCATTGAATAACACGCTCCCAGTTGCAAGTTTTCCACCTGAAATTCATCCATTCCATAGTTCTGTTCCAGATAGTAGCAGAGAATTCACATTCAAAAAAAAGATGCCCAATGGTTTCATGCTTTTGATGAGTGCATAGAACACAGGAGTTAGTATCGAGGATCCCCAAGTGACACAACCTGGCTTTTGTTAACAGTCTAGATTGGATAGCAAGCCAAAGTATAAAGGAGTGCTTAGGATACATCCATCCATCCCAGACTGTTCTAGACCAAACAACAGGTGCATTTTGCTGTATGATTTCATTATAGATAGAAGAAATCTGAAATTTACCTCCAGAACAGTACCTTGTGATAATATTCAGCACATTTGAGATATTTCCAAACTTGGATATCATTTTATCTCTCACTTTAAGCATTTGCTTCCACATCCATGAATCATTCAATTTTACTTGCACTTGCCAGATGTTTGACTGCCTTAGATAATGCCCATGAATCCATTTGATCCACAATACAGATGTTTGACTGCCTTAGATAATGCCCATGAATCCATTTGATCCACAATAGATCCTTCTTGAGGTGTATCATCCAAAGGAGCTTCATAGCCGCTGCAAGATTCCAGGCTCTAGCAGAGAAAATCCCCAAATCTCCATGCTCTTTATCTTGACATACTGCAGTCCATGATATTAGATGTATTTTGTGATTCCACAAGAATTCAGAACAGAGATTATCAATTTTTTCCAGGACTTTAACTGGGAGAACATAATTGCTAGTCCAATAGAGTTGAACACCCAGAATAACAGTTTTAATCAGCTGCAGTCTTCCTGCATAAGACAGAGCTTTCTTCTTTTGCCAGTTTTGAAGCTGAGTAGATATCTTATTGATCAATGGATAGCAGTCCATATAAGACAGTCTCTTAGAGATTAGTGGTACTCCTAAGTATCTCACAGGAAGTACTCCTTCAGAGAAATTAAGGAGAGCACAAATTTGAGTTTTTAAATCATCTCCAATCCCACTCATGTAAATAGAACATTTGTTAGGATTTGTTTCTAATCCAGACACACAGCTGAAATCTGAAAGGCATTCTTTTAATTTTGCAATAGAGTATAGATCATCCTTGCAGAAAAGCAACAGATCATCAGCAAAGAAGAGATGGGAAATTTTCAGCCTTGAACACTTTGGATGATATTTGAACAGTCTATCTTCTTTGAGCATGCATAGCCTTCTCGAAAGATACTCCATTCCTAAAACAAATAGGTATGGGGAAAGAGGATCTCCTTGTCTTAAACCTCTAGCTCCCTCAAAATAGCCATGAAGTGTGCCATTTAAAGATAGGGAATATTTTGGAGTACTAATGCACTGCATGATTCAGTTAATCATGTTCTTTGGAAAGGCTAAATCAGTGAGCATATCTTCAATAAATTTCCAATTTATAGTATCAAAATCTTTCCTTAAGTCAATGTTAAGAATAGCTCTTGGAGTTGTGGACTTCCTGCCATAGTGCTTGATCAATTCATGAGCTAGAAGGATGTTACTAGATATAGCCCTTCCTTTAACAAAGGCACTTTGAGCCTCGTTAATCAGATAACCCATAACCCCCTGAATTCTGGTTGCAATGACTTTTGAAATGATTTTATAAACAACATTGCAACAAGATATAGGTCTATAGTCTGAAGGAGATTTGGGGTTGAGGATCTTAGGAACCAAAGTAATAGAAGTACTATTTAGAGCTCCAAGAAGTTTACCAGATTTAAAAAATTCCTCAACAGCAAGAAGAAGATCATCTTTGATCAGATTCCAGGATGCTTTGAAGAAAAGAGCAGTGTAGCCATCAGGACCAGGAGCTTTTTCATTATCCATAGAGAATAGTGCTTGTTTAATCTCATCTCTTGAAACAGGTGCACTCAGGTTATTTGCTTGATCAGTTGAGATAACAGGCCCTTTAGCTATCACATCATGATTAATCTCTGCACAAGAACCAGTGTATCCCAGGAGGTTTTTGAAGTAGGCAATGAATTCCATAGTAATGTCAGACATATCAGTAAGCCTTATTCCATTATCAGAATATATTGACAGGATCCTATTTTGATGTCTCTTAGTCTTCATAACAGAATGAAATAATTTAGAGCATTTATCTCCATGAAGACTCCATTTGATGTTAGCTTTTTGCCTGTAAAAAGAAGCTTCAAAATCAATCAACCTGGCACAGGTACTCAGACAAGTTTTCTCCTTTGCTATCAGATCAGAATTGAAAGGAGCATTGGTTAATTGCTGTTGAATCACAGAAAGTTCTTCTTTGGCTCTTATAACCTGCTCACTAATACTCATAAAATGTCTTTTGTTCAACTCTTTTAAAACCGGTTTGAGATTTTTCAGCTTTATACATGTAATAGCCCCTGAGATCTTTTGTAACCAGTTTATACATGTAATAGCCCCTGAGATCATAAAATTATCAACTTTATCTTTGTATCTTCTGTTATTTTTCTGTTTCATCATGTCTAGAGCTAAGAAAGCTAAGCAAACTCATACTAATGTTAACGATAAAATCATCATTTACTTAAAAAGTCCTGATTTACTAGAAGAATTTAACAAAATATCCACTTTTGAAGTTCTTCCAGGACGATTTGTGAAATTTGATGATTTTATTCCCTGGAACTTTGGATCATATTTTGATAATGTGGGCTTGCTTGAATTGTTCTTTGCTGAAAATAGAAAACTCACATATCCTTTTCTTGTTCAATTATTCTATACTAATATAAAACGTGTTGGAACTATTGATGGTTCTGAAAAACTCAAAACTCTTGTTAAAGGAATAGAAATTGACTTGACTATAAAGTCAATTGGAAATTTTTTTAATATTCCTTATCAAGGAGTCTCTCTTAGGTCAGTTAGGATGAATGACTCAGATCTTTTATCAAATCATATATTTCTTCCTGGTTATAGTAAACCTTTAAATAATTCAAACAAACTTCGTCCAATTACTAGGTTCATTGTACGAATCTTAGCATATAACTTGTTTCCAAAAACTGGGAGTTTCCATTTCATTTCCCTAGACTTAGCAAAAGCTCTATATGCTATAATAGGAAATATCCAAGTTAATTGGGCTGAAGTTTACTTTGACAATCTTCTGACAATACCAAGAGGATTTCTTCCTTATGGTGCCTTTTTAACAAAATTATTTGACAAGTTTCATGTGGATCTTCAATCTAAAAATTCTGTTGTCCGTTCCATTGAATTTTTTGATTCCAATGCCCTAACTAGGATGAAGTTAACAAATTTTGAAATTCAAGAACAAAATCCTCAAGATGATCCCCATCCACATCAAGAAGAAATTCCACAAGATATTCCACAATCTTCAACTCAAGCAGGAACTTCTTCTAGT
>NC_033794.1:69801056-69823485 GCF_001876935.1 Asparagus officinalis | reverse complement strand
AATACTTTGCACAATTCATTATTTAATTAATGGAAGAGTTTCATTTTGAATGTAATTATAACAACATTTTACGCATGTGGACATATTTGCTTTATGTTCTAATACTTTACACAATTTATTATTTAATTAATGAAAGAGTTTCATTTTGAATGTAATTATAACAACATTTGAGGACTTATTTGTAATTTTCTTACAATTTAGATCATATACTTCTTTCAATCTTCTTAAGATTTAAGTTTTGACCTATATAGGGGTTTATCTGTAAAAAATTATAAAATTTCACTATTTTTCTATAAATATATGGAATTTTAATGGTCTTTGTGAAAATTATGAAGATCCATGGTTGTTTGGGGAAAAATTCAGGGTTATTTTGTGAACATTGGCAAATCATGGAATACCCAAAAGATACAAATTTTTAATCTTAAAATAGTGCATCTAATCTTTACTATATACTACTTTATGCACTATACTACCAAGGATCTTCAAATTATTAAATAATGAATTGTGTAAAGTATTAGTATAGTGCATGTGCGTTGGTTCTAAATTCTTTTGGTTCTATTTGGTTCTATATAGTATATCCATGATAGTATAGTGCATAAAGTATAGTATATCCAAACTATACAAACAATTTAGCATATTTACAAACATGCCTAGGAGTTGGAAACCAATTTACATGCTAAGGAAAAAACATATACGAAGATGGAAGGGGGTAAAACCAATTAGTTTATGACTGAAATAGCTGCAGATTTTGATAAAATACAGGACCGCCTTCTTTGTCGGCTTCACCAGTTTTTTCTCTGCTCTCTAAATTGTTACACCGATGCTTCAATTACCATCTCCTCATTCAATTCGATTGTACTCTACCAGTGATGTTACCATTGACACACTCACACTTCTTACGGTTTGTAAGTGATGTAGTTGTGTCTCCTTGCTTTTCAATATGAATAAATTTTGATTAAAAGTTAGAATTTTGGTTAGAGAAAGTTGATAAGATTCTATAGTAATTTATAATGATTTATTGAAGATGAATAGTTGTAACGTTTTTCATTATTAGTGTGTAATGTCAAGACTTAGTAGGGAAATGTTATAATAGTAATTTATAGTGAGTTATGGAAGATGAATAGTTATAACGTTTTTCATTATTAGTGTGTAATGTCAAGACTTAGTGGGGGAATGTTATTAGTGGGTGGTTAAATGAAAAATTGATGCTAATAAATAGGGAGGTTATGAAAAATTTAGTATGTATATATCTTAATGTATGCATGTATGGATGTGGTAGAGATGTATGCATGTATGTGTTTCGGAGGATATTTTTGGAAGAAATGTTTTAACATGACAACACACTTTTCAATATGAATAAATTTTGATGAAAAGTTAGAATTTTGGTTAGAGAAAATTGATAAGATTCTATAGTAATTTATAGTGATTTATGGAAGATGAATAGTTGTAACATTTTTCATTATTAGTGTGTAATGTCAAGACTTAGTGGGGAAATATTATAATAGTAATTTATAGTGATTTATGGAAGATGAATAGTTATAACGTTTTTCATTATTAGTGTGTAATGTCAAGACTTAGTGGGGGAATGTTATTAGTGGGTGGTTAAATGAAAATTTGATGCTAATAAATAGGGAGGTTATGAAAATTTAAGTATGTATATATCTTAATGTATGCATGTATGGATGTGGTAGAGATGTATGCATGTATGTGTTTCGGAGGGTATTTTTGGAAGAAATATTTTAACATGACAACACACTTTTATAATAGTATTAGATATATACATACATGGTTTTGAGTTTTTAAGTTTTAATATGAAACAATTGAATATAATTAGAAAACATATTTCTTGTTTCATACTTACATGCATATATATGATTTCATCAATATCAATTTTATTTAGTTCAATGAAATCATGTTTTAGTGTATTATATGTGTATTTTGATAAAATACTATATTCATTATTTATAAACTTCATAACAATAGTTTACATCTTTCTTCAAGTCTATAAAATCATTTTGTAATGTTTCAAAACATGGTTAAGCTAAAATGTCAAAACTCATGTGTTCACATTTTCATGTTTTGGAATATTTTATAAAATGATGATATTTCTCATTTGGGAGGTCCTTTCTAAAAACCAGTTTTTGTAGCATGTTTATTATCATGTCTACAATCATTTTTCAAAGATTCATATTTTTTGGAATTTATTTGATATTTTTAAACAGAGTTTTAAAATCAGAAAACTGTTTAAAACCTGTCAATTTCATATGTCAGTTTGCGGTCGACCGCCACGGTCGACCGTCCTTGAGTCCAGAGACTCAGTAAGTTTTTCAGAGGCTCGCGGTCGATCGTGGCGGTCGACCGGATGCAGTCCAGAGAGTTTTGCGGTCGACCATCGCGGTCGACCGTCTGTTGTCTAGTGCCAAACCCTGGCCTTTTTGCTGCTCGCGGTCGACCGCGAGTTTTCCACGGTCGACCTCCGAATTGACCGTTGGGTTCTAACGACTAGTTCCTCAGTTGTTTCTCTATGGGCTTTTTGGTCATTTCCTTTGGGGTTTTGGCTGAGATTTTAGGAGGCTATTTATACCACCTTGCTCTCATCTTTCAATAATCTAAGAAGTTTTTAAACAAAAGTTTAACAATGGTTTAAGCTTATTTAGTTTGTTTTAAGTTTGGGGTTTGCTTTTACAAAGAGGAGCTTACATCATTTGTTGAGGAGTTCATCTTCAATATTTTATCATTCTCTCTTTGTGTTTATAGAGAAGTTTCCTTAACTCAACTTCCTAGCATTTTTACTATTGTATTTCATATCAATTTTATTGCTAGTTTTTCTTTAGTTAAATTTTATTTATTCTCATTGTTACACACACCCACATTGAGCTTATAGTATTTACATATACAGTATAATTAGGGTTGTGAGAGTTTGTAACATTGAGTTGTGCTTAATTGAGTTCTCATCCATTGTAGAGAACAACTATTGTTATATTCATGCTTAATTTATGAGATCACTTTGTAATACACTTGTACACCGAGAGAATAGTGAGTCGGGGATCACCCCAAGAGGAGTGGGGTAGGTAACATACCTAGAGACAGGTTGTAATTCCTAACACTTGAGGGAGACACGTCTGTGACCAACACTTGAGAGGGTGTAGAGTAGGATTGCAAGAGTGGTGATTGTAAAGTTTTCGGTTAGCTAGAAAACCGAGTGTGAGGTGTAAACGTTGTTCGGGTAAGCGTAGAAAACCCGGTTGTGATAGTGGATTTCTCCCCGGGAGTGGGGAGCGGAGACGTAGGATGGAAGGTCCGAACTCTGTGATCATATTGTGTGTTTGCATTGGTTATATTGCCCTATCACAATTGTATCTTTAGTTTAGATTGTTTACCCTTATGTTAATTTATATATCATTGCATATATTTCATCATATACCTCTTTGCTAGGATATATCTCTTTATTCATATTACATATCCTTTAGTACGTTTTAATCCCCCCCCCCCCCCTCTAGGGTCTAACATCAAGGTCAAAATGTGTAAATTTTGGGGTACCTAAATGTCAAAAAACTTTAAAGTATTAAAGTTTATAAAAGTATGAACTTCATAGTGCCAAATTGCAAATAACCCTTAAAGAGACATTAGTTAAGGTATTTTTGATCATTTGAGGGAGTAATTTTCTATTCATTGTTCTATTTCTAAATATAGTATGAATCTAATCTTTAAATATAAAATTGAAATTTGAATCTAAGAGCTAAAATCTAGGCGTTGGGAGTGCCTAGAGGGGTGCCCAGCATTAAGTGGGCCGCCTACGTGGTCCGCTCATCTTTTTAGAAGAAAAAAAGGTTTTGGGCCGAAATGGGCTGGCCACCCAACTTTTTAGAAGAAAAAAAGTTTTGGATCAAAACATTTCGGTCCAGAGACAAAAAGACCTGACCCGTTTTACTTTTTAAACCCAAACTCTATTACTCTACACCCAAACCCAAGTATCAAAAAACATGATCCAAAACCCTAAATTCCTTGATCGCTCTCCTATTCTTGCAACTGCAGGTCTCCAACGCCTCCTCCTCCTCCTCCTCTGTTGCTCTCTCCATCAACGCATCGCAGCCTCCTCCAAAGCTCCTCTCCAGCCTCCAATGGCACCTCCGCCGGCTTAGGTGAGGTTAGAACTTTTAGAAGTTTCAATTTTTCTTAAAAAAAAATTCAACTTTTTATAGAAGTGTCTATTTTCTGATGATAAGTGTTAAGTTGTTCTTAATGTTTTAAACATCAATTATCACTTTAGATAGTAAATTACTTGGCTTAGACTTAAGTACCAAACTATAATGTGTCAGACATTAGGGTTTCTTAAATTTGAATTATCTATATTTACATTTTAATTTTTAAGTTTGAGCTATTGTTAACTTAACTTTAAGTCAATGTTAACTTAAGTTTAAGTTAATAATAACTCAAAGTTAAGTTGATGTTAACTTAAAATTACTTAACAATAACTTGATTTCAAGTAGCTACTCACTGTTTAAGTTAATTAAATAACATTTTAACTATAAATTATTATTAAAACTATTTCGTTTAATTGAATATTTAATACTTTAGTTTATTATAATTTGATTTTGATCTGTGAATGGTTTATTTGTTCACTTGTTGTAATTCATAATATCGAGCGCTCATCCTGCGGGTTCCACCATTCTCCCCACGCCCTTAGTTAAGGATAAAAGAAACTCCAGTGACATCGGTTAGGAGTTTAGACTTTGTCCGGACCAAAACAATTTGAATTGTGTGCAGTGCCGACTATGTGGACACAAGGGGAGCAATTGGTGAATCAGGCTCAGCAGGAGATACCCATACAGGAAGAAACACCAGAAGAGACACCAATAGCGACACTACCACCACCAGTTGTCGATGGAGCCGCTGAGCAGGAGGTTTGGCTTCGTCTAGTAGAGAGATATGAGAAGATGAGGGCACCAGAGTTTCACAACACGTCAGATTCTATTGTAGCACAGAAGTGGAAGGAAGATGTGAGTAACATCTTGGATATGTTTAACGTGAACACTGTGCAGAAGCAGAGGCTAGCAGCTTTCAGCCTCAAGGGTGATGCAGGAGGATGAAATTAACTTTGGTACACTCCAGAGCAGAGGATGAAGATTTCGTGGGAGACTTTTGTTTATTTCTTTGATGAGCAGTATGTGTCGGCTGTAGCGAAAGCCGGGAAGGAGTTGGAGCTAGCCCGACTAGAGCAGGGAGATATGTCAGTGACGGATTATAAGAGTAAGTTCATGGGATTACTCTGATTCACGGGCATGTGGCATACTGAGGAGTGGCATGCTCAAATGTTCTTAATGGGGCTTCGCCCGAGTTTACGTCGATATCTCATATCTAGGAGATTTCGTTCAGTGCAGGAGGTGGCTAATGCCGTCATATCTCAGGAGACAGAGACAACTAAGTTCTTGAAGGGCAAGGAAGGGAACACAAAACCAGGACAGCCCAGGGACAAAGGAAAGGGAAAGAGGCTATTTGCAGAACCAGGAGGACCCTAGCAGCAGAGTAGAGGTCCACGTCAGCAGGATCCCCATAAGAAGGAACATCATCAGGATCATAGGGCGCAGCAACAATGCAGATTTTAGGGGACATGTTTTAACTGCCGAAAGTTTGGACACAAAGCAGCAGAGTGCCACAACACACTAACAGCAGGCAGGGCAAGAACCAGAGCCAATAGCAGTAGAACCGTGTTAAGGGCCGAGGTCAGATCCAGTAGTTGAGGATCGAGGCACCGCCAGTAATTTCGAGGATCGAGGGGCAGGTGCAAGCTATTTAGAGATTCAGCAAGGACAGATAGTCACATATGTTCCAGGCGATTTAGCGCAGTAGTCTTCAGCTACCAGTAGAGTGTTGGCGGTTGTTCCTCACGATCATGGTGCGAGTGGGGCTGTGGTGGAAGGTACGTTCCTTGTGAACTCCTTTCCAACCGGTATTCTTTTCGATTCAGGCGCTTCGCATTTCTTCACCTCCTATGATTTTATGATTAGACTTCAGCTTGTAGCGTAGACTTTGGACATTCTTTTATCAGTATCTACTCCTTTAGGAGAGATGTCACTCTTAGAGAGTATCTGTAAGAGATGTATCATCATCTTAGACGATTCTGAGTTCATGGTCCATTTGATTGTTTTGCGTATTTCCAAGATTGATGTTAACCTTGGTCTGGATTGGTTATCTTTCTACCATATGAGTATTGACTGTTTTGCAAAGATAGTCAGTTTGTGAGCTTTTGATGGATTTGAATTGGTGGTAGCGACCTCACGGGGCAACCAGTTTGTGGAGTCATTCCTGGCATACATCGAGAAGGTGATGATGCGGGATCGGGATGCTAATTTGAGCAAGACGAGAGTGGTCTCAGAGTATCAGGATGTCTTCCAGGACATATCAGGTTTACCTCCAGTGAGAGAGGTCGAGTTTTGCATCAAGTTGCAGCCAGGCACAGCCCCGATTTCCCAAGCACCTTATTGTATAGCACCAGCTGAGATAAGGGAGTTCCAAATCCAGTTAGATGAGTTGTTGTCCCAGGGTTTCATTCGCTAGAGTAATTCTCCATAGGGAGCGACGATCCTTTTCGTGAAGAAGAATAACGGTAGCATGCGATTGTTCATAGATTATCATGAGTTGAACAAGGTCACCATTCAGAAGATGTATTCCCTACCGAGGATTGACGACTTGTTAGACCAGCTACAGGGAGCGTAGTATTTTTCAGAGATTCATCTTCATTCCGGTTATCATCTGTTACGGGTTCGGGAGATGGATATTCCCAAGACTGCCTTCCTGATTTGAGTCCTTCAAATTTCTTATCATGTCATTTGGGCTGACTAATGCACCCGCTGTATTCATAGATTTGATGAATCGGGTTTTTCATCCATACTTGGATCAGTTTGTGATCGTGTTTATCGATGACATTCTTATTTATTCGAGATCGGAGGCTAAGCATGAGCAGCATTTGCGGTTAGCATTGCCGACTTTGCGGGAGCACCAGCTATACGCTAAATTCAGTAAGTGTGAATTTTGGTTATCTAATGTTAGATTTTTGAATGCTAAGTTGACTACAGCACCGGTGTTGATCATTCCGAGTAGTAACAAGACTTTTGTTGTCTACACGAATGCGTTGTTATCAAGTTTTGAAGGTATTTTAATGCAGACCCAGAGAGTAGTGGCTTATATTTCAAGGCAATTGAGGACTCATGAACAAAATTATCCTACACATAATTTAGAGTTAGCAGCAGTGGTTTTCGCACTGAAGACATGGAGGCATTACATGTATGGAGTGCAATTCGAGCTATTCACAGATCACCAGAGTCTGAAGTACCTTTTCTCCCAGAAGGAACTCAACCAGAGGAAGTGGCGATGGGTCGAGTTTATTAAGGATTATGAGTTCGCACTTCAGTATCATCTGGGGAAGGGGAACGTTGTAATGGACGTCGCGGGCTTACGGCTTTGAGATGTTCATTGTATCGAGATCTCTACACCCTGAGCCAGTTTGATTTCAGGCCAGAGATTGGCGGGAGCAGCATTTTCTTAAGAGCTTTATCAGTACAATCATCTTGGAGCGATAGAGTGGCCAGAGCTCAGCTAGAGGATTCTTGGATTCAAACCCAAAAGAGGGAGATTTCCAAAGAGCCCAAGGCTGATTGGACTATTGAAGCAGATGGAGGTCTTAGAATGAAGGGCTAGTTAGTCATACCGAACAATCCACAGCTAAAGAAGGAATTATTTGATGAGGCGCATCATACCAAATATACAGTGCATCCAAGCACAATAAAAATGTATAAGGACCTGAAGAGGTAGTTTTGGTGGAGCGGCATGCGTAAAGAGATTGCGGAGTATGTAGCTATGTGCTTTACCTACTAGCAAGTGAAGGTAGAATATCAGAGACCGGCAGGAACCTTACATCCTTTACCCATTCCGGAGTGGAAATGAGCAGATATTTCTATGGATTTTATTATAAGACTGTCGAAATTAAAGAAAGGGAATAATTCTATTTGGGTGATAGTTGATCGGTTAACGAAGTCGGCACATTTCTTACCTGTGAAGACGACTTATACTACGAAGACTTATGCGAGGATTTTCATCCGGGTGATAGTTCAATTACATAGAGTCTTGGAGACGATTGTATCAGATCGAGGCTCGGTCTTCACATCCCACTTCTAGAGGAGTTTCTAGAATTTGTTCGGCAGTCAGTTGTCATTCAGTAGCGTTTTCCACCCACAGACGAATGGTCAGACAGAGAGAGTGAACTAGGTGTTGGAGGATATGTTGCGAGCATGCGTTATAGATTTCCAGGGTATGTGGGAGGATCACATTCTATTGATTGAGTTTGCTTATAATAATAGTTACCAAGCTACTATTGGCATGGCACCGTATGAGATATTGTACGGGAAGCCTTGTAGATCGCCTATTTGTTAGGCAGAGCCAGAGGACAGCCTTTTGCTTAGGCCAGAGCTCATGAGATAGACCACAAAGAAAGTAGCATTGACTAGAGAGCATATTTTTATCGTTTAGAGTCGACAAAAGAGTTACGCATATCAGAGGCGACAACCTTTGGAGTTTCAGGTTGGAGATTTCATCATGTTAGCAGCATTTTCTTAAGAGCTTTATCAGTACAATCATCTTGGAGCGATAGAGTGGCCAGAGCTCAGCTAGAGGATTCTTGGATTCAAACCCAAAAGAGGGAGATTTCCAAAGAGCCCAAGGCTGATTGGACTATTGAAGCAGATGGAGGTCTTAGAATGAAGGGCTAGTTAGTCATACCGAACAATCCACAGCTAAAGAAGGAATTATTTGATGAGGCGCATCATACCAAATATACAGTGCATCCAAGCACAATAAAAATGTATAAGGACCTGAAGAGGTAGTTTTGGTGGAGCGGCATGCGTAAAGAGATTGCGGAGTATGTAGCTATGTGCTTTACCTACTAGCAAGTGAAGGTAGAATATCAGAGACCGGCAGGAACCTTACATCCTTTACCCATTCCGGAGTGGAAATGAGCAGATATTTCTATGGATTTTATTATAAGACTGTCGAAATTAAAGAAAGGGAATAATTCTATTTGGGTGATAGTTGATCGGTTAACGAAGTCGGCACATTTCTTACCTGTGAAGACGACTTATACTACGAAGACTTATGCGAGGATTTTCATCCGGGTGATAGTTCAATTACATAGAGTCTTGGAGACGATTGTATCAGATCGAGGCTCGGTCTTCACATCCCACTTCTAGAGGAGTTTCTAGAATTTGTTCGGCAGTCAGTTGTCATTCAGTAGCGTTTTCCACCCACAGACGAATGGTCAGACAGAGAGAGTGAACTAGGTGTTGGAGGATATGTTGCGAGCATGCGTTATAGATTTCCAGGGTATGTGGGAGGATCACATTCTATTGATTGAGTTTGCTTATAATAATAGTTACCAAGCTACTATTGGCATGGCACCGTATGAGATATTGTACGGGAAGCCTTGTAGATCGCCTATTTGTTAGGCAGAGCCAGAGGACAGCCTTTTGCTTAGGCCAGAGCTCATGAGATAGACCACAAAGAAAGTAGCATTGACTAGAGAGCATATTTTTATCGTTTAGAGTCGACAAAAGAGTTACGCATATCAGAGGCGACAACCTTTGGAGTTTCAGGTTGGAGATTTCATCATGTTGAATGTATCACCGATGAAAGTCGTTAACCGATTCGGTAGACAGGAAAAGCTTGTCCCGAGATATGTTGGTCCATTCAAAATTGTTAAGCGTGTTGGAGCTATTTTATATAGATTAGATCTTCCAGCATTGATATCAAGTGTGCACGATGTATTTCATGTTTCGATGCTCAAGAAGCATTTGCGTGACGAGGAGCACCAGAGGGTGATTGATACACCCGATATTGAGATTCAGGTAGATTTGATTACTATTGAGATTCCAGTTTGTATTCTTGCTAGAGAGAACAATAGGCTTAGAAACAAGGTGATTTCTTTAGTGAAAGTTCAATGGAACCGAAAAGGGGCCGAGGAAGCTTCTTAGGAGCGCGAGGAGGATATATGTCGCGACTACCCATACCTGTTCGAGCAGCTAAGATGTTGATATTGAGTATGCTTTATGCATTTATGATTATGTTATATGTTCAGCCACATTTATATTTAACACTAGAATGTGGCACTAACACTTAGCTCATAATTATTCAGAACATATGGTATATACATAGAGGATTCCTTATTTAGAATTTTCGCCCAACCTACTAGTTCCGACTAATTTGGGGTTAAGTGAGAGTACACGTATTTTAGATTGTTAAGTTCAAATGTTTTCTTATGGTTCATATCTAGGGGTTAATGGTATGAGATGTGTACAAGAGGGTTTCCTTGTCTAGATTATTCCCTCTTAGTGCGTTTCTCGTATTATTAATCTTTATGATACGATTGTGGAATTTCAAGGATGAAGTGCTTTTTAAGGTAGGGTGAACGTAAAACCTTACAAATTTGAGATAATATGTGATTAATTATGATAAATGAATTATTAACGTGATAAATATCATAAAATGGTGTATGAGTATGATAGCAAGTGATTTGAGATCAAACAAGTTCATATATGTGAACGAATCAAGTTCAAAACATGCACAAAGCCAAAAAACATGCACATTTGAAAAAACTCTGGCCGGTCGACCGTCGCACAAGGCCCGGTCGACCGACATCGGATTTTTCAAGAACCTAGTTACTATTGGATTTTGGGTCTTTTGAGGCCCAACTACACACATATGTATAAATACTACTTTTTAATGAATTTTTCACATCTTTTAGTATATTCCATGAACCCTAGCAGCCACCATCTCCCTCATAAACCCTAGATCCAAGTTTTGTGAATTCAAGAGCATTGAGAAATAATTTTCAACGTGAAGGTGAGATTATTGGTTTGTGGCTAAGGGATCTAACTTGGGTGTGCACTTTTAGGCTTTCAACAAAGGTTTACAGGTGAGTTTCATCTCTACTAACCCTACACCCATGTTTTAAATTGTTTTAATGAGACTTGATTTGGTTTTATTGAGCCTAAAACCTATTTTCATGCATAAAAATAGTTCTTTTGTAATATGTGAGACTTGATTTGGTTTTATTGAGCCTAAAACCTATTTTCATGCATAAAAATAGTTCTTTTGTAATATGTGAGATAAAGATCTAAAAGCCTAAAACCTATTTTCATGCATAAAAATAGTTCTTTTGTAATATGTGAGATAAAGATCTAAATTTTTTATGTTTAAAGGATTTCAAATGAATATTCTGATGTAGATCAAGATCTGAAAGTAATTAAAAAAGAGATTTGATGGTTTTCACGACGTTTTGATGCTTTAGTACAAGTTTAGGGTTTGTACATGTCGAATAATATAATAATTGTTGTTTCATGTGCTAGATGATCTTCAGTAATGGTAATTAAGTATTTAAAACGTATTGTACATGTTTTACAACAAGTTAAACAAGTTAGAATCATGAACACGACACATGAACACAGCCTGCAGAACCAGGCTCTAGATTTCTGGCCGGTCGACCGACGACGCATGCCTGGTTGACCGACCCGCATGTTTATGCATGTGCATATTTTTGTGCAAATTGTTGTGTAATCGAGGGATTTTCTCGATCAACCCACATTGTAATATGTTTTTTGTCATCTGTTTAACACTTGAGATGTTTGTGAACATGAGATATAGACCCGTACATCGAGATACGTGCACGAACACTTAAATACATGTTCTTAGTTGAGTTTATATGCATAGTCGAGATGCATACTACATGATCGAGTTAATAGTGTTGGAATAACACATGTAATACATAATCCTTCAGTGGTGGATGCTTAGTGATGGACGTTTTCCCTCAATGAGATCGTGGGGCTGTACCACACTTAGAGTTGGACGTTTTCCCGTAATAAGACCGCGACTGTACCATACTCGAAGATGATCGGGGTTTCTGGATTAGGCTGTGAATGCATCATTCCGGAATAGGGTGATTTACCTATCTCCGCAGAACGATTGAGTAAGGATGTTGTTTCCACGGTTTTTTTTTTGCAAAAATCCAGTGCATGTGAGCACGACAACACCTCGTTCTCTCTCTCACTCCGTGAAATAAACCCCCAAATCTCTCTCTCTCTCTCTCTCTCTCTCTCCCTAAAAAATCGAACACATCTCCTCCTCCATCAAGCAATCTAACTCCTTGTTCTCTCTCTCACTCCATGAAATAAAACCCTAAATCCCTCTCTCTCTCTCTCTCTCTCTCTCTCTCTCCCTAAAAAATCGAACCCAGCTCCTCCTCTATCAAGCAATCTAACTCAGCTTCTCCCTCCCTTAAGCAATCGAACCTAAATCCTCGTCCATCAAGCAGTCAAAAAATCGAACCCAAACCCTCCTCCTAACTCTGCCGACTACCCTTCCTCCTCCGTTCTCTCGAAAAGACGCCACGGAACGCCAACCAACATCCCTCATCTCTGACCCGACCATGGTCCGCCACCGCCGCCGAACCCTGCTACCTCCTTCCTCTCTCTATCCGCCAACCGAAACCCTAATTTCTCCCCCCTCTTCTCCGAGCCAACTCACGCACGGACCGCCGCATTGCTGCCGCCGCAACCCCTGCTGCATCCTCCCTCCCTCGATCCGCCGCTGAAACCTTAATTTCTCCCCCCTCTCTCGACCAACCACGACCACCACGTCTTAGACCGAACGACCATGACCGCCACGACACCGCCGCCGAACCCCGCGACTCACCCCCTCGAGCTCTCGATCTCCATCAGGCCCCAAAAAAACTGGAATCATCAACGAAGGTGCGTTCTTCCTCACGAGCTTTTTTGAATTTTTGATATATATACACTGAAGCTTTTGCAGAAGTCACCCCCTTTTGTAGAATTGCATGTTGTTTTTGTAGTATATTAAATTTTTTTTTTGCAATTTTCATGGATTCAATGAGTGACAACAGACCTCTATTTTTCTTTTTGTTTTGCTTACATCCTGTACTCAAATAAGTTTTTAGGGTCCAGATTAAAAATATGAAATTATTTTCCATGCTTTTATACATGAGGAATCTGCAAAATGGAAAGAACAATTTGTGTTTATTTGATTTTAAAAAAAATCCACTTCATTGTTCATGTTGTATATGACAATGTATATAGTTACGTGTTTGACAATGTATATGATTGTTCTTAAAATGATAGTTACAAATCACCTTTCTTCTCTTGTTACCCACCATGTTGTCTATGTTGATGCATTGCAAGACTGCAAGCAAAGGGCTTCACTGTTAGCTAAGATAATATCAACATGCTCACGGTACAATTTACTCTTCACCAGAAAGCATAACAGAACAAGAAAGCAACTCCCAGTTTAGTGTTATCCTCTGTTTCTTTTCTTTTTTTTCTTTTCACAATGCGAATCTAGATTAAATATAAATTAAAATGCCCAATCTCATTTGAAGTTTAAATTTTTTATAATATGAAAATTGGAACTTTGTACTACTTAACTTTGGACAGTATCAAATGTCATAAGAATGAACTCAGACATTATGATGTAACAAAGAAGAATTTTTCGCACACAAAAAACCCATGTACAGAGAATTTACAAATTGCATTGAAAGGTCTCTATCCTAAGACCCATTTGGGGGTACTGTAAACATCCTGATCTTTTATAATATTTAGATTGAAGGTAGTTGAGCCATACCCAATTTTAAATAAATTCACACCATGCTACCTACATGAGCAATTAATATAACTCATTAATGCAATAAAATCCATTGATAAGTCATGTATACAAATATTTTTAGGTTATCCATGATAAGAAAGAGTTTTTATGTTGTGAAGAGAGGTCGACGATGTGGTATTTTTTTATAATTGGGAGGAATGCAAATCTCAGGTAGATAAATTCCCAAATGCCTCCTACAAAGGGTATGCAACGTATGAAGAGGCTTTGATTGAGTGGGAGAAGCACACACTCGCTCGTGATTCAGCATCCAGCTCGAGGCATGTCCAGACATCTGTTTATGCTCAAGAACAAAGATATTCAGTGAGGCATAATCTGGATGAGGACAATGAAAAACTTGGGGCAACAGCTAGTTTCTCCATCAATGCTTTTGTATTAGGTTCATTGTTTACAATAGTAGTGTTTCTCGTATGTATCGTTGCGGTATTTGTTGGTTTCTCCATTGCAAAAAATATGTGATGTTCTTGTATTGTTTTTGTGAAATAAGTCCTTTGTTGTTGTGTAGTTGTGGCTGCTATTCTTGTATTGTTCCTTACATTTGCTTATCATGTGTGTGGCTTTGTTATTGAAAGGTTTTGAGGTTTGCATGAGCTTTGTGTTGTTTTACTGATGACAGGTTGTCATGTTTGGAGAAATTTGGCAAATTCAGCTATCTAAGCTTTTTACAAATGCTTTTTGGTTAGCTAAGCTATCTAAGCTTGCTGCTTGAAGTTATGCTTTTATTGATGACAGGTTGTCGTGTTTGCATGAGCTTTTTGGTTTGCAAATGCTTTTACTGGCTGAAGTTATGCTTTTTGGTTTGCAAATTTGCAAATGCTTATTGATGACAGGTTGCACCTAATAATAAGTAATGTACTTCATTTATACAAAGATACATGTTGCATGTTTCAATGTTAAAACCGATTATGCACTGGCCTTAAATCATCAAATCTCAAACCAAGTATGCACTAGACAAGGAATTGACAGTTCAAATTACCTGTGCTTTTGTACCTGTTTGTGTTAATTTCTTGAACCGAATATGCAACGCCAATATTTAGCATAAAGACACATCTGATTTAATATGCAATGCCTATGTTTACAAACATCAGCTAACATCAGCTTCCAATCAAATCATGTTCACATTCAGCTATAATCAAAGGGCTTCACTGTTAGCTTCAGTTATACAAATCAACCCACCTCACAAACAAACATCAACTTCAAAACATCATTGAGTACATAACAGTTTACAAAAAAAGACTGGGACACACACACACGCACGCGCACACACACACACACACACACACACACACACACACACACACACACACACACACACATATATATATATATATATATGGCAATCAACCCACCTTACAAGCAAAACAACATAACAAACGCACGTAGAAGGCACAATTTCCTCACGCACTTAATCTTCATCTACGAACTAAGAAAGTCAGCAACTCCCTGCAGTTAAGAAGGCACAAATCATCACTATTAACCTAAAACAAGAAATATCAGTTTATTTTATTAATAATAATGTTGTAGTGTATAAATGACTACAATGGAACATAAGTCTCATTTAACAATTTAAAGTCTAAAAACCACTGAAACTATTTCCAGTTAAGGCTATACTAACTATATAAAATTTTCAGTTAAGGCCGTCTAGAAATGTTGTCTTCATAGTAACACATCATCCCCATCTTCACTTGATGACTCATTACCCTCTTGCAAATTTGTATCACCGCATGTAGAAGACCTACATGATAATGAAAAAATATATATATACATCAAGGGGGATAATAGAAGGTAAAAATTAAGATAACATAAATAATAAAAGAATTATTACTTACGGATTTGTGAGTGCCGGACAATTTCGCTTATCATGTGATTGGCCTACTTTACCACACCCATGGCAACGTCTATCTTTTTTATTTTTTGCTCTAGCTATTGCTTTCTCTTTTCCTCCCTTCAACCTTTTGCCGCACCTTTTTGCTCGTACTTGATCGGCTTCATTAAAACTATTTTGAAAAGTACAAGAACCCTGCACACTAGTACCATCATCTATTTCTCTAAAATTACTACTCATTTGATTATTTTTCTCGGTGAAGCTCTTTACAACCGTGTGGCCACTAACCATGTTGCTACTAAGAAATTGGTCGATTTGCTCATTAATGATACGCACTCTATCGGTAAACATCTTCCTCGTTTCTTCACATACGAGGGACTTGTCAACTAATTCCAAAGATGATTGGATAAATTGACTCCGCGTTAAAAGATAAGAATTGTCAGGGCTTATCTGCATGCCTTTATCATCATCCACTGTCCCCGATTTTGCAAACTTAGTCCACCTCTTTAAGATGTATTTATCGGGCAATATTTCAGCATCAATTTTCATCAAATATGATATAATATGTGTACATGGAATTCCGGTGCTTTCGAACTTTTACAACTACAAGAAACCAAATTCAAGTCCTTGTCGTAAATAATTTTGCGGACTTTACTTGTTGCATGCTTCTTTCTTTGAATTTGATACACACTCTGATTGTCGATTGCCCTAACAAACTGCAACTTGTAGTTAAAGCTGTCACACACTTCAACCTCAAACTTGTAATAGATCTCATTCATGTAAATATCAACCATTTGCTTCAATAAGTCATGATTTATTCTAAGTTTAGGTTTCTCAATTATATCTTTGTGATCGGCCATCAACTCCTCGTGACATTGGCGCACTAGTCCCCTGCCAAACTATATCATAAAATCCACCAATGAATTATTCTTCGAAATGAATTTCTTGAAAAATGCATGTCCACTTTCTGCTCGTTGACTACTTGACATGTCAGCTGAGAAAACGTGATTAACATATGCAGGAATCCATCTTGACCGCAATTCATATTGGTCTTGCAACCACTTGTTTCCTTCTTATCCACTTTTCTTAATCAGACTTTCCCATTGTAAATCAAATTCTTCAGGAGTCTCCGATTTTCAAATGCAAGCCGAGAACTCACTCTTATAAATACTATACTTCACTGCATCAATTTTCTCAGAAAATTTCATTAATATATGCTAACTACAATACCTGTCAATATAATTAAATAAAGTGTTAAAAGATGGGCTATGTATATAAAAATTTTCAATAATATTTACAAACTATAATACCTGTAAAAAGTATTTGGAAGAACAAGAGGGAATGCCTTAGTCATAGTTGGGTCTTGATCGGTAATAATCATCTTCGGGGCACCACCATGCATACTTTCCAAAAATTGATTAAATAACCATACAAAATCATCAACGCTTTCATGATTTAAAAAACCACAAGCAAAAATAATGGTTTGACCATGATTGTTAACCCCATTATTGGTGCAAATATAAGGCCATAGTGATTAGTGTTATAAGTAGTATCAAAGATTACAACATCACCGAAAAACTTGTAAGCCCGCCTTGATCTTGCATCGGACCAAAAACAACGAGTAATCTTTTGTTCCTCATCGGCCTCAATTTGAAAAGTAAATGAGGGATTCTTTCCTTGTTCTAATTTTAAATACTCATAAAATCAATTTGAAAAGTAAATGAGGGATTCTTTCCTTGTTCTAATTTTAAATACTCATAAAACATTTCACCATAATGCCCCTTCAAATCAGCACGTATATCCCTTTCATGATTATACAAATCTCTTTGAGTGCACCCAATATTTTCTATACCTCTAGATTGTACTCCAAGAAAACTGAATTGTTGATGCTGAGGCATATTCACCATAGATAACTATTTAGTTAGAGACTTTGTTGTGGCTGAAACGTTATGATGGGACCTTAGAAGATGAACATTTGATGGTGTTGATAACGGGTGGCTGTGCTCCTCATTAAAAATAGTAACAATATATTTTTCAGAGTTCGATTTTAAAACTACAATTTTGGCAGTACAATCCTCAGCTAAGCTTCCTCAATGTATTTTCTTTCCAACATCCGCGATTCTTGAAGATTTTCCTTGTTTAAAACAAACATACTCCTTCCTTCTTATTTCACCACTTCCCGGCTCTTTCTAAGTAGTCCAAGACCTTACACTAAACCCAGCTGCTTTAGCATAAACATTGTAGAATGTCACAACATCATCTATTATGTCAAATTCTTGTCCCTTTTTTGGCCTCAACTCATCTGATACTTGAGGAGTACATATCAAATCATCATCATCCAAGTTTACTTCATTAGCTTCAGTGTCCAAGTTTTCCATTTCACACTAAAAATTATAATTGACCTATAAAAAAATGGAGGTAATATGAAACATAAAATAATATGGGAAAAAAGACTTAATTTTTTGACATTATAACCTAGTTTTTTTCTGATCTCATTTACTATATATAATATCATAGTAAATCTCATTTTAACACTTAATCATATCGATTTTTTCAAGCTATTATTACAGACAACCCAATTTCCAGATCAAAAAGAAATCTCAATATCATTGGTTTTTTGTAGACAAAAAACAAGCACAATATCCAATTCAACAAACCCTAGCCCAAATCCTCCAACTAACTCACGATAAAAAAAACTAAAACACACCCATTAAAATTAAACACATAAAAATGAAAAACCCCAACAAATAAACTATACACATACTGAAAAATGACAGAATTTTTGGGGCTTGATCATTACCTGAGTTAGGGGATCTCGAGAATGAGCTCGAGGGAGATCGATCGCGATCGGCGGAGTTGGGGTATTCGGCGTCGGATGAGTTGGGGGAAGTCAACGGAGGAGGGAGGGAAGTCGACGGAGGGGGGAAGTTGACGGAGGAAGGGTAGTCAGCGGAGTTAGGAGGAGGGTTTGGGTTCAATTTTCTGACTGCTTGATGGACGAGTGTAAAACCCTAAAAAAATTCATGTTAATATAATTAATATGAGATTAATTATGATTTATGAATATTTATTTTGATAAATATAGTTAAATGGTCTATGAGTATAATACCATGTATTTTGAGTATGAACGAGTTCATATATGAGAAAGAAAAGAGTCGAAACATGTACAACGGTCAAAAACATGAAAAACTGGAAAATTCCAGTCCGGTCGACCGCGAAACCTGCAGAGACTTGTTTCCTGTTTTGAGTTGGTTTCGATTTGCTAAAGCCCATATCCGTTTCCTGGTATACATATATCATATTTTCACGATATTTTTAGTTTTCTAAGAACCCTAACAGCCACCAAAACCTCTTTAAACCATATTTTGATTCTTGAGAAATTCAGAGGCTTTCAAGTGGATTTTTCGCGGGATTTTTTGACGTTTGCCTTGTAGATCTCCTTTGGCTTGGCTTCTTAAGCGTTTTTTCTACAAACCCCAGGCGAGTTCATCTCTGTTAATCTCCCTCCTAGTTTTTAAATCATTTTAAAAGAGCTTTTTAACATGTTTTATAGAGCCAAACTGACTAGTTTATGTATAAAAGTCAATTCTTTGTATTATATGCATAAAGACTCGGACTTTCCATGTTAAAAAGTTTGAGATTGATTTTTACAGAAGTATTTAAGATCTGAAAATGATTTAAAAGTGGTTTAAATCTGATGAAAGATGATTTGTGCTTTATTTCAAGTTCATGTGCAAGAATTAGGGTTTTTGATATGAATTTTATGCAAATAATCATGCTATATATGTCGGATTTGTTCCCAAAAGTTTTTATCTGCTGTAGACATGTTTTCATGCCAGTTTCATGTTTTTTTAATCATGTTTGAATCACTTAAACATGACATGAACACGACACACAAAACCAGACTGAGAACCTGTAATTTTAGCCCACGGTCGACCGCGCCCTAGCGGCGGTCGACCGCGTGCAGGACCGAGACCTGGGTAAGCCCAGGAATCAGTCGCGATCAATCGCCGCATAATCGCGGTCGACCGCCAATCTGTAAGTGGTCTTGTGCATGTTTGTTTCGACTGTTTGAGTTGTCGAGCGAGCCTCTCAACCTTGTATTGTCATGATACAATGTTTATGAGTTTTAACACCTGAGATGTTAGTAAACACCAGATAAGGACACACACACCGAGATACGTGCACGAATGGTTAGAATATGTTGTGTTAACGTATTTTTTGTCCTAGTTCAAGTTGATGAACATGAAGAGCATAGCATATTGCATTGTATTCCGGAATAGGGAGATAAAACCTATTTCTGCAGGGAGATTAAGTGAGAATATCACAAAAGTATCATCATTTTATTGTATTCCGGGATAGGGAGATAAAACCTATTGCCCCAGAGCGA
This sequence comes from Asparagus officinalis, assembly GCF_001876935.1. NCBI lineage: Eukaryota > Viridiplantae > Streptophyta > Magnoliopsida > Asparagales > Asparagaceae > Asparagus > Asparagus officinalis. Next base: position 69,803,551 of record NC_033794.1, on the reverse strand, counting down.
TTGAGTAAGAATATTACAAAAGTATCACTATTGCATATGAAGATGCACACATATAAGTTTTATTTGTCGTATTTTGATTTCATATTGGATTCCCGTGAGTAGGACATTTTCTTTGGGATCGTGGCTCACATGATATGGCTCATAGTTGATTTTTGTTTTGGATGAGATCCCTCTTATGTTAGAGTTGTCTTTTCGAGTATAAATCGAAACGAATATTTGATTGAGGTTTGGAGTGTTTTCCTTTTGGTTTACTGTTTTCATTCATAGGGTTCGGAGTTGGTATTTAGGGAGTCACAATTTGAGACATGGTATATACATGAGGGTTTCCTTATTTGGATTATTTTGCTCGACGTACTAACTCTCGTGTTGTGATTTCCTAAATATTAATTTTCAGTTAGAATTTTATGAATGATTTCATATGCATATGTATTAACTCTATTTTTTTTATATTCTCCTACCCCTTCCCCTGGGGAGAGGTGGAGATGATCTCGCTATAGCGCTTTGACGCTTGTTGTTTTCCCCTCTTTTAGGCAGCGAGTCCGGCACACGGAGAGTCGCAGGTTGATGAGAATTTTTATAGATCCTATCAAGTTATTTATTATTTAGTAGTTATTTCAGAACTCCACAATTAGTTGTTTATGTCAGATTCTAGACTTGTATTCATTTTGTAGAGATTGAGAGCTATAGTGGTACCTTATTTGACTCTTTGTACTTGAGGTTTATTTCAGACTCGGAGATATCTCTATCTTATTTTGTTGGGCTCACTGATGATTATTTTCATGCTTCTTCTGTGTATATCTGGTTTTGCTCTACTTATATTATTTGCATGTTTAGTGTAGGCATATAAAATTGCTTATAGGTCCCCTAGCATAGCTCGGCACAAACCGACGAGCCAACGAACTTAAAAAAAGATAGCCCGCTCAATACGGTAGTACGGTAAGGGCATCAAACCGTTGATGGGCTGGATTGCCAAAATTCTACAAATACGAGAGTCTGAAAGGCAGACAGGGGAGCTCATCTGCATTAGCTATGGTACTCACTAGTAACCCAAGAGCAGAATTCTGGCAAATCCGCACAATCGATACATTTTGGACGAAACCCTAGGGTTCACGGGCGGCTCAATCACGTCGTAAAGCTCCGTAGTCTCGACACTCGAGATCCTAGGTCAATTCTGCTGCCGCAAAAGTAAGAACAGCACTATCGTTAGACAGGCGGTCAACTGCTAGGCGCATGCAAAGAGCCGAGTAGGCTAACAACGCAGATCAGCAAAATTTCTGTCTCGGTAGGACAACTGGCTAGCAAAGCAAGCTAAATTAAAACAAATAAGAAAAAATCAACGTACGACGTTTCGAGAACCCTATGGAGACAACGATACGCGGTCACGCGTACGCCTAGGTCAAACGCCAGTCAATTGCGTTGCGATCGAAAAATCAATACGTACGACGTTCAAAACACCCTAGGTCAGCGCGCCGGACCAACGCGTAACCCTAGGTACAAGCGCCTATCAATGCGTTGTAATGAAAGAACTAACACCGCCGAAAAGTATACGAGTATAAACTGCTTCTTAATACTCCAATAAGGTATATGAGTATAAACTATTCCTATTTTGGTTTGAGAAGTTCCTGGAGAATATTGTTTATAATATTCTTAAGGAGTAACTCAACTACGCTACGCCGGACAACGCGTTGTGCATAAAGACTCGACGCCCACAATCAATGGTCACTAAAAGGAATCGACTTCAAGTTTAGAAAATTCCGACAAACGGTCAGACAATAAAATCGCAGCACCGGAACTCTTACATGACTTTCGACAAATGCACCGGAAAAGCCTGGAGAATTGAAGGAGTCAAGAACAGAACCATTCCGAGTCCCGACTGAAAGGTAGGGAAATCATATCCAAAGTATCCCAGACTCTTCTATAAAAGAACGAGACTGAAAATACTTGGAGGGGTATCTGTATGGCATATAAAATTGCTTATAGGTCCCCTAGCATAGCTCGCACAAACCGACGAGCCAACGAGGCGACGAGATCGACGAATCGCACGGAAGCGACGGAATGAATCCACCCGCGTGCAAAAATCCCGACGAGCCAACGAGGTGACGAGATCGACGAATCGCACGGAAGCGACGGAATGAATCCACCCGCGTGCAGAATCAAGCTAATGAGTTGAGGAATCAACGAGTCATCCAACCGAGAGCGGACTCGGACGAATCACGATCGAATCAAGATCAATTTCGGACTCGAACTCAGAAGCGGATTTACTGCCAAATCAGGAATCCAACTTACTGCCAAATCAGATCAACCAATCAGAGTCTCAATCAACCGAATCACAGACAGAACCGGAAATAACGGAAAACAACAGGAACAAACACCGCCCGTGGGGGCTCGGCCAAAGCCGAGCCACCCCAAGGTGGCTCGGCCTTAGCCGAGCCACCTTGAGGTGGCTCGGTGGCCGAGCCACCTCAAGGTGGCTCGGCCAAGGCCGAGGCACCCTG
>NC_033794.1:69762332-69795329 GCF_001876935.1 Asparagus officinalis | reverse complement strand
TCAACGTGTAACCCTAGGTCAACGCCAGTCAACGCGTTGCAAGCAAAAAATTCAACGTACGACGGTCAAAACCCCAGGGTCAACGCCGGACAACGCGTAACCTTAGGTCAACGCCAGTCAACGCGTTGCGATCAAAAAATTCAACATACGACGTTCAAAACCCCAGGGTCAACGCCGGACAACGCGTAACCTTAGGTCAACGCCAGTCAACGCGTTGCAAGCAAAAAGGTCAACGTAACGACGTTCAAAACCCTAGGTCAACGCCGGACAACGCGTAACCCTAGGTCAACGCCTATCAATGCGTTGTAATGAAAGAACTAACACTCCGAAAAGTATACGAGTATAAACTGCTTCTTAATACTCCAATAAGGTATATGAGTATAAACTATTCCCTATTTTTGGTTTGAGAAGTTCCTGGAGAATATTGTTTATAAATATTCTTAAGGATAACTCAACCACACTACGCCGGACAACGCGTTGTGCATAAAGACTCGACGCCACAATCAATGGTCAGCTAAAAGGAATCGACTTCAAGTTTAGAAAATTCCGACAAACGGTCAGACAATAAATGCAGCACCGGAACTCTTACAGACTTTCGACAAAGCACTGAAAAGCCTGGAGAATTGAAAGAGTCAAGAACAGAAGCCATTCCGAGGTCCCGTTATACCGACTGAAGGTAGGGACAATCATATCCAAAGTATCCCAGACTCTTCTATAAAAGAACGAGACTGAAATACTTTGGAGGGGGTATCTGTAGGCATATAAAATTGCTTATAGGTCCCCTAGCATAGCTCGGCACAAACCGACGAACCAACGAGGCGACGAGATCGACGAATCGCACAGAAGCGACGGAATGCATCCACCCGCGTGCAGAATCAAGCTAATGAGTTGAGGAATCAACGAGTCATCCAACCGAGAGCGGACTCGGACGAATCACGATCGAATCGAGATCAATTTCGGACTCGAACTCAGAAGCGGATTTACTGCCAATTCAGGAATCCAACTTACTGCCAAATCAGATTAACCAATCAGAGTCTCAGGTCAACCGAAACACGGACAAACGAGACAACGGAAAACGACTCGAAAAAGTCAGAAAACACCGCCCGCGGGGGCTCGATGTTCATTTTCAGAGGTCGAACTTTCAAGAGCCGAAACTCTGCCGGATTGAAGAGTGAACTCGGAGCTTGAAGACCAGAAGACTTGCACATTCAGATCTGATCCTCGGCGACCATCCACGTCAGAAAAGGCAGGATCTCGAGAGGAAGAAAGAACAGATCTGAGATCTACACGAGACTACACTCCAGATCTAAGCTTGGTCTTAGATCTCGAGATCTGAGCGATTATTCCCTTGGTGGATTAATCCCTCCCGGCTATTATTCCCTTCGTGGAATAATACCCGCATACTCGTGTAGATCCGACCGGATCTAGATCGCGCGGTGGTCCACGGATTAACCCCGGCGTTGGCAAAGAACCCACACAAGCAAGCAACCGCAAAACAGGAGCTTGCGATTCGTTCGAAAGAGGAAAGTTGTAATTTTTATTTTTTTTCTTTGATTTAGTTGTAACCGGATCTATAAAAGACCGGATCTTTGTAATCCAAGATGACAATCATTTCAATGAAAAAGATAACAGTTTTCCACGCGAACATTTAGTACCTTCACCTATGTGTTGACTATGATGGTGAAACATGTCGTAGCATGGTGTTTGGTGCTTGGCAGGTTTGACAATCCGGGTTTTACCTTGGACTGCAGCCTTGTGTGAACCCTGGGGCGTCACAGTTGGTATCAGAGCTCTAGTTCCCATATCCTTAGGATCATCCATGTGTCATATTGTGAAGTTAGGATAGAGTTTCCTAGGAATCATGTATACAATCCGCTAGGAATTTCTAGTATGAGTGAGGACGTATTATATATGTACGCGAAAAATTACAAAATTTTTTTATGAACTATTTGCTGTGAATAATAAGGCATGCTATGAGTAAAATGTGATACGATTTACTTATTGGTATACATTATATCTTTTTCTGCTTGAGATCCTATTTACTACGTAATAAGCTCTACTTCTATATTGTAAATGTCAGGAAGAAGTCGTGGACGTCGAGGTACTCATGCCCAGGGAGTTGAGAAAGTCGATAGAGATCCCGAGCCGCAGTAGGCTCCGTAGTACTTGGTAGATCTCATAACACCGTTAGCAGCTCAACTGACAGCTATTAAGGAGCAGTTCGGAGATCAGGTTCGAGAGGGAACTCCCATTCAGGAGAAGATGCCAGAAGGAACATCGGTAGTCACACCACCACCTCTAGTTGATGATGGAGTGGTTGAGCAGGAGGCTTGGCTTCGTTTGGTAGAGAGGTAACAGAAGTTGAAGGCTCCAGAGTTTCATGGTTCGACGGACTCCATTGCGGCACACAAATGGAAGGAGGATGTAAGCAACATTCTAGACATGCTTAATGTGAATATTGTGCAGAAGCAAAGGTTAGCAGCTTTCAGTCTCAAGGGTGATGTAGGAGGATGGTATCGGCTTCATTTTACTCCCGAGCAGAGGTTGACAGCCTCGTGGGAGACATTTGTGTACTTCTTTGATGAGCAGTATGTTTCGGCTGCAGCGAAAGCCGGGAAGGAGTTAGAGCTGGCTCGATTGGAGCATGGGGATATATCAGTGACGGATTTAGAGAGTAAGTTCATGTCACTTCTTAGATTCACTGGCATGTGGCACACCGAGGAGAGGCAGGCTCAGATGTTCATGATGGGACTTCGCCCAGGTTTACGCCGATATCTAGTTTCTCGGAGGTTCCGTTCAGTGTGGGAAGTAGCAGATGCTGCCATAGCTCAGGAGATAGACACAACTATATTCATGAAGGGCAAAGATGGAAATGCTAAGTCAGGGCAGTCCAGGGATAAAGGTAAAGGTAAGAGACCTTTTCCAAGGACTCCAGCAGCAGGGTAAGGGTCCACAGCAGCAGGGCCCCCATAAGAAAGGCCATCAGCAGGATCAGAGGGCACAACAGCAGCACCGATTTCGTGGAGCTTGTTTCAACTGCAACAAGCTCAGACATAAAGCAGCAGAGTGCCACAGCGCACCCACAGCAGGCCAGCAGTGTAGAACCCCGTAAATTTTATAATGAATATATTGAATTTCTAGTGATAAATAATTCCTTGTGAATATTAATCATATATATATATATATATATATATATATATATATATATATGTATTTTAACTATTTAAACTTGTTTTTGACTGTCATACATTACTATTGAATTGTTAAAATTAGTTGGTTATAGAAAACCTCAAAATTTGAATGAGTTTCGAAGCAGACAGAAACCCAGACTGGGGTTCTGTCCGATCAGCGGTCGACCGCAGCGGACTCAGCGGTCGACCGTCGTGAGTCTTTGCCAGCAGAATCGCTTCTGCACTTTGAGCGGTCGACCGGCATGACCCCAGCGGTCGACCGCCGCCCAGCTTTTGAGCCCAGTACTTCTCGGACCTGCGAGCGGTCGATCGGAGTAGGCTATGCGATCGACCTCCGCACAGATTATTATGCCCTGTTTGTTTTTGTTGAACTTTCCACTCGTTCGAGTGTTTGTCTCGACTTTCTAACTTTGGTTCTCAGTCTACTAAGTATCTATGCATGATAGATGGCTTAAAATGCCAGTTTAGAATCACACACCGAGTTGAGTGTGAAATTGGTATAAGTATATCCCCTCATACATCTCATCGACGATTACTATTTGGCCCATGTGGTGGGAATACTAGGTTAAACTCAGTCCTCGTGTTGGACAAGCACTACCCCTTTTGTCCTCGTATTGGACATACCTCTTAGTCCTCGTGTTGGACATACCTTTTAATCCTCGTGCTGGATATGCATTACCACCCGGTCCAGGCGTTGGACAACGGTCACATCCGGTCCAGGCGTTGGACAACGGTCACTTCCGGTCCATGCGCTGGACAACGGTTATACTCAGTCCATGAGTTGGACGTTTATTTCATGTAGTCTATGTTCTGGACACTTAATCGTTTTCTGACACGTCACCCATGTGAGTATGATATGACACTTATGTAGAATACGAAATGGTATTCATGTAGGTCATTACCTAATACTGTATTTATGTCTGAGATGGGTTGTATTTCCTTTTTACTTATTTTCTGTTCCCGTATTAGACTCCGGGTTTGGTACTTAGGGATTTTCAATTTGAGATACAAGGTATATCGTGTTGTAAACTTCTAAATACTAAAATCCTTTTTAGTAAGAACAATGATTTTAGATCTATTATGTATTATCTATATTTTCTTATACAATGAGCCATGTTCCCTTGGGGTTGGTTGTGATGTTGCTCGCTAGCGCTTTGACGCTCGTTGTCCCTCCCCCTTTCAGGTCACGAGCCAGGAGCCCGGAGAGTCGCAGGTTGATGGCGACACACTTTAGTGTTCAGCTATCTTTTCTAGCTATGCTTTATGTTGGAGCTCCACTGTAGTATTTGTTAGACATTTGAGGACTATGTTATAATTGTTGTAAAGGCTGTATGCCTTATTTCCTTTACTCAGACTTATTGTATTTGAGGCTTGTTGAAAACTCCAGTTTGTTCATTTCAGACTTTGACTTTGTACTTCGGTATGTTGGATGATGAAATGTTATTATGATCTCTACCATTTCATCAGCTATTCTCTGTATTATCTTTTACTTGCTTTTGTACCAACACCTGTTATTGACTCTACTAGAGTGATAGAATTGTGATGGTGAAACATGTTAATGCACGGTGAGGTTTGACATTCTTGGTTTCACCTTGGACTGTAGCCTTGTGTGAACCCAGGGGCGTCACAGTTGGTATCAGAGCTCTAGTTCCAGTATCCTTAGGATCATCCTGTGTCGAGTCGTGGAGCTAGGATAGAGTTTCTTAGGATTCATGTATAGAGTCCGTAAGGATTTCCTAGTATGAGTGAGGACGATATCTGCGTATATCTCAAAATTTGAGAATTTTTTTTATGATAACTATTTTTATGTTGATTGAAGGTATTTGCGTGAATACTATGTGTTATGAATTCGTATTGTGATACGTTGTGTATATATTTTTATTATCTCACTTACTGTGATGATTATGTTCTCCTTTTGATATTATAAATATCGAAATGAGGATGTGGTTGAGGTAAAACTCGTACCTGGAAAGCTGGGCATGCAGAGCCGAGCCGTAGCAGGCTCCACAGTATTTGATCGACTTTATGGCACCGTTAGCAACAAGATCTCACAACACTCGAGGAGCAAGAAGTGTATCCGTTTCCGTCAGCAAGACCACTTTAAGGAGTTCCATCACCGGTTGTACCCGTCGTGAAAGTAAAGAAGCAATACTTATAAAGGCACCACCACCACAATCAGCTATTTATAGAACCACAGAGCAGGAGGTTTAGCTCTGAAAGAATAAGAAAGATATCAGACAATGAGAGCACCAGAGTTTCAAGACGCACCAACTTCATTAGCAACCTATAAGGGAAGGAGTATATGAAAATTCCTTGAATGTCGACTTAGTACCAAGCAGAAGTTAGATGTATTCAGCACTGAGGGCATCGCTGGAGGATAGCAACAACATCCAGATTTTTGATGTGGTAGCAATTATCACCTATTCGGGAGAATTTTAGTCACTACTTGCAGTTAGAGCTAGTCTAAGTAAAGTAGGGAGACATGCCCATAGTGGAGGAAGAAATCAAAACCAGAATAGTGGAAACGCCAATGGCAAGAGAACTATTGCGAAAACTAGAGAATCCTAGCAGCGGGAGAATGATTTTAACCCAGCAACAAGGATAACATAAGAAAGGAGCACAATATGATTCGAGAGCGCCGAAGTAGCGCAGAGTTCGGAGTACATGTTACAATCACAACAAGATCAAACAAAGAACAAAAGACTTGTCGTAGTACACTAGCAGGTAGCCAGCAAGATAGAGGTCACGAACGTCAGTCTCAGAGTCGTAATTTCAGCTAACAGTGGGGAAATAGAGACACTACTTATTAATCCGAGGATTAAGGGTCAGCAGGCCATATTTGCATCATTCAGGAGATTTGCATTATCCAACAGAGTCTATTCAGCAGTACCGCATGATCAGTGTTCGAACGGAGCTTTATTCTTGATTTTCTTTTCAGCTCGGATCTAATCTGATTTAGAAAATTCGCTCATCTTTCATACCTCCATTGGTAGGCTTCAGCTTGTAGCACATTCTTTAGATATTCTGTTGTCAGTATCTACTCCTCTAGGGGAGGTGTCCACTCTATCTATAGGAAATATGTCATCAGACTAGACGAGTCAGATATGTCCGGGTTCGATGTTATCCTTGGTATGGTTTGGTTATCCTCCTACCAGGCTAGTATTGACTACTTTGCGAAGATAGTCAATTTGCGAGCGTCCGATGGGTCTGAGATAATTGTAGCAACCTCTCAGGGCAACCATTTTGCGGAGTCGTTTCTGGCGTATATCGAGGAGGTGCTGCGACGGGATCTGAGTATTGATTTATTAGAGACTAGAGTTGTCTCGGAGTATCAGGATGTCTTTCAGGATATACCTGTGTTACCTCCTGTGTGAGAGGTCGAGTTGTGCATTGAGTTATAGCCGAGCACAGTCCCGATATCCCGCACACCCTATCGTATGATACCAGCTGAGATGAGGGAGCTTCAGACCCAGTTGGACAAGTTGTTAGCTCAGGGTTTTATTTGTAGGAGTTATTCTCCATGGGGCGCATCGGTCCTCTTCGTGAAGAAGAAGGACGATAATATGAGATTGTGCATTGGTTATGGAGAGCCGAACAAGGTCACTATCCGGAATATGTACTCATTACCTAGGATTGATGACTTGTTCGACTGGTTGCAGAGAGCGTAGTATTTCTCGAAGTTTGATCTTCGTTCTGGTTATCATAGTTGCGGGTTCGGGAGATGGATTTTCCCAAAACCATTTTTCCCAATTTGATGTGAATCTTTAGAGGTTCTAGTCAGGCCATTCGGGTTGACTAATGCACCCGTGGTATTCATGAATATGATGAACTGGGTTTTTTCGTCCCTTCAAGGGCCAGTTTGATATTCTCATATCTTCGAGATTGGAGGCAGAACACGAGTAGCATTGCAGACTCTTCAGGAGCATCAGCTGTATGCTAAGTTCAGCAAGTGCGAGTTTTGGCTATTAGAAGTTAGATTTCTTGGCCATGTCATCAGTCGAGAGGGTATAGCAGTGGACCCGGCTAAGGTCACGGCAGTTCTTGATTGGGAGCCACCGAAGACGGTGACAGAGATTCGCAGCTTCTTGGGCTTAGCTGGTTATTATAGGAAGTTCATTCAGGACTTCTCGAAGATTTCAGCGCCGATTACACACCTTACGAAGAAGGGTGTACAGTTCATATGGAGCATGGAGTGCCAGAAGGCCTTTGATGTTTTGAAGACTAAGTTGACTACAGCATCGGTTCTGACTATTCCGAGCAGTGACAGGACATTTGTTGTGTATACAGATGCATCATTGGTGGCTTAGGAGGCATATTGATGTAGGCCCAGAGGGTAGTAGCCTATATCTCACGGCAGTTGAGAGTGCATGAGCAGAACTATCCCACTCATGACTTGGAATTAGCAGCAGTGGTATTTGCACCGAAGTCATGGAGGCACTACTTATATGGAGTGCAGTTTGAGTTATTCACAGACCACCAGAGTCTGAAGTACCTCTTTTCCCAGAAGGAACTCAACTAGAGACAGAGGAGATGGATTGAGTTTATTAAGGACTACGAGTTCGCGATCCAGTATCATCCGGGGAAGGCGAACGTCGTAGCAGATGCCTTAAGCAGGAAGCGTCGACATTGGATTTCGGCTTTGAGGTGTTCACTACATCGGGATCTCGTCACTCTTAGCCAGTTTGATTTTAGGCCCGAGATTGGAGGGACCAGTGCATTCTTGGGAGCTATCTTAGTGCAGCCATCTTGGAGTGACAGAGTTGTCAGAGCTCAGTTGGGAGACTCTTGGATTCAAATCCGAAAGGAGGAGATTTCCAAAGAGCCTAAGACTGATTGGACCATTGGAGCAGATGAAGGTCTACGGATGAAGGGTAGATTAGTTATGCCAGCCAGTGCAGAGCTGAAGAGGGAGCTATTTGATGAGACACACCGTACTCGGTACACGGTGCACCCAGGAACCACCAAGATGTACAAGGACTTGAAGAGACATTTCTGGTGGAGCGGTATGCGTAGAGAGGTTGCAGACTATGTGGCTAGATGTTTTACCTGTCAGCAGGTGAAGGCAGAGCATCAGAGACCGGCAGGGACCCTTCAGCCTTTGCCTATTCTGGAGTGGAAGTGGGCGGATATTTCCATGGATTTTATTGTGGGGTTGCCGAAGTCGAAAAAGGGGAATGATTCTGTTTGGGTGATAGTGGACCGGTTGACAAAGTCAGCCCATTTCATTCCAGTGAGGACTACCTATACTGCCAAGGCATATGCGAGGATATTTATCCGGGAGATAGTTCGACTTCATGGAGTTCCAGACACGATTGTATCGGATCGGGGTTCGGTGTTCACTTCGTATTTTTGGAGGAGTTTCCAGGACTCATTTGGTAGCAGGCTATCTTATAGCAGTGTATTCCACCCCCAGACGGATGGTCAGACGGAGAGGGTGAATCAGGTGTTGGAGGACATGTTGCGGGCATGTGTCATTGACTTCCAAGGTAGCTGGGAGGATCATATTCCATTGGTAGAATTCGCTTATAACAACAGTTATCAAGCGACGATCGGGATGGCCCCGTATGAGGCATTATACGGGAGACCTTGTAGGTCACCGATATGTTGGGCTGAGCCGGAGGACAACTTGATGCTTGGACCGAAGTTGGTGAGGCAGACTATTGAGAAGATAGCCTTGATCAGAGAGAGGATTCTAGCAGCTCAGAGTCGGCAGAAGAGCTATGCAGATAAGAGGCGAAGACCCTTGGAGTTTCAGGTTGGAGATTCAGTTATGTTGAAGGTATCGCCTATGAAGGGCGTACAAAGATTTGGACGACGGGGGAGGCTTGCGCCGAGATATATTGGACCTTTCCGGATTTTAGAGCGCATTGGAGCGGTGTCATACAGACTGGACCTTCCAGCATCTATGTCTAGTGTGCACAATGTGTTCCATATCTCTATGCTCAAGAAGCACTTGCATGATGAGGAGTAGCAGCAAGTGTTGGATGTACCGGAGATTGAGCTTTGGGATGATTTGACTACTATTGAGATCCTAGTGTCTATTCTTGCTAGGGAAGACAAGAGACTAAGGAACAAGGTGATTACATTGGTGAAAGTTCAATGGAACCGAAGTGGAGTTGAGGAAGCTTCTTGGGAGCGCGAGGAGGACATGCGACGCGACTACCCACATTTGTTTGATCAGGTAAATAAATTTTATGACAAGTACCTTATATTATGTTGATATCTTTGGTTATATATATTTAACACTAGAATGAGAATATCTTCGCCCAATTCATAATCTTTTGGAACACATGGTATATATATGGGGGGTTCCTTGTTTGGATTTTTCACCCGAGGTACTAGTTCCACTAGATTAGGGATTGAGCGAGAATATTACCATTTTGAACGGTTAAGTATAAATATCCATAAGCACTCATCTAGAATTTAGCATTTCAAGATGAGTATGATTTTCGAATTTCGAGGACGAAATTCTTTTAAGAGGGGAAGAATGTAGAACCCCGTAAATTTTATAATGAATATATTGAATTTCTACTAGTGATAAATAATTCCTTGTGAATATTAATCATATATATATATATATATATATATATATATAAGAATGTGATTATCAGTGTACGAGAACTCATCAAGTGTGTTTAAGTGAGATAATTTGAGTAGTTCGAGCATCATGTGGTGATCAGATCAAACCTGGCAAAGTTCATCTGATCGGTCGACCGCAGTGGACGCGACGGTCGACCGAACCTCGTTCTCGCACTCAGAGAAAATCTCGTTTCGCATGCTCGTGCGGTCGATCCGCACATAGGGCGGGGACGAGTCGACCGCCCAGGCAGGCAGAGAGTTTGTGCTGGGTTTTGGGCCTTAACGGGTTTCGGGTCGGGTTTGGGGTTTAGTATATATTCTAATTTACCACAGAGAACCCCTTTTCATCTGAAATCAGAACCCTAAGCCCCGCCTCTCTCCCCTCAAACCCTAGTTTCTCACTCTTTGGTGATTTGGAGGAGCTTTGAAGGGTTTTTCGGGCGAATTTTTGGTGGATCCAGCAAGAGGGATCATCTTCCTTCAGATCTAGGGCTTCGTTCTCATCATAGGCGAGTAACATCTCACCAACTTCAGCCCCTTTTCGTTTTATGCTTAGATTTGAGTTTTAATCCGGTTTTTATTGAGCCCCAAATCGTATTTTGTGTAGATAAAGTAGATCTTATGCATGAGGTGCAAAAAGATCAATATTTTTTAGTCTTAAAAAGTTCACTAATGATGTTTAATTAATGAGATCTTGATCTGAAACGTTTTATGAAGGTTAAACTTATTTCTTTACTGTTTAAGAACTTTTTAAATCATGTTGATTAAGGTTTGTGATTTTTGGTAATAAGGTTTTAACTATTTAAACTTGTTTTTGACTGCCATACATTACTATTGAATTGTTAAAATTAGTTGGTTATAGAAAACCTCAAAATTTGAATGAGTTTCGAAGCTGACAGAAACCCAGACTGGGGTTCTGTCCGATCAGCGGTCGACCGCAGCGGACTCAGCGGTCGACCGTCGCGAGTCTTTGCCAGCAGAATCGCTTCTGCACTTTGAGCGGTCGACCGGCATGACCCCAGCGGTCGACCGCCGCCCAGCTTTTGAGCCCAGTATTTCTCAGACCTGCGAGCGGTCGACCGGAGTGGGCTCTGCGGTCGACCGCCGCACAGATTATTATGCCCTGTTTGTTTTTGTTGAACTTTCCACTCGTTCGAGTGTTTGTCTCGACTTTCTAACTTTGGTTCTCAGTCTACTAAGTATCTATGCATGATAGATGGCTTAAAATGCCAGTTTAGAATCACACACCGAGTTGAGTGTGAAATTGGTATAAGTATATCCCCTCATACATCTCATCGACGATTACTATTTGGCCCAGTCCTCGTGTTGGACAAGCACTACCCCCTTTTGTCCTCGTGTTGGACATACCTCTTAGTCCTCGTGTTGGACATACCTTTTAATCCTCGTGCTGGATATGCATTACCACCCGGTCCAGGCGTTGGACAACGGTCACATCCGGTTCAGGCGTTGGACAACGGTCACTTCCGATCCATGCGCTGGACAACGGTTATACTCAGTCCATGAGTTGGACGTTTATTTCATGTAGTCTATGTTCTGGACACTTAATCGTTTTCTGACACGTCACCCATGTGAGTATGATATGACACTTATGTAGAATACGACATGGTATTCATGTAGGTCATTACCTAATACTGTATTTATGTCTGAGATGGGTTGTATTTCTTTTTTTTTACTTGTTTTCTGTTCCCGTATTAGACTCCGGGTTTGGTACTTAGGGATTTTCAATTTGAGATACAAGGTATATACATGAGGGTTTCCTTGTTTGGATTATTTCGCTCGACGTACCTATGCTCGTGTTGAAATTTCCTAAGTACTAAGACCCCCTTTGCTTCAGGGAATTTGTTTATACATATATATTTTGTGATAACTGTATTTTCTTATACAACGAGCCCTCTCCCTTGGAGTTGGTTGTGATGTTGCTCGCTAGCGTTTTGACGCTCGTTGTCCCTCCCCCTTTCAGGTCACGAGCCAGGAGCCCGGAGAGTCGCAGGTTGATGGCGACACACTTTAGTGTTCAGCTATCTTTTCTAGCTATGCTTTATGTTGGAGCTCCACTGTAGTATTTGTTAGACATTTGAGGACTATGTTATAATTGTTGTAAAGGATGGATGCCTTATTTCCTTTACTCAGACTTATTGTATTTGAGGCTTGTTGAAAACTCCAGTTTGTTCATTTCAGACTTTGACTTTGTACTTCGGTATGTTGGATGATGAAATGTTATTATGATCTCTACCATTTCATCAGCTATTCTCTGTATTATCTTTTACTTGCTTTTGTACCAACACCTGTTATTGACTCTACTAGAGTGATAGAATTGTGATGGTGAAACATGTTAATGCACGGTGTGGTGCATGGCAGGTTTGACATTCTTGGTTTCACCTAGGACTGCAGCCTTGTGTGAACCCAGGGGCGTCACAAGCAGGGCAGGAATCAGCAGCAGCAGCATCATCAGAACCGCATTCAGGGACGCGGTCAGGGTCAACAATTGAGGATAGAGACACCTCCAGCAGTCCCGAGGATTGAGGGACAGGTTCGAGCAATTCAGGAGACCCAGCAGGGACAGATAGTCTTATATGTTCCAGGCGATGCAACATAGCAGATGGGTAGAGTGTATGCGGTTGTTCCTCGCGATCACGGCGCGAGCGGGGCAGTGGTGGAAGGTACATTCCTTGTGGATTCCTTTCCAACACGTATTCTTTTTTATTCTGGTGCTTCGCACTCTTTTATCTCCTACGATTTTACGGTTAGACTTCAGCTTGTGGCACAACCATTAGATTTTCCTTTAGGAGAGACGTCTCTTTTAGAGAGTGTTTGTAGGAGATATATTGTTAGTTTGGACGAGTCCAAGTTCGTTATAGACTTGATCACGTTGCGTATGTCTGAGTTCGATGTCATTGATGCGGCATAATTATGTACCAAAATTGCAAGTGCACAATTGATCAAGTTATAGTATAAAAATATCGAATTGCAAGTGCACAATTGATCAAGTTATAGTATAAAAATATCGATCCCACGAGGAAGGTGATTTTAAGAGATTATTAGAAATGGTTCTTATGTTTTGTGCATGACAATTAGGAATAAATAATAATTGTGATTGTGATGAGTGATTGTTGTGAATATATGCAAGAGATAATAAATTGAATTTTAGAGGAGAGAAGGAAGAATCAAAGAATAAATGAAATCACAAGGCAAGAAAGAAGAATGAATAAAATCAAGAAATAAAACCAAGAATGAAAAGAAAATTTAAGAAAGTCAAGATGGAGGATTCAAAAGAGGTAAGAAATCTAGAATATAATCCACTAACCAATTTCAATTACAAAATACAAACTATTCTCTTTTTATCATATTTCAACTTAGATTTATTAAGCATAGATTATCAAACCATTCAAGGAAAGTGTAACCTATCAAATTATCATCTAAGTCAAAATTACTATTCATGATAAGAACAACAACATGATAATAATCCTAGAATTCATAAGCATAACCTATCAAACCATTTAAGATAAGCATAGATTATCAAATTCTTCTTCTACCGATTAGTTCTCTAGTTGATTATCCTAAACATGAACATTTTAAATGCAAGAGAATAATTCATATAATATAAAGGAAATTAGACTAGTTTTATACAATTCTAAGATTCCTACAAGAATTAAATTCACATCTTAAGAAATAAAAACAAGAAAAAGAACTAATTACAAAAATAAAAAGAAAAGAAAAATCTAAACTATGAACAAGAAATAAATCTAACTACAAAGAATTAAAATCTAAACTACAAAATATATTACAAAAGTTAAATGCAAGAAAATAAATCTACTCTAGAAATTAAAGTGCAAAAAGAAATAAAAAGACAAGAAAATAAATCTACACTACAAGCATGAATTTAAATCTAACTAATAAACAATAATAAAGAAATTACTAAAAAGAAATAAAAGAGAAAAGAAATGCAAACCTTCAATTTGTTCTTCATCTCCATCCTCATCATTCAACAAAGAGGAGAAAGAACAAATTTAAAGAGGAGAAAAATTATTATTATTAATTGCAACTAAAGTTACAATTTTTTTAGAAGTCCTTCTCAATTAAGAGTAGCCCTCCTCTCCAAAAGGAGTTACAAAAATTTTTACACCTCTAACCCCTCATTCTCTACCCCTATTTATAGTAATCATTAATGAATATTGGCCATTGGATTTGTCTTGAGCCCCAAGCAAAACAATCTCCACCTTTGAATTTGTTAGTGAAGAAATGGGTTGGAATTTGCTTTTTGTTCTTCTCTAGCCCAACATAGGAGGCCCATATGATTTTCAAAAATAAATGAAAATCAAGTTGGTCCGTGAAGAGTTTCTGCAACAATCAAGTCCGGCCTATATGGTAAAAATTCAACTTTTTGTATCCAAGTCCAATGTAAATAAACATCCAAAGCAACCGGTCCAATGGAAAAAATCAAAGCTGCAGCAAAGTCCGGTCCATAGCAACCATTTGATTTTCAAAACATAAATTGAATAGCTGCAGCAAAGTCCGGCCCATTTCATTTGATATTCAAAACCGAAAATGAAGAGCTGAGTTGCAGCAGCATATCCGACCCAATTCAAATCCAGTAGTCCGGTCCCAATTCAAATCCAGAAGTCAAGTTCGGTCATATGCTTTTCAAAATGAAAATATAAATCTCTGCAGCAACCGGCCTATTTGGTATGTGAAATGATTTTTGACTTTTGGGCTTAATCTTCATGGGCTTCTCCTTGATTTTGTGGCTTCTTCTTGAACATAATGTGCAGCAAGATGGATTTAAGAATGAGCTTTGTTTCTTTTTTTCTTTTTTCCTTTGGGCCATCATTTGCTTGATGGGCTTCCAACCTTTCAATCATGGGCTTCTAAAATGCTGCAAAATAGAGAAGAGAGATTTTTAAGGGGTTTTTTACATTTAATAATATTTATTTATATTTTCATTCATTTATGTGCAAACTAAGCTAACAACAATTATTAATGGTATATTTATTCATGTAAAATAGATAATGAGGATATAAAATTGTAATAAAAATATGATTATTAAATACCCCCACACCTAAACTTTTGCTAGTCCTCTAGCAAAAAAAAAATAAAAAGAAAATCCTAACTCACTTTCGTAGGAATCGCGGTTGTATTTAGCGCATACTACAAGCCTTTAAACCCCTAGGTTACCCTAGTGGACGAGTTGTAGTCTCGTGAGGGTTTGCAGTGAATATACCCACAAAATTTGGTTAACTTGCCAAGTTAAATAAGTCAGTAACTAACAGATTTTCCTTGATATATTTAAACATTCTAATTAAAGCTAGTTAAAAATCAAGAAAATATTTTTATATATAACTCCAACGTAAATCCCCTAGAAAATCTTTTTCATTATAGCAATACAAAACTAAGTCAAATCTTAGAAATTTAATTAAACAGTTTTGAAAAGAACATGCCAACTCTTTGTTTTAAATAACTTTCAAGTCTCTTGATCAAAAATTGTTTTTCAAGACCATATATACAAAACAACAATATATAAAAACAATTGTTAGTGTTATATATATGTATATTTTTTCTACTCTCTAATTCTTGGTGATTGTTTTCTATTTTAACGGGCTTTCTAAGTGACCATTTAACGAGTTTTGGGCCAATGAATCCCAACCCAATTGGGCTTAGGTCATTAAGTATAGAGATACTCATTTGGCTTAATTGCTCAGTCAACTTAGGCTTTATAAGATAGAATCACCTTGAATTTAAGAGTTTTTTTTTTTTTGTGGTGCCCATTTTTCGCACTCTTCTTTTATAAGGTTAGTTTTTTTTAATATATATATGTGTAAGTATATATAGTCATTAAAAAAAGTGTGTAAATCAATATAACTTGGAAGAAATATTTTTAACTCTAAGTTAAGCATGCAAACATTTTATTATTTTTAATTAAAAATCTAAGGTAAGACTTAAGTAAAGTATACTAGTTAAAAAATCATTTCTTAAGAATTTTATTTGGAGTTATCATAAAAGGTGAACTTAAATATGTCACTAACTAAGAACTAGAAAATTTAAAATCTATCAATTTGATCAATTATTACTTAACTCTATTAATTTGGCAAGTGACAATTTTTTTTTAACAAAAAGAAAGAAAAATACAACTAAAAAGGTAAAATAAAGAGGAAAATATGTGCTTCTCACCCCCACACCTAAATTTTGCATTGTTCTCAATGCAAATTCGCTGAAGCACAAAGCGAAGCAGATAAAATTGAAGAACTTATATTTGTTCGGTTGATAATGATGATAAGGATCTGTAATTACTGTTAGTATGAGGATGAAGAAATCAAATAAGAGGAAAAGAAAAAAAAATTATAAGTAAATTTTTTTTTTCTTTTTTTTAAAGCATATGTTAATTATTCAATTTTTTTTAGAAGGGAAAAAAAATTAGTAGTTTTTTTTACAGATAATGAGGTTCATGAAGAACCAATACCTCTTTCTCTCTGAGCGTAGAAAATTCTAAAAATGGTTTTAGACGTTGACCATTTATTTTAAAAATGTTACCATTTTTAGGATTTTCTATCTCGACAGCTCCATGTGAAAAAACTTGTTTGACAAAAAATGGACCTGTCCATCTTGATCTTAATTTTCCAGGAAAAAGATACAATTTTGAATTGTACAATAAAACTTTCTGTCCTGGAGAGAAATTTTTTCGCAAAATTGATTTGTCATGAAAAATTTTTGTTTTCTCTTTGTAAATTTCTTCCAACTCATTTATTTAGAGCAACCTGTTCTTACCTGCTGAGTCTGAGTCAAAATTTAACTGTTTTATTGCCCACATTGCTCGATGTCCCAACTCTACTGGTAGGTGACAAGCTTTTCCGAATACCAGTCTGTATGGTGACATCCCCAAATTGGCCCTAAAAGTTGTTCTATACGCCCACAGAGCATCTCACAATTTTACAGACCAATCTTTTCTGTTATGATTAACTGTTTTTTCTAAGATTTGTTTGATCTGCCTGTTTGTGACCTCTACTTGTCCACTGGTTTGGGGGTGATAAGGAGTTGACAATTTGTGTGTGATTGAATATTTCCTCATCAAAGCCTCGAAAGAACGATTACAGAAATGTGTACCGTTATCTCTGATGATCGCTCGAGGTACTCCAAACCGGGCAAAAATGTTCACTTTCAAAAACTTGACCACGACCTTGTTGTCATTAGTTTTGCAAGCTACCGCCTCAACCCATTTTGACATGTATTCAACGGCTACTAGAATGTAGACATTTCCAAAGGAATTTGGAAATGGTCCCATGAAATCGATACCTCACAGATCAAAAAGTTCAACGGATAAGATGGGTTGTAAGGGCATCATATTTCTTCTAGTGACATTCCCTAAAAGCTAACAGCGGTTACAGGTTTTGCAAAACTCGAATGAATCCTTGAAGAGAGTGGGCCAATACAGCCCATATTGGAGAACTTTTTTAGCTGTTTTTCTCGGCCCAAAGTGGCCCCCACATGCTTGTTCATGACAAAAGGATAGAACACTCCTAGTTTCTTCCGTGGGAACACACCTTCTAAAGATCTGATCAGGACAGTATTTGAACAGATATGGATCATCCCAGTAAAAGTATTTTACTTGGGAGAGAAAACGGGATCTATCCTGTTTGGACTAATGAGAAGGGATCTGGTTCATGACTATGTAGTTCACAATGTCGACGAACCAGGGAACAGATTGGATTTCTAGGAGTTGTTCATCTGGAAAATGTTCATTGATTGGAACGGTTGATGTTGGTGCATTTGGGAGTCGAGAGAGGTGATCTGCTACGGGGTTCTCTGTTCCCCTTCTGTCAAGAATTTGAATGTCAAACTCTTGAAGAAGGAGAATCCATCTAATGAGCCGTGCTTTAGCATCCTTTTTGGTCAAAAGATACTTTAGTGCGGCATGATCAGTGAAAACTTTGGTTAAGGAACCGATGAGGTAGGACCTGAATTTTTCTAAGGCAAAGACTACAGCTAAAAACTCTTTCTCTGTGACAGAGTAGTTTTGCTGGGCATCATTCAGAGTCCTACTGGCGTAGTAGATCACATGCGGTTTTCCATCAAACCGTTTTCCTAAAACAGCACCGATTGCAGAATCAGATGCATCACACATCAGTTCGAATGGTAAGGTCCAGTCCGGTGCATGAATGATAGGAGCTGTGGTTAGCTCCTTTTTCAGATATTCGAAAGCTTTGAGGCAGTCGGGGGAGAAGACAAATGATGTATCCTTGGCTAAAAGATTGGTCAAGGGTCTAGCAATTTTGCTGAAATCCTTGATGAAACGTCGGTAAAAACCAGCATGACCAAGAAATGATCTGACATCTTTGACAGTTTTGGGAGGAGGGAGATTGGAAATGAGATCTACCTTAGCTTTGTCCACTTCGATTCCCCTATTGGAAACTACATGTCCTAAGACAATGCCTTGTTTGACCATGAAATGACATTTCTCCCAATTAAGAGTCAGATTTTTCTCCCTACACCGTTCTAGGACCAGTTTAAGATGATGCAAACATTGGGAAAATGTGTCACCAAAAATAAAAAAGTCATCCATGAAAATTTCGAGAAATCGCTCTACCATGTCGGAAAAAATACTAATCATGGAACGTTGGAATGTGGCCGGTGCGTTGCACAGGCCAAAAGGCATGCGTCGGTATGCGAATGTTCCATATGGGCAAGTGAATGTGGTTTTCTCCTGATCTTCGGGAGCGATAGGGATTTGATTGTAACCTGAATATCCATCCAAGAAATAATAGAACTCATGTCCTGCTAAACGCTCTAACATTTGGTCAATGAAAGGAAGAGGGAAGTGATCTTTCCGAGTGGCTAAGTTGAGCTTTCGGTAGTCAATACAGACTCGCCATCCAGTTTGGATTCGAGTGGGAATCAGCTCATTAGCCTCATTTTGGATCACGGTGATCCCAGATTTCTTTGGAACAACTTGGACTGGACTCACCCATGAACTATCAGAAATGGGATAAATGATCCCATGATCGAGACATTTCAGAATGTCTTTTCTAACGGCTTCTTTTATCACTGGGTTTAACCTACGTTGAGCATCTCTAGTAGGTTTGGCATCATCTATCAAATGGATTCGGTGTTGAACAATGGTTGGACTAATCCCTTTGATATCAGCCATGGTCCATCCAATGGCTTCCCTATTCTCTCTTAAAACAGCTAAGAGAGCTTCCTTTTGACCGGTAGTCAACTCAGAAGAAATGATAACTGGTAAAGACTCGTTCTCCCCTAAGTAGGCATACTCTAGATTTTAGGGTAGAGGTTTGAGCTCTAACTTAGGGGGTTCCTCCATAGATGGGCGAAGCTGGACTCGGGGTTCTATCTCTAAAGGTTCTCGTTGCCAGCCAATAGTAAAAACATGATTGTCCAGTGGTTCTATCTCTAGTTCGTCATCAGAAAGCTCCTCAATCATTAATCAGATGCATTTGTATCAGACTCACACTCTCCCTCTTGTTGTTCACTGGATATTCCTTGAATAAAATTCACTTCCATGGGTTCATCAGATGGATCACTAGGTTGTCTCCCTAAGTTGAAAATATTGAGGTCAACAGTCATATTCCCAAAAGATAGTTTCATCTGACCGGTTCTACAATTTATCAAAGCATTTGAGGTGGCTAAGAACGGTCTTCCTAGAATGACGGGGATTTGACTTTTGAGATTGGAAACGGGCTGCGTTTCCAAGACAATAAAATCAACAGGGAAAATGAACTCTCCAACTTTGATCAGAACATCCTCTACCTCTCCTTTGGAAATTTTTACAGATCTATCAGCTAACTGTAGAGTGCATCTTGTCGGTTTAAGTTCTCCTACACCTAGCTGTTGATAGACTGAATAAGGAAGGAGGTTGACACTGGCTCCCAAGTCTAGAAGTGCCTTATTAATGTGAGTGTTACCTATGACGCATGGAATTGTGGGACAACCAGGGTCCTTATATTTCAACGGCATGAGTTTCGAAAAAATTTCACTGAGGTTGGCAGCTAAAAAGACTTTCTTGGGGACATTGGTGGTTCTTTTCTTAGTGCATAAGTCCTTCAAGAACTTTGCATAAGAAGGGATTTGTTCGATTGCATCTAGGAGAGGAATGTTGATCTTGACCTGTTTAAACACTTCTAGGATTTTCTCAACCTGCGGGGAGTTTTTTCTAGGTTTGAGTCTATCTGGAAAGGGGGCAACGGGTCTATACCTATCTAGATCAGGCTCAATCTCAAGTTCAGCGTTTTGGTCATCGGAAGGAATTGCTTCATCGGAAGGAGTGTGTTGGATGGGAGAAGGGGTTTGATCCGGTGGCATTCTAACCTGATTGTCTATTTGTTTTCCTGATCTCAGAGTGTGAATTGCATTCAGTTGAGCTGGGTTGTTGGAACTGGATCCAGTGTCTTTAGGGGCAGCGGCTAGTTGCCCAAGTTCGGTTTCTAACCGGGCTATGGCTTGAGTGTTCGAGTTGAGTACTTGGCCGGTGGTTTGCATGAAGGAATTTAGAGTAGTGGATGACTGGGTCAACATGTTGGTAGTTTGTGTAGAAGCTTTAATCATGGCTTCTAAACCCTTTTCTAAGACACTCAAACGTTTGTCATGATCGGAATTTGTAGGCTGTTGAGGATGAGGATGTTGGTTTGGAAAAGGTGGGTTAGAAAAATTGTTCGGTGCATTGAACGAGATAGTGTTTCCTCTCAGGAATTGCGGGTTTGATGTGGGAATGAAGTTTTGATTTCCGGGAGAGTTTCCTTGGTTCCAAGCAAAGTTAGGATGATTTCTCCAACCTGGATTGTAGGTTGGAGAAAATGGATCATTTCTAGGGCGCTAAAATGTAGTGTTCATCTGTTCTAAAGCATGGTTGTTTCCTAGAAGAGGACATTCCTCTGAAACGTGGGTAGGAGACTGACAGTTATGACATCCCGGGGCAGAAATATGATTGATTTGAGCCGGAGCTCGTTCCTTAACTTCTAAGGCTTCTAACCTCCGCAAAATCGTCGTCATCTTCGCTTCAGATGCAATGTTTGACTCCAGGGAAAGACCACTAGACTTAGATTGGGGAACTGATGAAACCCTGTCATCACAGTGTTCCCACTGCATTGTTTTTTCGGATAAACTCTCTAGAAATTCCTAAGCTTCATCTGCGTTTTTCCTCATAAAATCTCCCTGACACATCGATTCTAAAGATGTTTTTGAAGAATAGTCCAATCCTTCATATATGACTTGGCACAGTCGCCATTTTTTTAGACCGTGATGAGGACATTGGATTAAAAGATCTTTAAGTCGGTCAAAATATTTCCAGAATGGCTCCCCTGGGACAATTTTGAAGTTTTGAATGCTGTTTCTAAGCTTTACCGTTTTATGAATAGGGAAAATTTTCTTAAGAAAAACGGTGACAAATTCCTCCCAAGTTGAGATGGAATTTGTCGGTAAGCTGTACAGCCATTTTTTAGCTTTGTCCTTAAGGACAAATGGAATAAATTTAAGCTTAATCGCATCTTCGGTTAATTCTCTCATTTTAATCATAATACATACTTCCTCAAATTCCGAGTAATGCGGTCTAAGCTCAAAATTTGCTCCATTTACTTCGGGGAGTCTTATGCAAGATGGAATTGCATTTCTGGTGGGATAACACATATCCTGAAAAACTGGTTGATTTGCCATTTCTTGGATTGGTTCAACACGGATTAAGCGATGAGAATTATCCCGAACCCAAGTTTGCATACACCAAAACAATTTTTTTTTAAGGGAAGAAAGAAAATTAGTTTTTTTTTAAGAAAGAAAGAAAGAAAATTAGTTTTTTTTTATGAGAAGATAAAGAAAAAGAAAAATCCTAACTAAAACAAATCAAAGCAACCACTTTTCAATCAACTCTAATTCTAGGGTTTAGCCTAACTCCACTAGACCAGCACCTAACCAAAAACTCCTACAGTGAAAAGATTAAAGTTTTACCCAGGTAGTTAGCCAGGTAAGGATAGTACTAGAGGAAGATCAGAGATCAATTAAGTACCTCGTTCCTTGCGGAGCGCTTTACGCAACCCCTAAACCTTGTCTTAGACACCAACTATTCTGAGAAAACTTAAACCTGTTCACTTAAGAATTTCTTGTTCCTTATTAAGCTCGAATCCTTAGGGGCCAATGTCTAATGAGTTTTAGAAGGCTTGGGTTTGTGAAGTGAGGAATTAGTAATTTGTGGGCTAAGGAAAGGGTGATGAAATCCCTTACCTTATCTTGATTAGGGTTTTACCCTTAAGAATGTTTTAAGTGCTACAATCACTTTGGTGAATTCCTACACTATATGAAATGCAACCCTAAAAATTAAAAGCGACTAAAAAGGATGATAAAAAATATCTTTTTTTAAATTATGGTCAACAACAATCAAATGTGAGAAGAGAGCTCTTGTTTGAATTTATTATCCTATTAGTTAATTTCCAAGTAAAAGGTAGATTTTATTATGGTCAACAAAAATAAAATCTTTTTGTTTTTTTTAAATCCTAATTGTCTTTAATTGTGAAGCTAACTAAAAAGGGTGAAATTGAAAACTAGAAAGAGGACTTACCCGAAAGCAATTTTCCAAGTTCTTGATCGTCAATCCAAGATTTTCAAGCTCCAAGCGGTTCCTTCACAAGAAAAACACACAAGTTAAAGAACCAAAATAATAAAATCCTATTTTAGCACCTTCCCCGGCAACGGCGCCAAAAACTTGATGCGGCATAATTATGTACCAAAATTGCAAGTGCACAATTGATCAATTAGTTATAGTATAAAAATATCGATCCCACGAGGAAGGTGATTTTAAGAGATTATTAGAAATGGTTCTTATGTTTTGTGCATGACAATTAGGAATAAAGAATAAGTGTGATTGTGATGAGTAATTGTTGTGAATATATGCAAGAGATAATAAATTGAATTTTAGAGGAGAGAATGAAGAATCAAAGAATAAATGAAATCACAAGGCAAGAAAGAAGAATGAATAAAATCAAGAAATAAAACCAAGAATGAAAAGAAAATTTAAGAAAGTCAAGATGGAGGATTCAAAAGAGGTAAGAAATCTAGAATATAATCCACTAACCAATTTTAATTACAAAATATAAACTATTCTCTTTTTATCATATTTCAACTTAGATTTATTAAGCATAGATTATCAAACCATTTAAGGAAAGTGTAACCTATCAAATTATCATCTAAGCTAAAATTACTATTCATGATAAGAACAACAACATGATAATAATCCTAGAATTCATAAGCATAACCTATCAAACCATTTAAGATAAGCATAGATTATCAAATTCTTCTTCTACCGATTAGTTCTCTAGTTGATTATCCTAAACATGAACATTTTAAGTACAAGAGAATAATTCATACAATATAAAAGAAAATTCTAATATTCCTACAAGAATTAAATTCACATCTTAAGAAATAAAAACAAGAAAAAGAACTAATTACAAAAATAAAAAGAAAAGAAAAATCTAAACTATGAACAAGAAATAAATCTAACTACAAAGAATTAAAATCTAAACTACAAAATATATTATAAAAGTTAAATGCAAGAAAATAAAGCTACTCTATAAATTAAAGTGCAAAAAGAAATAAAAAGATAAGAAAATAAATCTACACTACAAGCATGAATTTAAATCTAACTAATAAGCAATAATAAAGAAATTACTAAAAAGAAATAAAAGAGAAAAGAAATGCAAACCTTCAATTTGCTCTTCATCTCCATCCTCATCATTCAACAAAAAGGAGAAAGAACAAATTTAAAGAGGAAAAAAATTATTATTATTAATTGCAACTAAAGTTACAATTTTTTGGAAGGCCTTCTCAATTAAGAGTAGCCCTCCTCTCCAAAAGGAGTTACAAAATTTTTTACACCTCTAACCCCTCACTTTCTACCCCTATTTATAGTAATCATTAATGAATATTGGCCATTGGATTTGTCTTGAGCCCCAAGCAAAGCAATCTCCACCTTTGAATTTGTTAGTGAAGAAATGGGTTGGAATTTGCTTTTTGTTCTTCTCTAGCCCAACATAGGAGGCTCATATGATTTTCAAAAATAAATGAAAATCAAGTTGGTCCATAAAGAGTTTCTGCAGCAATCAAGTCCGGCCCATATGGTGAAAATTCAACTTTTTGTATCCAAGTCCAATGTAAATAAACATCCAAAGCAACCGGTCCAATGGAAAAAATCAAAGCTGCAGCAAAGTCCGGTCCATAGCAACCATTTGATTTTCAAAACAGAAATTGAAGAGCTACAGCAAAGTCCGGCCCATTTTATTTGATATTCAAAACCGAAAATGAAGAGCTAAGTTGCAGCAGCATATCCGGCCCAATTCAAATCCAGCAGTCCGGTCCCAATTCAAATCCAGAAGTCAAGTCCGGTCATATGCTTTTCAAAATGAAAATATAAATCTCTGCAGCAACCGGCCCATTTGGTATGTGAAATGATTTTTGACTTTTGGGCTTAATCTTCATGGGCTTCTCCTTGATTTTGTGGCTTCTTCTTGAACATAATGTGCAGCAAGATGGATTTAAGAATGAGCTTTGTTTCTTTTTTTCTTTTTCCTTTGGGCCATCATTTGCTTGATGGGCTTCCAACCTTTCAATCATGGGCTTCTAAAATGCTGCAAAATAGAGAAGAGAGATTTTTAAGGGGTTTTTACATTTAATAATATTTATTTTTATTTTTATTCATTTATGTGCAAACTAAGCTAACAACAATTATTAATGGTATATTTATTCATGTAAAATAGATAATGAGGATATAAAATTATAATAAAAATATGATTATCAGTCATCCTTGGTATGGATTGGTTATCTTCCTACCATGTGAGTATCGACTGTTTTGCGAAGACAGTCAGTTTGCAAGCCTATGATGGATCCGAGTTAGTGGTAGCGACCTCCAGAGGTAACCAATTTGCGGAGTCATATCTGGCATATGTCGAGGAGGTGATATTGCGGGATCGGGGCACAGATTTGAGTAAGATGCGAGTAGTCTCAGAGTACCAGGATATCTTCCAGGACATATCGGGATTACCTCCAGTGAGAGAGGTCGAGTTTTGCATATAGTTGCAGCCAGACCCGTGCCGATTTCCCAAGCTCCTTACCGTATGGCGCCTGCTAAGACGAGTGAGCTACAGATCCAGCTAGATGAGTTGTTGTCTCAGGGTTTCATTCGACGGAGTCACTCTCCGTGGGGAGCACCGGTCCTTTTTGTAAAGAAGAAGGATGAGAGTATGCGATTATGCATTGATTATCGTGAGTTGAACAAGATCACTATCCGAAACATGTACCCATTACCGAGGATCGATGACTTATTCGACCAGTTGCAGGGAGCTCAGTGTTTTTTGAAGATAGATTTTTGTTCCGATTATCATTAGTTGCGGGTTCGGGAGATTAATATTTCTAAGACCGCCTTCTTGGTATTCTATCCTGAAACCTAAGCAGGGATAAGTCTGCGCTTAACCCGCGCTGCCGGATCTTATAAAAAGGATCTTTGTAACCGATTAACTATTATCAAAGAGTGTGCAATGACATCAATGTATTTATGGATTTGATGAATCGGGTTTTCCGTCCATACTTAGACCAATTCGTGATAGTTTTCATCAACGATATTCTTATCTATTCGAAATTAAAGGCAGAGCACGAGCAGCATTTGAGGTTGGCATTGCAAACTTTGCGGGAACACCAGCTGTATGCAAAATTCAGAAAATGTGAATTCTGGTTATCGGAGGTCAGATTTTTGGGCCATGTTATTAGCCGAGAGGGCATTGTAGTAGATCCAGCTAAATTAGAGGCCGTTTTTGATTGGGAACCACCGAAGACGGTTACAGAGATTCGTAGCTTCTTAGGTCTGGCAGGCTATTACAGAAAATTCATTCAAGATTTCTCGAAGATTGCCACACTTGATTGGGAACCACCAAAGACGGTTACAGAGATTCGTAGCTTCTTAGGTTTGGCAGACTATTACAAAAAATTCATTCAAGATTTCTTGAAGATTGCCACGCCACTTACACACCTTACGAAAAAGGGTGTACAGTTTATTTGGAGCACAGATTACCAGAAGGTATTTGAGACATTGAAGATTAAGTTGACTTCAGCACCAGTATTTATCTCGAGGCAGTTGAGAACTCATGAGCAGAATTATCCCACGCATGATTTGGAGCTAGCAGCAGTAGTCTTTGCATTGAAGGCGTGGAGCCATTATTTGTACGAAGTACAGTTTGAGTTATTCACAGATCACCAGAGTTTAAAGTATCTCTTTTCATAATGGAACTTAATCAGAGATAACGGCGGTGGATAGAGTTTATAAAGGATTACGAGTTCGCTGTGCAGTACCATCTGGGAAAGGTGAATATAGTAGCAGACGCGTTGAGCAGGAAGCGTCATCGCGGGCTAGCGGCTTTGAGGTGTTCACTATATCGGGATCTTTATACCCTCAATCATTATGATTTCAGACCAGAGATTGACGGGAGCTGTGTTTTCTTAGGAGCTTTATCAGTGTTGCCACCTTGGAGAGACAGAGTAGTCGGAGCTCAGTTAAAGGATTCTTAGATTCAAACCCATAAGGGGGAGATTTCCAAGGAGCCCAATGAAGATTGGACTATTGGAGTAGACGGAGGCCTTCGGATGAAGGGTAGGATTATCAAGCTGAATAATCTACAACTAAAGAGGGAACTTTTTGATGAGGCACATCGTAGCAGATATATAATGCACCCGGGCACGACGAAAATGTATAAGGACCTGAAGAGACATTTTTGGTGGAGTGGTATGCGCAGAGAGATTTCAGAGTACGTGGCTAAGTGTCTTACCTGTGGAGAGGCAAGCCCAGATGTTCATGATGAGACTTCGTCCAGGTTTGTGCCGATATCTAGTATCTCGGAGATTCCATTCAGTGCGGGAGGTGGCAGATGCTGCCATAGCCCAGGAGATAGACACAGCTATGTTTATCAAGGGTAAAGATGGAAATGCTAAGTTAGGACAGTCAGGAGATAAGGATAAGGGTAAGAGACCTTTTATAGGCTCAGGAGGGCCCAAGCATCAGAATAAGTTTTCACAGTAGCAGGGTCTCCATAAGAAGGACAATTATCATGAACAGAGGGCATAGCAACAGCGCTGGTTTTATGGAGCTTGTTTTAATTGAAACAAGCCAGGTCACGGAGCAGCAGAGTTCCGCAGCACACCCGCAGCAGGCCAGCAGGGCAGGAATCCGTAGCAGTAGCAGAACCGCACTCAGGGTCGCGGTCAGGGTCAACAGTTAAGGATTGATGCACATCCAGTATTCCCGAGGATTGAGGGACAGGTACGAGCGATTCAGGAGATCCAACAGGGATAGATAGTCCCATATGTTCCAGGTGATGCAGCACAGCCGACTAGTAGGGTGTATGCAGTTGTTCCTCGCAATCATGGCACGAGTGGGACAGTGGTGGAATGTACTTTCCTTGTGAATTCATTTCCAACACGTATTCTTTTTGACTCTGGGGCTTCACATTCTTTTATCACCTATGATTTCTCGATCACTCTCCAGCTTGTGGCGCAGCCATTAGATTTTCTTAGCTTGGACGATTCCGAGTTTGTGATAGACCTGATCATATTGTGTATGTCTGAGTTTAATGTTATCCTTTGTATGGATTGGCTATCTTCCTACCATGTGAGTATCGACTATTTTACGAAGACAGTCAGTTTGTGAGCTTTTGATGGATCTGAGTTAGTGGTAGCGACCTCCAAAGGCAACCAATTTGCGAAGTCATATCTGGCATACGTCGAGGAGGGGATGTTACGGAATTGGGGCGCAGATTTGAGTGAGATGCGAGTAGTCTTAGCATTCCAAGATGTCTTTCAGGACATAACAGGTTTACCTCTAGTGAGAGAGGTCGAGTTCTGCATAGAGTTGTGGCCAGACACCACGCCGATTTCCCAAGCTCCTTACCGTATGGCGCCTGCTAAGATGAGGGAGCTACAGATCCAGCTAGATGAGTTGTTGTCTCAGGGTTTCATTCGACGGAGTCACTCTCCGTGGGGAGCACCGGTCCTTTTTGTAAAGAAGAAGGATGAGAGTATGCGATTATGCATTGATTATCGTGAGTTGAACAAGATCACTATCCGAAACATGTACCCATTACCGAGGATCGATGACTTATTCGACCAGTTGCAGGGAGCTCAGTGTTTTTTGAAGATAGATTTTTGTTCCGATTATCATTAGTTGCGGGTTCGGGAGATTAATATTTCTAAGACCGCCTTCTTGACTCGATACGGGTCTTTCGAGTTTCTTGTCATGCCATTTGGGCTGACCAATGCACCCGTTGTATTTATGGATTTGATGAATCGGGTTTTCCGTCCATACTTAGACCAATTCGTGATAGTTTTCATCAACGATATTCTTATCTATTCGAAATTAAAGGCAGAGCACGAGCAGCATTTGAGGTTGGCATTGCAAACTTTGCGGGAACACCAGCTGTATGCAAAATTCAGAAAATGTGAATTCTGGTTATCGGAGGTCAGATTTTTGGGCCATGTTATTAGCCGAGAGGGCATTGTAGTAGATCCAGCTAAATTAGAGGCCGTTTTTGATTGGGAACCACCGAAGACGGTTACAGAGATTCGTAGCTTCTTAGGTCTGGCAGGCTATTACAGAAAATTCATTCAAGATTTCTCGAAGATTGCCACACCACTTACACACCTTACTAAAAAAGGTGTACAGTTCATTTGGAGCACAGATTGCCAGAAGGTATTTGAGACATTGAAGATGAAGTTGACTTTAGCACCATTATTGATTATTCCCAGCAGTGATAATACTTTTGTTGTCTACACTGATGCATCCTTATCGGGTCTTGGAAGAGTATTGATGCAGACCTACAGAGTTATAGCCTATATCTCGAGACAGCTGAGGACTCATGAGCAGAATTATCCCACGCATGATTTGGAGCTAGCAGCAGTGGTCTTTGCATTGAAGGCGTGGAGGCATTATTTGTACGGAGTACAGTTTGAGTTATTCACAGATCACTAGAGTTTAAAGTACCTTTTTTCACAGAAGGAACTCAATCAGAGACAACGACGGTGGATAGAGTTTATAAAGGATTACGAGTTCGCTTTGTAGTACCATCCGGGAAAGGCGAACATAGTAGCAGACACGTTGAGCAGGAAGCGTCGTCGTGGGCTAGCGGCTTTGAGGTGTTCACTATATCGGGATCTTTATACCCTCAGCTATTATGATTTCAGGCCAGAGATTGACGGGAGCTGTGTTTTCTTAGGAGCTTTATCAGTGTTGCCACCTTGGAGAGACAGAGTAGTCGGAGCTCAGTTAAAGGATTCTTAGATTCAAACCCATAAGGGGGAGATTTCCAAGGAGCCCAATGAAGATTGGACTATTGGAGTAGACGGAGGCCTTCGGATGAAGGGTAGGATTGTCATACCGAATAATCTACAACTGAAGAGGGAACTTTTTGACGAGGCACATCATAGCAGATATACAGTGCACCCGGGCACGACGAAAATGTATAAGGACCTGAAGAGCCATTTTTGGTGGAGTGGTATGCGCAGAGAGATTTCAGAATATGTGGCTAAGTGTCTTACTAATAATCACATTTTATTATTATTTTATACCCTCATTATCTATTTTATATGAATAAATATACCACTAATAATTTTTTTTATCTTTAATTGCAGGTTAATCAAAAATAAAAAGCCTAATATCTCCTCTCAACAAAGCTCATGAATTAATGAAGAATATATGCAAATACATGAAAGAGCCCAAGCCCAAGTCCAAAAGCCCAAAGCCAAAGCCAAATGAAAGAGGAAATCAGCGGATTGCAAAAGAGGCATATGGGTATCGATGCCAGCATCGATGCCGTATCGATACCAGCATTGATGCTGGTATCGATACCTACGTCGTTCTGTTGCAGATCAATGGCTAAAATTTGCTTGTTTTGGATAAGATTTCAATCCAATGGCTCTCATTCACTGATGTTTACTATAAATAGGGGTAGAGAGTGAGGGGTTGAGGGTATAAAAATTTTTGTAACTCCATTTGGAGAGGAAGGCCACTCTTAATTGAGAAGGCCTTCCAAATTTGTAACTTTTGTTACAATTAATAAAATAATTTTTTTACCACTTTAAATTTTTCTTCTCTTTGTTGGATGATGAAGATGGAGACGAAGATTAATTTGGAGGTTTGTTTTTCTTATTTTCTCTTTTATTTCTTTTCATATTGCTTATTAGTTTAGATTTATTTCCATGCTTGTAGTTAGATTTTATTTTCTTGTTTAAATAGCCAAGAGGCTAGAACCCTCTTGTCTTAGATTTATTTCATGCTTATAGATTAGATTTATTTCATGCTTATAGAGTAGATTTATTTTCTTCTTGCAATTTATTTTATAGTTTAGATTTTACAATTTATTTTGTAGTTAGATTTTAATTTCTTTCACTATTAACCTTGAGGCTAGAACCCTCTTGGGTTTAGTTTTTCTTTTTGTTTATTTTTATTTTCTTTGATTCGCCTTTAGGTTAGAACCCTCTAGGGAATTACCCTTTTTTAAGAAGTAGGTTCAATTTTAGATTGCCCATATCTTTAATTGAATCCACCATCTTTAATTTCTTATATTTTTTTATTCTTAATTCTCCTTTTTTATTCTTGATTTTATTCATCTTTCCTTGTGAAAATCATTCATTCTTTGTCAAATCTACTTTCACTTACATTTCGTGCCGATTTACACACTAACACTTTCATTCTCTCCATCTCTCCACAATCACACTTATTCTTCACTCCTATTTGTCACGCACACAACATAAGAACCGATTTATATTTTCTCCTACAAAACACCTTCCTCGTAGGATTGATAACTTTTTATACTATAACTTGACACGGTTGTGCACTTGTAATATTTTTGGTACATATTTATGCCCCATCAAATTTTTGGCATCGTTGCCGGGAAAGGTGCTTAAGTAGGATTTTATTTAATTTGGTTCTTTAACTTGTGTGTTTTTTGTGAAGGAACCGCTTGGAGCTTGAAGATCGCGGATTGGAGATCTAGAACTTGGAGAATTGGTTTTAGGTAACTCTTCTTTCTAGCATTTTTAATTCCACCCTTTTTAGTTAGCTTTACAATTAGAGACAACTAGGATTAAAAAAAAGAGGGATATTATTATTATTTTTGTTGACCATAATATAATTCACCTTTCACTTGGACGTTAACTAACAAGATAAAAAAACTCAAACAATGTTCACCCTTCTCATAGTTGTTTGATTGTTAACCCTAATAAAAAAATATAAAGATTTTTTTTCTTTCCATCCTTTTTAGTCGCTTTTAATTCATAGGGTTGCATTGCATATAGTTAGTAGGAATTCACTAAAGTGATTTGAGCATCTTGATTTGGCACACACTTTAAAATATTTTTAAGGAAAAAACCCCTTAATCAAGATAAGGTGAGGGATTTCATCACCATTTCCTTAGCCCAAAAATTACTAATTCCTCACTACACCACCCAAGCCTAATAAAACTCAATAGACATTGGCCCTAAGGATTCGAGCGCAATAAGGAACAAAGAATCCTTAAGTGAACCAGTTTAAGTTTTCTTTGATTAGTTGGTGTCTAAGGAAGGGTTTAGGGGTTGCGTAAAGCACTCCGCAAGGAATGAGGTACTTAATTGATCTCTGATCACCATCTAGTACTATCCTTACCCTGCTGACTACCCGGGTAAAACTTTAATCTTTTCACTTTAGGAGTTTTTGGTTAGGAGCTGGTCTAGTTGAGTTAGGCTTAACCAAAGAGTTAGAGTGATTGAAAAGTGATTGCTTTTGATTTGTTTTAGTTAGGATTTTCCTTTTTCTTCTCATAAAAAAAACTAATTTTTTCCCTTAAAAAATTATAAAAAGAAGTTGTTTTTGGTGTATGCAAACGTGGATTAGGGATAATACACATCGATTAATTCATTTTGAACAAATTCTAGAAATGGCATATCCTAATTCACCCGTTCTTCAAGATATGTGCTATCCCACTAGGAATGCAATCCCCTCTTGGGTTAGGCTCCCCGAGGCAAATGGAACTAACTTTGAGCTTTGACCGCAATATATCAACATGCTTCCAAAATTTCTAGGGAATGAAACTGAAGATGCATATATTTTTATCTCAGAATTTGAAGAAGTATGTATGATGATTAAAATAAGAGAATTAACTGAAGATGCAGTCAAACTCAGATTTATTCATTTTACCCTCAAAGACAAAGTAAAAAAATGACTATACAGCTTACCCATAAATTCCATCACAACTTGGGAGGAATTTATCACCGTTTTTCTTAAGAAATTTTTTTCGATCTATAAAACGGTGAAGCTAAGAAATAGCATCATGAATTTTAAAATTGTCCTGAGAGAACCTTTTTGGAAGTATTTTAACCGATTTAAAGATCTTCTCATCTAATGTCCTTATCACGGTTTAGAAAAATAGCGATTGTACCAAATAATTTATGAGGGATTAGATTATTCTTCAAAAACTTCCTTAGAGTCAATGTGCCACGGGGATTTCATGAGGAAAAACGCTGATGAAGCTTGGGAGTTTTTAGAGAGTCTTTCTGAAAAAACCATGCAATGGGAACACTTTGATGACCGAGTGTCATCAGTTCCCCAACCCAAGTCCAGTGGTATTTCCTTGGAGTCGAACATTACATCTGAAGCTAAGATGGCCACAATCATGCGTAGGTTAGAAGCATTAGAAATCAAGGAAAGAGCCCCGACTCAAATCAATCATGTTTCAACCTCAGGATGTCACAACTGTCTGTCACCATCTCATGTTTCAGAAGAATGTCCTCTTTTAGGAAATAATCAGCCATTAGGACAGGTCAACGCTATATTTCAGCGTTACACAAATGATCAATTCTCTCTAACCTACAACCCAGGTTGGAGAAATCACCCAAACTTTGCATGTAATCAGGGAACTCACTCCGGAACTCAAAACTTCACTCTCTCTTCAAACCAACAATTTCTTAGGGGAAACATAGTTCCTTTCAATTCTCATCCATAATTTCAACAACCCAATCTGCCATATCAAAATCAGTCTCCTCTTCATCAAGCTATAATTCAGACTTCTCACAATCCAGATCAGGATAAACGTCTCAATGTCTTAGAAAGGGGTTTGGAAACCATAATTAAGGCCTCCACTCAAACCACGAATATGTTGACTCAAACATCTAGCACTCTGAATTCCTTTATGCAATCAACCGGACAAATGCT
>NC_033794.1:69747945-69762268 GCF_001876935.1 Asparagus officinalis | reverse complement strand
ACTGGACAAATGCTCAACTCCAACACTCAAGCTATAGCTAGATTAGAATCCCAACTTGGTCAACTAGCTAGTGCCGTGAGTGAAAGAGAGAAAGGAAAATTTTCGAGTCAACCCATGGTCAACCCTAAGGACACAAGATGCAGTTCATCCTATGAAGCTCAAGTAAATGCAATCCATTCACTTCGGTCAGGTAGACAGGTCGATAATCAAGTGAGAACTCCTCCAAGTCAAACTTTTGATCCAGTACAAATTCCTTCTCCTTCTCCTTCTAATGAATCTATTCAACAATCACCCTCCTCACCTAGGAAACACTCCCCTCAAGAGGAGAAGATCCTAGAAACATTCAAGCAGATTAAGGTTAATATTCCTCTTATAGATGTAATTGAACAAATTCTATCTTATGGTAAATTTTTGAAAGAATTATGCACTAAGAAGATGAGAATAAATGTTCCAAAGAAAGTTTTTGGCTTTCGATTTACACACTATCACTTCCACTCTCTCTATCTCTCCACAATCACATTCACTTATCACTCCTACTTGTCACACACACAACATAAGAACCGATTTTATATTTTCTCCTACAAAACACCTTCCTCGTGGGATCGATATCTTAAATACTATAACTTGACACGGTTGTGCACTTGCAACCTTTTTGGTACATGTTTATGCCGCATCAAGTTTTTGGCGCCGTTGCCGGGGAAGGTGCTTAAGTAGGTTTTAATTATTTTGGTTCTTTAACTTGTGTGTTTTTTGTGAAGGAAACGCTTGGAGCTTGAAGATCGCGGATTGGAGAGCTAGGATTTGAAGATTTGCTTTCGGGTAAGTCCTCTTTCTAGTTTTTAATTCCACCCTTTAGCTACTTCTTCACAATTAGAGACAATTAGGAAAAAAAAAAGAAAGGATTTTATTTTTTTTTGTTAACCATAATAAAATTCATCCTCCACTTTGACATTTACTAACAAGATAATAAATTCAAACAAATCCCCCCTTCTCATTTGTTTGATTGTTAACCCTAATTAAAAAAAAGATTTTTCTTTTCCATCCTTTTTAGTTGCTTTTAATTCATAGGGTTGCATTTCATATAGTGTAGGAATTCACCAAGTGATTTGAGCATCTTGATTTGACACACACTTAAAAATATTTTTAAGGGCAAAACCCCATAATCAAGATAAGGTGAGGGATTTCATCACCCTTTCCTTAGCCCAAAAATCACTAATTCCTCACTACACCACCCAAGCCTAATAAAACTCATTAGACGTTGGCCCCTAAGGATTCGAGCTCAATAAGGAACAAGAAATCCTTAAGTGAACCGGTTTAAGTTTTCTCAGATTAGTTGGTGTCTAAGGCAAGGTTTAGGGGTTGCGTAAAGCGCTCCGTAAGGAAAGAGGTACTTAATTGATCTTTGATCACCCTCTAGTACTATCCTTACCTGGCTAACTACCTGGGTAAAACTTTTATCTTTTCACTGTAGGAGTTTTTGGTTAGGAGCTGGTCTAGTGAATTAGGCTAAACCCTAGAATTAGAGTGATTGAAAAGTGATTGTTTTGATTTGTTTTAGTTAGGATTTTTCTTTTTCTTTATCTTCTCAAAAAAAACTAATTTTCTTTCTTTTCTTTAAGAAAAAAAAATAATAATAATATATAATAAAAAGAAATATTTTGGTGTATGCAACAGTGGATTAGGGATAATACACATCGATTAATTCGCTTTGAACCAATCATAGAAATGGAGCATCCTAATCCACCCGTTCTTCATGATATGTGCTATCCCATTAGGAATGCAATCCCCTCATGCATTAGGCTCCCCGAAACAAATGGAATAAGTTTTGAGCTTAGACCGCAATACATAAACATGCTTCCCAAATTCCTTGGTAATGAAACAGAAGACGCATATATTTTTATTTCGGAATTTGAGGAAGTGTGTATTATGATTAAAATGAGAGAATTAAATGAAGATGCGGTTAAGCTTAGATTTATTCCATTTGCTCTTAAGGATAAAGCTAAAAAATGGCTGTACAGCTTACCAACAAATTCCATCTCAACTTGGGATGAATTTGTCACCGTTTTTCTTAAGAAATTTTTTCCTATTCATAAAACGGTAAAGCTTAGGAACAGCATTCAAAACTTTAAAATTATCCCGGGAGAACCTTTTTGGAAGTATTTTGACCGATTTAAAGATCTTCTCATCCAATGTCCTCATCACGGTTTAGAGAAATGGCGATTGTGCCAAATAATTTATGAGGGATTAGATTATTTTGCAAAAACTTCCTTAGAGTCAATGTGCCACGGGGATTTCATGAGGAAAAACGCTGATGAAGCTTGGGAGTTTTTAGAGAGTCTTTCTGAAAAAACCATGCAATGGGAACACTTTGATGACCGAGTGTCATCAGTTCCCCAACCCAAATCCAGTGGTATTTCCTTAGAGTCGAACATTGCATCTGAAGCTAAGATGGCCACAATCATGCATAGGTTAGAAGTTTTAGAAATCAAGGAAAGAGCCCCGGCTCAAATCAATCAAGTTTCAGCCTCAGGATGTCACAACTGTCTGTCACCATCTCATGTTTTAGAAGAATGTCCTCTCTTAGGAAATAATCAGCCATTAGGACAGGTCAACGCTATATTTCAGCGTTACACAAATGATCAATTCTCTCTAACCTACAACCCAGGTTGGAGAAATCACCCAAACTTTGCATGTAATCAGGGAACTCACTCCGGAACTCAAAACTTCACTCTCTCTTCAAACCAACAATTTCTTAGGGGAAACATAGTTCCTTTCAATTCTCATCCATAATTTCAACAACCCAATCTGCCATATCAAAATCAGTCTCCTCTTCATCAAGCTATAATTCAGACTTCTCACAATCCAGATCAGGATAAACGTCTCAATGTCTTAGAAAGGGGTTTGGAAACCATAATTAAGGCCTCCACTCAAACCACGAATATGTTGACTCAAACGTCTAGCACTCTGAATTCCTTTATGCAATCAACCGGACAAATGCTCAACTCCAACACTCAAGCTATAGCTATATTAGAATCCCAACTTGGTCAACTAGCTAGTGCCGTGAGTGAAAGAGAGAAAGGAAAATTTTCGAGTCAACCCATGGTCAACCCTAAGGACACAAGATGCAGTTCATCCTATGAAGCTCAAGTAAATGCAATCCATTCACTTCGGTCAGGTAGACAGGTCGATAATCAAGTGAGAACTCCTCCAAGTCAAACTTTTGATCCAGTACAAATTCCTTCTCCTTCTCCTTCTAATGAATCTATTCAACAATCACCCCCCCCCTCAGATGATCAAGAATCCGAACCCGAACCTGAACCTGCTTTTGATAGGTTTAGACCAGTTGCTCCTTTTCCAGATAGACTCATGCCTAGGAAACACTCCCCTCAAGAGGAGAAGATCCTAGAAACATTCAAGCAGATTAAGGTTAATATTCCTCTTATAGATGTAATTGAACAAATTCTATCTTATGGTAAATTTTTGAAAGAATTATGCACTAAGAAGATGAGAATAAATATTCCAAAGAAAGTCTTTTTAGCCGCCAATATTAGTGATATGCTCTCAAATCCCATACCTTTGAAACGTAAAGATCCAGGTTCTCCTATCATTTCATGTGTCATTAGTAATACTCACACTGATAAGGCACTTTTAGACATAGGGACAGTGTCAATTTGCTTCCATATTCAGTCTACCAGCAATTGGGTCTAGGTGTACTGAACCCAACCCGCTGCACTTTAAAGTTGACTGATAGATCTGTTAAGGTCCCTATGGGTGAGTTAGAGGATGTTCTGATTAAGGTTGGAGATTTTATTTTTCTAGTAGATTTCGTAGTCTTGGAAACACAGCCTGTTTCTAATCCCAAAGGACAGACACCTGTCATCTTAGGACGATCATTCTTAGCCACTTCTAATGCTCTCATAAACTGTAGAACTGGTCAAATGAAGCTATCCTTTGGGAATTTGACTGCTGATCTCAACATTTTCAATTTAGAGGACCAACCAAATAATCAGCCTCTAGAAATAAATTACATTCAGGAACGATCAAAAGAAGAAGAAGAAGAAGAAGAAGAAGAAGAAGAAGAGTCTGATTTGAGTTTTGAGGAAAATTTTGATGAAGAGTTGGAGTTTTTAGAAGAAGCAGATCAGGTCATTGAGAATGATGAAACTGTGTTAAATATTTGTTACCTTGAATTAAATTTTGAAGAACTTTTTCTTGATGAACTTAGATTCTTGGAGAATAATCAACAACCAAATTTTCAGAACTCAACCATGAATCTTGGGGTTAAGGAAAATGCTACAGAAGAATTGGTTGTTAGAAAATAAAAATTCACAGTACAAGAGTCTAAGTTCATTAAGAAATGCAAAATGCATGACACCAATAATACATACCTTACTTTGTTGCAAGAATTATTGAACACCCCGAAAGCTTGGGATTTCACATTATTGATTATATTATTCTGATTTTGTTTAAAATTTGGGGAAGAATATTTAACAATAAGGTAGGATTCAATATAGAATACGAGCTCTTCATGTTGAGCCCTTCATTCTATATTGTTCGTTTTGTTTTATTTTAGAATAATAAAAAGAAATCATTCTTCTCTCATTTGAGAGTTTCTTATTCGGTTGTAAAAAAAAGAGAAAAAGAAAAAAAAGAAAAAAAAGAAAAAAAGAGAAAAAAAAGAAAAGAAAAAGAATAATAATTTTTTGATTCCATCCTCCTCAGACCAAAGGTAATTGTAGATTTTTATCAGCCGATCAAATGTAAGTATTATTTTTGATTCCATCCTCCTCAGACCAAAGGTAATTGTAGATTTTTATCAGCCGATCAAATGTAAGTATTTCACTTCTTATCTGCTTTACTTTGTGCATCATAGAGTTTACATTAAGGATAATGCAAAATTTAGATATGGGGGTGGGAATTAGTTATTTTTTCTCTTTATTTTACATTTTTAGTTGCATTTTTGTCATTTTTTTTTCCTTTTCCTTAAAAAAATTATAAAAATATCATCACTTGCCAAATTGATAGAGTTATGTAATAATTGATTTATTTGATAAAATTTAAATTTTCTAATCTCTAGTTTGTTATTTACTCAAGTTTATCTTTTATGATAACTCTAAATAAATTTCTTAAGAAATGATTTTCAAAGTAGTATACTTTACTTAAGCCTTAACCTAGATTTTTATTTAAAATAATGAAATTTATGCATGCTTAGCTTAGAGTTAAAAATAATTTTTCAAAGTGTCTTGACTTACATATTTTTCAGAATATATATACATATACATATAAAAAAATTACAAAAGAAGAGTGCGAAAAATAGGCACCAAAAGAAAAAAAAGAAAAAAAACTCTTGAATTCACGATGATTCTATCTTATAAAGCCTAAGCTGACCGAGTAATTAAGCCCAAGGAGTATTTTCATACTTAATGACCTAAGCCCAATTGGGTTGGAATTCATTGGCCCAAAACTCGTTAAATAGTCGCTTAGAAAGCCCGTTAAAGTAAAAAAAAGCACCAATGAAGAAAGAGTTAAAAATAATAATATAAAAAATAAAAAAATAAAAATACTAATAAATGTTATATATATAGTTATATTTGTATATATGGTCTTGGAAAATATTTTAGATCAAACAACTTGAATATTATTTTAAACAAAGAGTTAGCATGTTCTTTTCAAAACTTTTAAATTAAATTTCTAAGTTTGGTTTGGTTTTGTATTGCTATAATGAGAAGATTTTCTAGAAAATTTATCTTAGAGTTATATATAAAAATATTTTCTTGAGTGATAACTAGCTTCAATTAGATTGTCTAAAGTTATCAAGTGAATTTAGTTATTCACTGACTTCTTTAATTTGGCAAGTTGACCGAATTTTGTTGGTATATTCACTACAAACCCTCACGAGACTACAACTCGTCCACTAGGGTAACCTAGGGGTTTAAAGGCTTGTTGTATGCGCTAAATATAACCGCGATTCCTACGAAAGTGAGTTAGGTTTTCTTTTTTTTTCTTTCTTTGCTAGAGGACTAGCAAAAGTTTAGGTGTGGGGGTATTTGATAATCATATTTTATTATAATTTTATATCCTCATTATCTATTTTATAGGAATAAATATGCCACTAATAATTGTTTTTATCTTTAATTGCAGGTTAATCAAAAATAAAAAGCCTAATATCTCTTCTCTCAACAAAGCTCATGAATTAATGAAGAATATATGCAAATACATGAAAGAGCCCAAGCCCAAGTCCAAAAGCCCAAAGCCAAAGTCAAATAAAAGAAGAAATCAGCGAATTGCAAAAGGAGGCATATGGGTATCGATGCCAGCATCGATACCCGTATCGATACCAGATATGGGTATCGATGCCAGCATCGATACCCGTATCGATACCAGCATCGATGCTGGTATTGATACCTACGTCGTTCTGTTGCAGATCAATGGCTAAAATTTGCTTGTTTTGGATAAGATTTCAATCCAATGGCTCTCATTCACTGATGTTTACTATCAATAGGGGTAGAGAGTGAGGGGTTGAGGGTGTGAAAATTTTTGTAACTCCATTTGGAGAGAAGGGCCACTCTTAATTGAGAAGGCCTTCCAAATTTGTAACTTTTGTTACAATTA
Source organism: Asparagus officinalis (assembly GCF_001876935.1). Lineage (NCBI taxonomy): Eukaryota > Viridiplantae > Streptophyta > Magnoliopsida > Asparagales > Asparagaceae > Asparagus > Asparagus officinalis. The sequence continues at coordinate 69,755,656 of NC_033794.1, read as the reverse complement.
ATAAAATAATTTTTCATCACTTTAAATTTTTCTTCTCTTTATTGGATGATGAAGATGGAGACAAAGATTAATTTGGAGGTTTTTTTTCTTATTTTCTCTTTTATTTCTTTTCTTATTGCTTATTAGTTTAGATTTATTTCCATGCTTGTAGTTAGATTTTATTTTCTTGTTTAAATAGCCAAGAGGCTAGAACCCTCTTGCCTTAGATTTATTTCATGCTTATAGATTAGATTTATTTCATGCTTATAGAGTAGATTTATTTTCTTCTTACAATTTATTTTATAGTTTAGATTTTGTAATTTATTTTGTAGTTAGATTTTAATTTCTTTTACTATTAACCTTGAGGCTAGAACCCTCTTGGGTTTAGTTTTTCTTTTTGTTTATTTTTATTTTCTTTGATTCGCCTTTAGGCTAGAACCCTCTAGAGAATCACCCTTTTCTAAGAAGTTGGTTCAATTTTAGATTGCCCATATCTTTAATTAAATCCACTATCTTTAATTTCTTGCATTTTTTTTATTCTTAATTCTCCTTTTTGATTCTTGATTTTATTCATCTTTCCTTGTGAAAATCATTCATTCTTTGTCACATCCACTTTCACTTACATTTCGTGCCGATTTACACACTATCACTTTCATTCTCTCCATCTCTCCACAATCACACTTATTCTTCACTCCTATTTGTCATACACACAACATAAGAACTGATTTATATTTTCTCCTACAAAACACCTTCCTCGTGGGATCGATAACTTTTTATACTATAACTTGACACGGTTGTGCACTTGCAACATTTTTGGTATATGTTTATGCCCTATCACTTACCCGCCAGCAAGTCAAGGCAGAACACCAGAGACCTGCAGGAACCCTACAGTCTTTACCCATTCCCGAGTGGAAGTGGGAAGATATTTCTATGGATTTCATAGTAGGATTGCTTAAATCAAAGAAAGGAAATGATTCTATCTGGGTTATAATGGACAGATTGACAAAGTCGGTGCATTTCTTACCCGTGAGAACGACTTATATGGCGGATACATATGCGAGGACTTTTATTCGAGAGATTGTCAGATTGCATGGAGTTTCGGAGACGATTGTATCAAATCGGGGCTCAGTCTTCACATCTCATTTCTGGAGGAGCTTTCAGGACGCTTTTGGCAGCCAGTTATCATTCAGTATTGTTTTTCACCCCCAAACAGATGGTCAGACCGAGAGGGTGAATCAGGTGTTGGAGGATATGCTGAGAGCATGTGTCATAGATTTTCAGGGTAGCTGGGAGGACCACATCCCATTGATTGGATTTGCATATAATAATAGTTATCCAGCTACCATCGGTATGGCACCATATGAAGCTTTATACGGGAGGCATTACAGATCTCCTATATGTTGGGCAGAGCCAGAAGATAGTCTATTACTTGGCCCGGAGCTAGTTAGGCAAACCACGGAAAAGGTGGCATTGATTCGAGAGCGCATTCTTGCTGCACAGAGTAGGCAAAAGAGTTATGCAGACCAGCGGAGACGACCCTTAGACTTTCAGGTCGGAGACTTAGTTATGTTGAAAATATCACCGATGAAGGGCGTCTAGCGATTTGGTAGACGGGGGAAGCTTTCCCCGAGATATGTGGGTCTCTTCAGGATTATTGAGCGCATTGGAGCTGTTTCTAATAGATTAGTGTAGGCATATAAAATTGCTTATAGGTCCCCTAGCACAGCTCGGCACAAACCGACGAACCAACGAGGCGACGAGATCGACGAATCGCACAAAAGCAACGGAACGAATCCACCCGCGTGCAGAATCAAGCTAATGAGTTGAGGAATCAACGAGTCATCCAACCGAGAGTGGACTCGGACGAATCACGATCGAATCAAGATCAATTTCGGACTCGAACTCAGAAGCGGATTTACTGCCAAATCAGGAATCCAACTTACTGCCAAATCAGATCAACCAATCAGAGTCTCAATCAACCGAATCACGGACAGAACCGGAAACAACGGAAAACGACTCGAAAAAGTTGGAAAACACCGCCCGTGGGGGCTCGGCCAAAGCCGAGCCACCTCAAGGTGGCTCTATTCGGGACATATGATATATATATGGGGGGTTCCTTGTTTGGATTTTTTGCCCAACGTACTAGTTCCATCTAATTAGGGGTTAAGTGAGAATGCACGTATTTTAGATTGTTAAGTTTAAATGTTGCTTATATTTCAAATCGAGAAATTAATGATACGAGATGTGTACGTGAGGGTTTCCTTGTTTGGAGACCATCCACGTCAGAAAAGGCAGGATCTCGAGAGGAAGAAAGAACAGATCTGAGATCTACACGAGACTACACTCCAGATCTAAGCTTGGTCTTAGATCTCGAGATCTGAGCGATTATTCCCTTGGTGGATTAATCCCTCCCGGCTATTATTCCCTTCGTGGAATAATACCCGCATACTCGTGTAGATCCGACCGGATCTAGATCGCGCGGTGGTCCACGGATTAACCCCGGCGCAGGCAAAGAACCCACCAAAGCGAGCGACCGCAAAACAGGAGCTCGTGATTTGTTCACAGAGGAGAGTTGTAATTTTTCTTTATTTTCTTTGATTTAGTTGTAACCGGATCTATAAAAGACCGGATCTTTGTAACCCAAGATGACAATCATATCAATGAAAAAGAAAACAGTTTTCCACGCGAACAATCTGGCGACCACAGTGGGAGCCGACGATCTCGCCAACGAGATCGATGCGTCGCAGCCGCGGATTGCAATCCCGGTCGTGGAGGAGGTCGAGTACGAGTTCGACCAAGCCAAGTTCGAGGAGTACGTGTCCTCGTCCGGCTCTATCTCCCCCCGCAAGTCCAAGAAGTTCTCCTCCGGGAGAAAAGCTCGTTGGTTTGAAGCTGCTCGGGAAGCCCACGAAGCTCTCAACCCAACTGACGCCGAAGTTGCGTCAAATGAAGTTCCACCGACCTCCAATCAGGTCAACCCAACTCCCGCCAACGCCTCTACTGTTCAGGGCGTTGTGACTCTCTCAAAGAGAGCCCGCCAGAGGCGTCGTCAACGCCTTGCGCGGCAATTCGCTAAGGCGATGGAGTCTACGGACGGATTCCGCTACCACGCGGAGTTGAAGAACAGAAGAGGCAAACAGCCTCAACCACCAATGAATGGCGACTCTTCCAAGCCGCCAAAGAAAGAATGGGTCCGCGTCAAACGGAACCGTTCGACACTCGAGGAGCGCATTCGCAAGCGCCGCGCGATGTCAGCGCAGGCACGGGCTCAAGCTCAGGAAGCCCGTAGAAAGCTGCAAAAGGAGGTGGAGAAGAAGCCACCACCAACACGACAAGTCTGGAAGCCTAAGTCTGAAGTGGCGACTCAGGCCAAAAAGCAACCAGTGCAGCCTTCTAAGGAAGGTCAAACTCCGGCGAGTCAACCAAAGTCGCCGTCAATCCCAATAACTTCTCCGGGAGATCATGCAGAGTCATCCCGCAAGAAGAAACCAATTTTGGAGCGCCTCGGTCCAATTCCTGACGTGAGAGGCAAAGCTCCAATTCACGAGCGTTTGGGCCCGATGAAGAAGCCCAGAACGACTCAACATACTGGGGGTCGCCATCACCTCCAGCATGACAAAGACCTCAAGGCAGCTGCGCGCACCAATTTGCGCATTGAAGTCCAAGATCACGCCGAAAATTCACGCCCAAAAAGGCATGTTTTGAGGCGGGTAACCTTTGAAAGCCCAAAGAAGGCAAGTCAACCTCAGATGGAAACATTATCATCTGATAATGATTGTGTTGTACCTGAGAAGGCGTGCCCGCACACGATAGGTTACTCTGACTGTCAAAATGACGAGTTGTACTATCGTGCTGGGGGTACGAATAGAACCAGGAAGAGGAGTCCCCGAGAACGGGAAATTCAATGTCCCTGTTCCAAACTCATTCGGGCGGTATTGTCGGAATGCAATTGCATTAAGGCGGTCCCCGAAAGAGTTTCAGTTTTTGAAAGACTTAATGCGGAAACGCCAAAACCAAGGCCTAGGCGCTTCCAACGAAGAAGAAGGGTGATTGAAGACGGAGAATTTCCGAGGGTCACCACCAACATGACGAGCAAAGGGACATCGGCACGAGAAGATTTCGAGTCGATTCTGAAAGCTTCCCGACCTAGAACCCGTCTGCAGTCCGGAACCATAGAGCGAGCAACTTATGGTAGGATTCGGACAAGACGCCCTTCAGAAGATGAAGAATCTGATGCCGGCTCCGCGGTGGCATCAGATAATACAGTATCCAGCGAGGGACAACCCCGCGAGGCCCTGATGATAAGTGCGGAGCAGATGGCCAAGATGCTTGAAGACGCTTTGGCTAAGCAGAAAGAAAGTTTCAAATTTGAGATGGAGATGGCCATGCAGCAGATGAGAGAAATGCATGACCAACAGATCCAAGCATTGGCGAACCAACAAGGCGAGCAGAATCATCGTAACCCGATTAATGTGGAAGATGAGGATACAAATGCTCGTAACACCAATGATCCTCCCGTCAACGCAGGGGGTGGTAATGAGAATGCTGGCGAAGAAACCGGCGAAAACCTGAAGATCAAGAACCTCGAGAGCAAAATCAACACACTAATTTCCGCTCAAGAGATGAAGAAAACAGGCATTCCTTGCCCATACCCAAGAGAATGGGAATCGATCCCATATCCGGCGAAGTTTAATCTAATTAACTTCACGCCGTTTAATGGGATGGGTTCACCTACCCAGCATTTGATTTACTTCAAATCGCATTTGGGGGTGATCTCTGGTAATGAGCCTCTGATGGTGCGGTCATTCGTCGGCACTCTTCGCGGAGCCGCCTTCGATTGGTATCGCCGCCTCAAGCCAGGCAGCGTAAACAGCTGGGATGACATGGAGACCAAGTTCCTGGCCAACTTCTTCGACGACGACACCGAGATATCTATCGGATCGCTGCTCGATGAGAAGCAGAAAGACGGGGAGTTAGTCGACACCTTCGTCAAAAGGTTCAGGAACAAGGCGATGAATTGTCGGGACCCGATCACCGAGGAATTTATCCTCCAGACCTGCCACAACAACCTCGCGTTGGATGTGCTGGAAGCAATGGGGACAGCACCATCCAATACATGGAAGGACTTGAAAGTCCGGGGAGAGCAAGCTGAGCGATTCCTCAAGAGGAAGAAGGCGGAAAGAGGCCAACCGGCGACGAGTGTTCCAAAGCAAAACTTCGTCCCACGGGGGAAAGGTAAGGCACAAGCTAATGCAGTGGATGAACCACAGCAACAGCAGCCACAGCAACAAGCACCCCAACAATCTCGAGGACAATGGCAACAACGGCCTCAGAAGCAGAAATCTGCGGAGCCGAGGTTTCCTAAAGTGTACTCCTTCAAGGATGATGAAGTTCCCGGCATCTTCAAATACCTGTTGGAGAACAACAAGATCCAGTTGCCGGCGATCGTGGATCAAGAAGGGGCCAGCAAAGTGACGGATCCAAAGTACTGCGCGTACCACAGAGCGGTCCACCACCCTACGAGATCATGCTACCACCTCAAGGACAAGATCCAGGCGTTAATCGACGTAGGAGTCATAACCCCGAAACCAGCCAAGAATGTGGGGGCCAACGCAGTGTCAATCAGTTTTGGGTCGGTGCCTACAACTTGGTTCGAGCCAAAACGCGTCACCAAAGTCGGGATGAAGACGGTGAATGACGATCCGCACGGACAGCGCCAAAAGGGACTTGTGCCGCACACAACCCCAAATGGCGAAATCCTTTGGGTTCATCCAGATCTGATTGGAGATGAACAATGGGCCGGTTCGTCATCCGGGAGGAAATCTAAAGGAAAAGGGAAGTCTTGTTATGGAGTCTCTGCTATCCCAGGGGAAGATGACGAAAGAATCTCCACTTTCCTGCTCTCTGAAGAAGAACAAGAAGCTTTTGCGACACGGAGCGGAAATGAATACCACTACAATTATCCGCCACCTAGTGAGCAGGGGGTGAACAAGCGGGGACCAGCCAAAACTCTCACGGAGATGGGAGTGATTGCAAGTCCCACACCGGGTAAAGAAGCTCTACGACAACCGGTGAATAAACCAAAAGAGAAGAATCCCCAAGAGGTACAGAATCCGAAGCAGTCTCGTTTCAGTCGTCCAATTGGAAGAGACAAACCGGAAAGCTCGAAGACTCCGCATAGCTTCGACATTATGGCGCAATTAGCCAACATTCCTGCACGGATAACGCTGTATGAGTTGCTGCGATTATCCAAAGAAACCAGGGAGGCCCTACAAGAAGCTTTGGCCAATGCAGAGGTATTTCTGACTCAAGTCAAGCCGGTGCATGAACAGCCAGAACCGCTGAGTCAACAGTGCAACATAGCGACTAAGAACCTTCCCTGCATTACTTTCACCAAAGAAGATATGCAGACGAAGAATTCGAACCACGATCGGCCGTTATATTTCGTCGGATACATTGGCTCCAGCCAAGTCAACCGAATCCAAGTGGATCCGGGTTCTGCTGTGAGTATTATGCCGCTTCGATTGATGCATTTCCTCAGCATTCCAGTAAGCAAGTTGGCGTCCACAGGCACTGTTATTTATGGATTCAACACTAGTGGGTCAAGACCCTTGGGTAAGATCCGGGTGAAGTGCCAGATGGGAGATCTGAAGACAGAAGTCACGTGTTATGTGATCGATGCGGAGACTTCGTACAACTTACTATTGGGTCGGCCTTGGATCCATAGTAACGTGATAATTCCATCTACTCTCCATCAGTGTTTGAAGTATGTCGACACTGACAATGAGGTTAGGATAAAGAGAATCGAATGTCAAAGTTTTCAGCAAATAAAATCATACATCAAGCCCATGGCTAAAGACCTGCTGACTAAACTCAGATAGCTTCTCATCATAAGCTCGCCTAAGCTCCTCCTGCAGCTCAGCTCTGACGGACTCTTCGCTCGCGGCTAAAGTCCTCACAGCAACCTCCTCTGTCTCAGCCAGTGTCTGCTTCAAGGACTTCAGCTCATCAGATAAAGCAGCATGTGCTTGCTGATTTTGCATCTTTGCGTCTTCCTTCTCACGGAGTTCTCGTCGGAGCTGATCTATCTGAGAATCAAGCTCCTCAAGGGAAGATGATCTAGTGGCAAGATCAGCCTCAACTCGATCTATGCGGCCCCGCTGCACCTGAATCTCGAGCTCGGCAACCATCCGAGTACTGCGCCATGTCTGTAAGCGAGCATCCAACTCGGCAGCAACGAATGAAGAGGCACCTGTATCCCGGAGCTCATGAAACATCTGAAGCTCACGCTCTAAGCGATCAAGGTCATCAACCATAGCCGTCGCCAGATCCGGACATCCTATGTCCCTAATCAAATTTATCTTGGAATCGAGGTAGGGCTTAAATTGGCGAAGAGAAAGTCCGTCGTGGAGGAGTTTGCCAATTATAGCAGTCAGGGAGGAGAAATAAGAGCGGACTTCTACGCTGATGATGATCTTCTCAGGGTCATTCCCCGATAACAACTCCTTAACGAGGACATGAAGTTGAGAAGGAAGCCCTACACAAAAAAAGAGAAATTCGTCAAAAGCCTCAATGAGGAAATGAATTGCATTACTCGGTTAATTAAATGATACCTCCTTCCCCTCGAGTCACTGGGGGTGGTGGAGATGTAAGGACTGTAGCTACATCGACTGGTGGAGTTGGTCGCACAGCCGGCTCAACAGGGTCAGCCTCAGCGAAAGCTCCTGTTAGA
>NC_033794.1:69744551-69746945 GCF_001876935.1 Asparagus officinalis | reverse complement strand
GTGTCGCCGGGTAGCCTATTCTCGTAACAATGGCGAAGTCTATGTATTCGACATCATAGCACAAAGTCTAAGGGAGTTCATTTCCTTAGCGCAACGTTATATGCGGAACGGATTTAGACAATCCGCATGCTAGCCCGACTCAAACGGTAGTCGGTAAAGGCTTATCAAACCCGTTGAAGGCTGAGGGTTTGCCAAAAATCCTATGAGTATTATGGTCAATCATTTCAAACGGAATGAGGAATCATAATAAAGATAAATATAAAAACAGTTTCACTAAGAGAATCAAATGTCAGAGTTTTCAGGAAATAAAATTACACATCAAGCCCATGGCTAAAGATCTGCTGACTAAACTTAGACAGCTTCTCATCATAAGCTTGCCTGAGCTCATCCTGCAACTCGGCTCTGATAGACTCTTCATTTGCGGCCAAAGTCTTCACAGCAACCTCTTCTGTCTCGACCAGCTGCTGCTTCAGGGACTTCAGCTCATCAGATAAAGCGATGTGAGCCTGCTGATCCTGTGTCTTCGTCATCTGAAGAATAATCAAAGTCTCCTTTTTCTCATTGAGCTCTCTTTGGAGCTGGTCTATCTGGGTCTCACAAGAGGTAATAGAGGAGTCAAGCTCGGTGAGTGAGGATGATTTAGTAGCAAGGTTAGCCTCAACTCGATCTATTCGGCCCCGCTGCACCTGAATCTCGAGCTCAGCGACCATCCGAGTACTGCGCCATGACTGTAAACGAGTATCCAACTCAGCAGCAATGAATGAAGAGGCACCTCCATTCCGGAGCTCGTGAAACATCTGAAGCTCATGCTCTAGGCAAGCAAGGTCATCAACTATAGCCGTCGCCAGATCCGGATATCCTATGTCCCTTATTAAATTTATCTTGGAATCAAGGTAGGGTTTAAACTGGTGAAGGGAAAGTCCGTCGTGGAAGAGTTTGCCAAGCATAGCATTCATAAAGGAGAAGAAAGAGCGGACTTCTATGCAGATGATGATCTTCTCAGGTTCATTGTTCGATAACAACTCCTTCACGAGGACGTGAAGCCGAGAGGAAGGCCCTACACAAGAAGGAGAAATTTGTCAAGAAGTTTTAATAAAGAAATAAAGGATATTCGTAAATTGCTTAATTCATACCTCCTTCCCCTTGAGTCACTGGGGGTAGTGGAGGTGTGACGACTGTAGGTGTATCAACTGGTGGAGTTGGTCTCACAGCCGGCTCAACAGGGTCAGTGTCAACAAAAGCTCCTGTTAAGCACAAAACAGAATGATCAGACACATCACATTATAGCTGCATTAGCCAAAAAATTGGCTAGTCCTATAATTAACTTGAGAAGAGGCACGTACCTTCAGAAGAACCATTCTCGGGATCCTGAGGGAGTGCAGGCTCAGGAAACATATCCTCGGGCAGCTGGCCATCAATCTGAGGAGAGTCATACATAAAGTGGAACATAGAAGTGTCCATAGGCAAACCCTCCTCGTCGAAATCGTCAACTAAAAAATCTGACACAAGAGGGTATAAGTGCGAAAGAATAATAAAGAGACTATGACCAATGGAAATGAGTTACCTCTCGTAGATGTATCTGGATTCACTGAATCAGGTCCTACATTGGTAGCCTCCCTAAAGTCCGCAGCTTCTGCAGGGGTAAGGTGAGTCAGGCTCACCAGAAGATACAAACTCATGAGGAGCAGGATCGAAACTCATCTCCCCTTCCTCGCGCTCTCCTGCATAGAATGGGGAAGCATGAGCCTAAAAATCTAAACGATCAAGAGAATGATCTATAGAGTAGATGTTACCTCTGTCGCTAGCAGGATCATCACCAGCCAAGTCCATCTCAGATGCCCGCGAATCTGCAGGCGGCTTATGGGCTAGTCTCTTCCGCCTATCAGCACGGACAGTAGTCGAAGGTCTTGCCCGGGCAAAAGGACGGAATTCCTCTTCACTGTTTGTCGCTGTCCCTGAAATATCAGATAGTGGTCAGGACTGGCAATTCGGAAATGCAGAAAGAAAAGATGGGTGACTAACCTCGCTCGAAATCTGCCTCGTAGTCTTCAGGATCTCCGCCTGAGGCCTCTCCAGCAGAGCTAAAAGCCCTATTTCCTTCTGCATCAAGTCGGCGGGTCTTGCCTCGCGCCCTCTGTGACCGAGCACCGTCCCGGATCACATGAGAATCAATCTGAGAAGATTTTTTGGCCACCAACTCTTCAATAGGCTTCACAGGGACAGTCTTATTAGCTGCTAACAACCACCTGCAGCTCAAGAAAGTGAGGTTCAACTGTCGCTCAGCACCCGGGAGACTGAACCTAGCACCAGTGCAGCCTGTCACGGTCCACAACCATGCACGAAGACCGTCCACCAAACCTCCATGAGCCCGAAGCTGCTGGCGCGGATTCCCGA
>NC_033794.1:69722768-69744189 GCF_001876935.1 Asparagus officinalis | reverse complement strand
TCGGGCATTCGATCCTTCAGCTGACTCAATTCATGGTTGGAGGGAAAATACTCCTGATATAACATCTGACCCATGGGCAAGCCAGAAATCTTATGCATCTCATGGAGAGCCAAGCCCAACTCTCCGTGCCTAGTCAGAAAGGTATTCGAATCCGGATTATAAAGCTCACATAGGGCAAAGAAATGCTTCGCACTAACAGGTAAACCATGCATGGTGGCACAAATGGCTGCATAAAGACCGCAAGCGTGCAACTCCTCGCTCCATCGGCTCAAGACGTACTTCGTCATACGAGCCCACCAAAACTTGTCCAAAGAATGGACCCAACCATAGAATCTGTGGCGCGGTGCAGGCATCTCCCGTCCTAAGTTAGCGAGGCGATTCCTCAAAGTGGAAGCAGAGAGTACTCCAGGACGCAGTCCAACAATGTGATTCCTGCTTGAACCAGGAACTGCCTGATGAGTAATGTAGCCGCAGTGAACACTCTCATGCTCCTCTGTCAAACGCCACGACATCTCCCGTTTCACAGCCTGACGCCTGAGCTCAGTCAAAGAACGATGTCGAGGAATCTTCGGCAAATACAGGAAACTACTGCCAGTCTTATGAAGCCACTGCTCGGCTTCAATAAACCATCGGGATCTCTGGTAGAGTCGCCAAACAAGAAGTCAGTCTTCCTGAGGGACTGAACGGAACCGGCATCCTGCACGAGAGGCGCATCTGTAATCAGCTGGTGAAGGGCTCGATGTCCACCTTCCTTCACCACTTGGGCAACCTCTGTCGACGTGCCCGGAACAAACTGGGAAGCAGGTGGAATCGGCGAAAAATCATCAGACGTCGAATAATATTCGTCACGACGCCCATTCACCGCATGCGATGAAAAGGCTCCGGAAGGATATTCCACTGAAAACAAGCAATTAAGTGTTTGTTAGTCTCAGATATAAAAGGAAATTGAACTCATCTTACAAATTGGTAAGATAGAGTCATTACCTTATAAAGGGCGAGACGATTTGGCCACATTGCGCATTTATAAGATAGGGTATATCGACAATATATCCCTGCCTTAAAAAAGAGGGCTAATTTGTAAAATTTTGAATATGCAAAAAGTAGCTCACCAGCATATGAAGGAAGCACGCCGTCAGCCGATGCAGCAGGGGAACGACCTCTCGAGACTCGCGACATAATGACCTACAAAATAAATCAAGAGGTCAGATCTAGAAAAAATCCTCTTTTTATTGCAATCCTACCCCCTGAAAGATAAGCTCGAGGTGCCAAATCATAATCCTAACCCTCGCGTGCAATCCCACAAGTTCATAAATTAAATTAAGCATAAAAAAATACTAAAATTATGGAAGATATACCTGAGGGAAAGCGTTAAAATTATGGAAGATATCCCTGAGGGAAAGCTCGAAGATCCAATAAAAATTAGATCTTGAAAAGTGCTCGAACCACGCGCTCGAGGGGCCTGAGAGAAATTCTAAAAATGGAAGTTTCGAGGGATTTCTCAGTCAAAGATCTAAAGGAATGCTAGATCTAAGACGGATATCAAGTCTTGGATGAGAACGGATGCTCGAGGGGAGAGAAAAGCAAAAAAGAGGCTAAGGGGGGGGCGGCCCTAGGTGAGGGAAAAGAAAAAAAAACCCTTTTATAGGGTGAACCGGCCTTGAACCAGACCGAACCGAACCGGACCGGACCGGTTTTGAACCGGAATCTAAATTGAAGCTGAACCGAGTGTCGAAACGACTTCAAATCGACCGACGATTAAGCCCATCATTTATTCACTCCTCTCCCATTTGTTCGGAAGAGTCGGAGGATTTTTTGAGCCTAATTACTGCCTTTCTTGGGTCATTATCAGACCGGTTCAATTCATTTGGGCACAGAAATTACTCCAATAAGGTATATGAGTATAAAATGTTCCCTAATTTTCGTTGAGAAGTTCCTGGAGGATGTTTTCATAAATATTCTTAAGGATAACTCAACAACACGACGCCGGACAACGCGTTGCAGATAAAGACTCGACGCCAACAATCGATGGTCAGCTAAAGATTAACAAATCAGGAATCGACTTCAAGTTTAAAATTCCGACAACGGTCAAACAATAAATGCAGTACCGGAACTCTTACGGACATTCGACAAAGCACCGAATAGCCTAGAGAATTGAAGGAATCAAGAACAGAAGCCATTCCAAGGTCCCGTTACACCGACTGAAGGTTGGGACAATCATATCCAAAGTATTCCAGACTCTTCTATAAAAGAACGAGACTGAAATACTTTGGAGGGGGTATCTGTAGGCATATAAAATTGCTTATAGGTCCCTTAGCACAGCTCGGCACAAACCGACGAACCAACGAGGCGACGAATCACACGTAAGCAACGGAATAAATCCATTCGCGTTCGGAATCAAGCCAAGTGTTGAAGAGTCAACGAGTGATCCAACCAAAGACAAACTCGGACGAATCACGATCGAATCAAGATCAGTTTCGGACTCGAACTCAGAAGCAGATTTACTGCCAAATCAGAAGCGGATTTACTGCCAAATCAGATCAACAAAATCAGAATCTAAGTCAACCGAATCACGGACAGAACCGAGAAACGGATACAGCACAAAACGAAGGAAAACAGCAAACCCAGAGGGCTCGGCCGAAACCGAGCCACCTCTAGGTGGCTCGGCTTACTGCCAAATCAGAAGCGGATTTACTGCCAAATCAGATCAACAAAATCAGAATCTAAGTCAACCGAATCACGGACAGAACCGAGAAACGGATACAGCGCAAAACGACGGAAAACAGCAAACCCAGAGGGGCTCGGCCAAAACCGAGCCGCCTCAAGGTGGCTCGGCCAAAGCCGAGCCACCCTGAGGTGGCTCGGTGGCCGCCGAGCCACCCTGAGGTGGCTCGGTGGCCGAGCCACCTTGAGGTGGCCGGCCCAGAGCCGAGCCACCTCAAGGTGGCCGGCTGCACTGTGCCCAAGGCACAGTGAGGGTAGCCTATAAATAGCCCCCCCTATGTTCATTTGAAAGGTTGGACTTTTGAGAGCCGAAACTCTGCCGGATTGAAGATCGAGCTTAGAGTTTTGAAGACTTGAAGACTTGGACATCCAGATCTGATCCTCGGCGAGCATCCACGTCACAAAAGGCAGGAGTTCGAGAGAGGGGAAGAACAGATCTGAGATCTACACGAGATCACACTCCGGATCTAAGCTTGGTCTTAGATCCCGAGATCCGAGCGATTATTTCCTTAGTGAACTAATCCCTCCCGGCTATTATTCCCTTCGTGGAATAATACCCGTCAAATCGTGTAGATCCGACCGGATCTAGATCGCGCGGTGTTTATTTTCTTTGATTTCGTTGTAACCGGATCTAAAAAAGACCGGATCTTTTGTAACCACAAAAAGTTGTTATTTTGAGACCACAATGACATCAATGAAGAAAACGATTTTCCCCGCGAACACCAACTATAATAATACAAAGCATACACTACACACAAAATTAACCACAACAAAACAAAACCAATACTAATCATTAAACTAATTCATCAAAAGGTTAATAAATATACACAAGTATTAATCATAACGTATAAATAAATTATAATCTTAACACATACAAATCACACAATACGCAAATCACACGCAACATAATAAAACATCGCATGATTAATCAAAAAGTATAATATGCAATCAAAATTAATAGAAGTACAAATAATTGAAAATGCATGTATGAATACAAATACACAGAATCAGAAAATATACTTGATCAATCATTTTCAAAAGATATCATTGAGGCAAGTAATGAGTATAAATAATAAGAATGATGTAAGTAAAACATAAAGAGAATGAACATATATTTGAAAGAGATTGCACAGGCATAAAGAAGCATGTATATTGTAAATAAAATAGTTGATATGTATCAAATTATAAAATAACATAACATCTACGCATAGACAAAAATATAAGTATCAGTCAACATAGTTTAAAAACAAAGAAGTCAATAACGAATATACAATTATAGAAAATATAATATCAACATGATATTATTGATATAGTATCATAAGACAAGATAACATAGTGTTAAAATATAATCAATAATACAGAATTAACAAAATAGAACAAAATAAATAATCACACAAAAATATAATATGAAATATAAATACGTAATTCAAACAATTGTCAATCACTAGAACATGTGATAAGGTATATTAACTCAACAATATAAATAATTAAAAGAAGAGTATAAAAAAGATAAAAGATAAATAAATCTCAATAAAATATAAATCACTCATGCATAAGCAGATGATAAACATGATAAAACACAAAAATATAAAAAAACACAATACAAATAATAAATGAGTCATATATAAGCAAAAGCAAAAGAAACATTTGATGGTATGTAAGCAAAACAAAATAGCAAGGAATCAAACAAAACAAAATAGCAAGGAATCAAACATACATATAGTTTAGACAAACATAATAGACAACATAAAGAGATATGAAAATAATAAAAATTAAATCACAATAGAATATCATACAATTAGTTAGTAGAATAGACATTCAAGATATACACAAATATAATTATAAACAAACACATGAATGCAATCAGCAAATTATATTCAACCAAATAAGACATATAAGACACAAATTCTGAAAAATAAAAATTTTCTATTATGTTAAAAATGTTCAAAGATGGTATTATAGTAACATATGTTTAAAGCAGTCAAAACATAAACGCACGTAATGAAGCATAGATATAATAAACAGTAAAGATAGAACATGATGATAATAAACAACGAAAGTACAAAAATACAGATATATAGATAAATAAATATCAATATTCAAAGAGTCATAAACAAATGCAGCACATAATATTACTAGAAAAGCACAAGATATAAGACAAGAACGTAGAACAAATCATGCAAAAGGACAATAAGGATTATAATAAGGTATACAGAATATACATAATCACAATTTAAAATAGCATTAAGTAAAAGAAATAAACATAGATAGAAACACATCAATACATATAGACAAACAAACAGAGATAAATCATAATAATAATTAATAGCAAAATGAAACGATACACGATAATTATTAGTATATAAACAGTTATATAGCACAAAGTAAACAATACAAAATCATAGACATGTTCAAAGAAACACAAATAGAATCAAAGCATAAAAACAAAAGATACCAAAGCAAAATAGGTAAACAAGATATAGAAATATATGATGTGTATAACAAATATAATCATCATGTATAATAAGTGTTAAAATAAAAACATATATATAATAATAAGCATATAAAAAGTCTGAATACTCATAGTACTAATCATGCTAACAAGATAAATTATGATGAAAACAATCACAAAATATTATATGATAAAAATAAACATAAGAGTAAACAAGTGATTCAAAATAAACATATTATATAAAACATAATAAGGACATAATTATATATGTATTCGACAAACAATATAATAAATCAGAAATATTAGTAATATTCATAAGGTAAAATAATAAATATAAACAAGATACAACAATAATAATTATTACTGTATAAAATCATTCAGATATAGCAATATATTGTATAGTAGTCAAAAACCACATAAATACGATCAGTATAAAAATACATAAATAAAGATGTATAATACATAAAACATGAACTATGAAAGATAAAATAGAATTATAAACAATGAAAACATAAGAATGGTATAAATTCGTATAATAAAACACCGATATTTTGTAAATAAATATACCATGAATGATTGATAAACATGTGAACATAAACACTGATAATACATAAAACAGAACACGATTAAACACAATTGATACTAGAAATAACGAATGATTATAAATCAATAAAAAATATACATTGTAAATAAATAATCTACGTGAATACACTATAATAAAAAGAGAATAGTAAGTATAAAAGAATGAACAAATAAAACACAACATAAGTAAACAAAAATAATGAATAGAGAATGAACAACCACCAATAACACAATAAAAGGACATAAAAATCTAAAAACGATATAAAATAAATACTAAAAAATTAATATGCGTATACAATGAATATTGCCGCAATGACAAAATAATACATATCGAAAATGAAGCAACAAACAAAAAATATGCAATTGTACTATTAACAACGCATGAGTAAATACCATGCATACCCACAAACGCTATTTAGAGTTATCTTTATATTAATTATAAAAGAATAATAATTAATAATACGAGATAATGTAACAAACACATATATAATTAATAACTCAAATTCCAAACCTGACAATATGAATAATTGCTTGAATATCAAAATAGAAATACATTGCTCTTAGAAATAACAAAACCAATGTGAATATACTAAAACAACTTAAACAAGACAAAACAGACTGATAAGAAAACTATGTACTAAAAAGATTGTGAGTTGAATAAATAAAGAGTAAGAATGTAATGTATATGTAGAATATCAAAATCATGAACTTATTAATATATATCACTAAAAATATGAACAATATATAATAATCTAAAACATAAGTAAATAATAGATGGTATGACAGAAAAAACACACACATACACAATTTAGATATGTAAAAATATATTTAAACATAAGAAAATAATCTGAATATCAGCTATGCTATGTGATGTATATGTGAAATCTAGAGTAATGTGAAACACTTAATGAACGTGATTTGAACAATTGAAAATGTATAAGTAATAATTTTCATTAGACTATGTTACTTATACATTTTTAATAAAAACATACAATATAACACTGTGTATAATACATAAAATAATGTAATAAATAATACAGAAATCAATACAATCAAGCGATACATAAGTCAAATCAAAGAAAACATAGTTGTAAAAATAATAACACATAAACTAATGACCGGTATGAGGAAAGAGAAGTTAACAAAGAGAGTGTAGTCGGGAAGTGACGAGACAAGAAACAGTGGGAAGTTCCGGAGTCAAAAGTGATAAAGTATGGACTAAGATATAATTTGTCAAGACACTAAGATAAGGGCTAAGTATAGTCTTACGGATGAATTATGATATGTGTATAAATTATTCATTATATTATCACTAGTGGAAACTCGGGACCGTGACCTGCATGGGCCACCATAAAACCTGTCACGCCCCGCTTCCTAAAATACAAGAGAATCGGAACGTAAACAAGCCCACGACGTATTAAACTAAGGAGAAATAAGTACTAGACCTTCTAGTCAATCTAATACGCTAAGTGTCAAGCAATATAAAACAAAGGTACATGTCCCCGATCACAGTAGCGAGAATATAATAAACAACTCAGAACAAAATAATACATATCACAATTGAAATATTATCCCAGACATAATATTCGGGTCAACATGCCCTTATACAAACTATCCAATTGAATACTAAAGGAATATAAAATACATCGATCAAGCGGGAATGGAAAGTGCTACAAAAAAACTGAAAGGAGTAACTAAGCTTCGACTTCTTCTTCTGCTCGGTCTACAAAGTACTCCTCCTGCTGAAACTACTCTGACTCTGGCGTGTCTCTAAGCTAGTCTTCTTCGTCCTCTAAATCTGACATATAACCCGAGAGAACAGGAGTACGTCAGTGTGTATGGCACACGACAAGATCCCAAAAGGAAGAATAGAAACGGTCTGAGACACGAAGAGAGAGAGTAGAGAGAGTATGATGTATTTATAAATGAAAGTAATAGAATTATGCACCATAAGTATGATCATCTATAGGACCGGATTAAATTATAATCAATACATTGTGATTTAGATTTGCAATCATCCGAGATCACTCATGAACTATAGATATCCTGTTTATATTATATGAATAACTCAACATATTCCCTGACCGTAACGCGGATCAATCAGCTGCTACTAAAGTAATAGGATTTGGTCACGTGGAACTTCCGAGTCCGTACGTTTCTAGAGAACGCCTCTCACAATTTCCACATCATTCGTGTCAATATATTTACCAAAAGTCGTTATACGAGTATGGTAATAATAATTACTTGTAATATATATATATTCATAGACTAGACTAACCAGGAACAGCGTGAAGTACGTGGGATCACGACGCTGAAGTAATTCAAATCCACAAATAAGCCGAAAACCTTATGTATTTATGGTGTGTTAGGGTTTTAGTAAAATAATTGTAGAATAATCAAATTTGTTTTAAAATTTATAGGGCGGATCATATTAAACCTTTAATTGTAACGTTGCATATCAATAGTGATTTTAAGCCGGACTTCGATTACTCTGAGTTGAGATAGATAAGGAAATTACAATAACTGGTTCCTATCTCACAAGAATTCCATTAATCACCAAGGTAAAGGGTGAGAGGCGGTTCAACTTAGCTTACTATCATTAAAGGAACCTTTCTCACTCACATATATATAATATAAATAATACTAATTCACTATAGTAAATGTATAACCATCTATTCCAATATATAGGATGGTTCAAAATGTTAGCGCAGTATTTTGGAAGTGAGAACTGAGAATTAATTAACAGAAAATATAGAGATCTTTCATAACAGGAATGCACATTAAATATTAATTATAAATATAACTAATTTACATAACGGCAAAAGTATTTTATCTCAGAGATAAGGATGTGCCACTACTTAATTTATTATAATTACCTAACTCAATGATAATCTTATGGAAATACAACTTAGTGTAATAACTACTAAGCAAGACAACTTTGTGTGTATAAATCATACGCAAAAATTTCTACTAAGTTAAGAGAGACTCGGGGAAGAACATAATCTTTCGAAAAGATTAACTGGCCAACAGACTTAACTTCCCAGTAGAGAGATAAACTTGTTATTCATATCTCATAATTAAGAGATATCCGCACAATTAAATTTATGTGTAAGAAATTATGTCAATACAAGAAAAATTCACTGACGGTACATTCACGGATTCATCGTTGACTCATACTATAGTTGGGATAGTAGAGTTTTAGAATATGAGCATTAGTATGTCCGAATATTAACTATATTTGTCATACTTTACTCATATCTCAAACTATCTCTTTGTTGTTGTGTAAGATTATTGTGTGATACTCCATTAGATTAAATTTGCATTCCTAGTCGGAGATTATCAACTCTATCTTTGAAGGAATTGTTTCCACGCAGTTAAGTATACTCTGATGCACCAAAGTTCTAGCACCCAAAAATATTATTGACATTCCTTAAAGTTCTAATATTTTTACATATAAAAGATTCTAATAAATAGCAAATCTAATAATAATGAATATGCCCTATGATGCTTGTCATATAGATAACTGTACTAAATAGTAAAATTATCATCACATAAATTATTTTTAATATTAACCCACACGATATTTAACAAAGATAATTAAATACAAAACATTTGACTCATGACAAAATTATACTCTCTTAAGTTGGCACATTACAATTCATTTAATGGTATAGAATTTTAAAAGCGACTCGGAGAACAATAAAAATTATTAAATTACTAGAAAATCTATTACACGTAAGATAGAATATTTCATACTGGTAAGATCACTCGTGTTTAAAGTTATAGTTTAATATCAACTGTTATCCCCTATATTTCGAACTAATTATACCTATTCATTGGATAAATTATTACTAAATTATGTCTCTAATATTTAAAAATTTTCTACAATCATTTTGTAGCGACGGATACTACATTGTAATTATACGTAAACTGTCTAGATATTGTCCTGAGCATTATTCTCCAACTTTTATTTAAGTGTTTAAAATTTATAGGCACGGTAATATGAATTTAACTATTTATGGTGTATTCATGTTTTAATTTCTTCTTACTTTTAATTTAAGAAGCTGAGTCGATGAAACCCGTGTAAACAGATCCCCATCATATTTTTATGCTACTAGTCATTCAGCATCTAATTCCTTATTTTTAAGTAGGGGTTCTAAATTCATTTGGTAATTTGAAAAACTTGTATTTTCTCAATTCAGGTCAGTGTTATACATTCTACATTCTTACTCTATTTGCACCAACATACTAAGAGATCTAAGGAATCAATATTTCTCCTCTATACTTAAAGGAAATGATTAAACTATAGACCCATTCCTTTATTTTAAGGCACTAAATTTTAAACTTCTCTAGTCAGGCGACGACCGTATAGGTGCTGAGAATGTGAGTGACACGGTAATTTTCATTTTTTTAAGCGAACTTAGCAATGTTTTACTTCCGTCTGTACAGTTTCTCACCGACACTTAACATACTAACACAGCTGTGATCATCATATGTTTATTAGTATATCACTCAGTCCATCACACATAGTTCACCATTATCATAGCTCACATTCTCTCACACACAGTTACTTCTACATATAAAATCAGACCAGCATTGGGTCCTTTATCACCACAATCTCCATCCTATTCAAACTTAGGGCTATTCATCATACTATTATTCATCAATAAAGTATCACGGACTATATATTAGCATAACAGTTTTATCTATATGTTAATGTAATTATTGCATCACTTTTTAGTTCATAAATTTTTAAGCCAATGGGACTATGCCTAAACGAGGCCAAGGCCTGTGGAAAGGCGGCGGCGCCGCTGCTAGAGGTGATCAGACGGGGCTGGAGGCGAGTAGAGCAGATTTGATGGAATGGGGGCAAATCTAGAGGGTTGGACGAACGGCGACTGAAAAGGCGACGGTGCTGTTGGTAGACTTGTGTGATGACTGCGACGTGGGTATGGCGATGGGTGCTGGGGTGGAAGAGTGGGGAGGCATCCAGTGAGAGGAGCCGGCGGAGAGAGAAGGAGAGGGGTCTGGAGGGCCGCAGCGGTTCTGGCGGAGGGAGCTGCAAGATGTCGGGGAAGAGAGGAGATAGTTGAGGGTGTGAGCGCTGTAAGGAATGAGAACAGCTGTTTGGTAGGCAGAGGCGAACGTCTGGTCGAGAAGAAAGGAGATAGGAGGCGGCTACACGGGTGGGGTGCTGTAGGGACATACGTCGTTGCTGGTGCAGGAGTCTGAGGTGGGAACGACAACAATGGGGTAGGTGCTGGAGCGCTGCTGAGGTGGCGTAATGAAGGGTTCTAAGGGAGGAGGAGTTGAGGAGTGGGAGAATGCGGTGGTGTGGCTATGGGTTGCTTGGAAGAAGAGAGAGAAGAGAGATGAAGTTGGATCTGAGGGATTTGGGTTAAGTAGGAGAGAGAGAGAGAGAGAGAGAGAGAGAGAGAGAGAGTTAGCGACGCTGGTGAGAGGAGAGAGGGATGAGAACGAGTGAGAGGAGAGAGAGAGAGGGTTTATAAAGGTTTAGGGTTAGGGGTTAAATAATTAAGAATAATTAAGAAAAATAATTGGAAAAATAGGAATAATTAGGAAAAAGATTATAATTAAAACAATACTTATAATAACAATAACAATAATACAATAAATATTACAAGTTAATTTATAATTATCAAAATTATTAAATAAATATAAAATCGGATTTTTAAATCATAGAAAATCCTAGAAAATCGAGAAAATATAAATACTCTTTTAAAAATAATAATTTAATATTTAAAATATCAAAAAAATTATTTTAACTAGTATCGAAAATTCATGATCATTACAAATCCTTACATTGAGAAATCCATACTTAATCTCCTATTTGATAACTGACATCAATAGTTTAGCGCTCACCAGAGGGCCTCTTTTTCTTCTTTGTACAAGATGGCTGGTTTTGATCATCCAAGCCAATCTTCCATTCCATCCATTGAAGAAACACATATGAGCTATGTCACTCAAGCCCAACTAGAGGAATCCTTAAATAAATTTCCCAATCTCTTCAGCAATAGTTCGCTTCCTTCATGAGTGAATTCCTCAGCCAGATTCCTCCGCTGTAGCCTTCTCCGTCATACATATCTCCTCTTCCTGTGGGTCTGACATTTATTCCTCCTCCTTCTCCTCCTGTGGGTTAGGTCGAGCGACAAGAGCAAGAGGATTACGCCGAATACACCTCTTCCCCGCTTCGCCAGCAGACTCATTTTGTCGCTCCTCCTTAGCAACCTCAGCAATATGTGGAGGCAATGAGGGAAAACCCCAGCTTCAGCCATGGCGACCAAACCATGAGCGCATTGCATGGACAGCATCGTGTAGCCCCAGATATCCTCACGTTGCTCTGATTCCCTCCACTACTAACCTTGTGTCTGGTTACGACCCATACATTTAACACTGTAGCAGACACTATCAAGGGGAATGCTCCACACACCGACTGAATCATGAACGCTCCATGTGCCATGTTCAAGATGCTATATATTAAGAAGTATAAAGGCGAGGGAGAGCTAGCGGAGCATGCACATAATTTTTAAGCATGCAGTGACCAAGCCGATCATCTATGGAGCATTTTCCTGTCACCTTGACGAGAAGCGCTAAGATGTGGTGGAACTCTCTAGACAAAAATTTCATCCATAGTTTTGAGCAGCTCAGAAAAAAATTTGTACACCACTTTTTGGGTGATTCCAAGCAAAAGAATTCCTCCCATGTCTTGCCACAAATGAGATAGAAACTGAGCCTACAAGAAGGGGCCAAAGAAGCAGCGGTAGCAACAACAACGACAGAAGTCGAGCACTCTCCAAAAGAGAAGACGGAGAAGGATCCCCTTAGAATTGACTCTATGTCGAGCAAAGCCGACAAGAGAGACCAAAGGAAAGAGGTGGCCAAGAGGCCAGCCCTCACTTCTCTCAATACCTCTCTCTCGTAAGCCCTCTACTTGGTCCAGAAAGAAGGATATCTCAATTCTACTCCTCCCCACATGAAGGTGGACCCATGATTTAGAGACATCAAACAATACTGTCGGTATCACAAGGATCACGACCATCACATTAATGATTGTAGAGTCCTCCGAAGGGATATCAAAGACTTGATACAAAAGGGGTTTCTAAAGAAACCCATTTCTCGAAAAAATAGAGGAGAGCTCACTCTAGAGAAGTCAGGGAGGAGGTCTCGATCAAGATCACACCATCCCTAGCAAGACAAATAACCCAAAGATATAGGTAGCCGGGGCATCATCAACACCATCAGTGACATCCCAGCAGCAGGAGGAATGTCTAATAACGCTAGGAAGAAATATGCTCGACGAGCATTGGATATCAACCTATGTGAGAAGAAACCTAGGATAGATCAGCCTATTTTCTTTAGCAAAGCTGATTTAAAAGGCATAAAGACACCTCATGATGATCCTCTCATTATTTCGGCTGAGATTAATAGCTTTCAGGTCAAAAAAATCTTGGTTGATATTGGGAGCTCCACTGTTATCCTGTTCATGACCGCCTTCAATCAAATGGGCATTAATAAGTCAAAATTGTAGCCTTGCCAAGGTCTCCTCATTGGGTTCACAGGACGCTCGCTCCTACGAGAATGGCTAATTACTCTCCCCTAGTGGTTGGTGTATATCCTCACCAATCCACTGCTAAAACTCAATTTGTGTTGATGGACATGAAGTCTACTTACAACATTATTCTCGAAAGAACATCCTTGAATAACCTTCAATGAGTCCCTTCCACAGACCACTAGATAATAAAGTTCCCTACCCCAGAGAGAGTCGGGTTTGTGAGGAGCAATCAACGAGAGGCTAGATCTGTTAGATCCTTTGTTTTCATGATGATTTACAAACACCATTATTAGTGCTAATTATTTTTTGAGCTATATTGTAGATCACATATTATTAGCACCTTATATGAAGGATTGGATGAAAAATGAGCTATAACGACAATATCTAAGGAGGTGGAGGCAAAGTGATAAAGCAAAGCTTTCAAGAGCACTATATGCATGAGAAGCTTCATCAACATAAGAGCAAATATCAAGACTCAAGCCATGTACTCATATATGAGGGATATTTGCTATTTTATTTTCTCTCTAGTACTTAATATAGGCAAGAGGCTTGTTGATTACATTTGAAGCTCATGGGATAACACACTTGCACATTTTCAAAACTCGTATTTTAGTACTTTTGCTAAAATGATGATTTTCACACATACGAGGAGATTTTTGCAAAATTCCTTCTCAAACAAGTTTATCAAAATATTTATAAACTATTCCCAAAGTTTTACATTTTTTGGAGTTTATTTACTATTTTTAACAGAGCCTTGAAACTCAAATTTAAAATCAATTCAGGCTAATAACCTGTTATTAGTCGACTGGCCAGTTGACTAATGATATCAGTTAACTGATGGGTTGACTGATGAAAGTGCCTACAATCATGAAAAAGTTTTTATTCTGTTTTGGTCGACTGACCAGTCGACTGACGAGTTATCAGTCGACTAAAAAATGATCGTTAGTCAACTGATGAGCTGGTATTTGAATACAACGTTCAGCTCATTAGTCGACTGATGCTTCCCGTCAGACGATTGATAAGCAGTCTAACGACTAGTTTTGTACAGAATCTGTTTCTCGGTTTTGGGAGATTTTTGCTGATTCCTTGGGGTTTTGGCTGTTGTCTTCTCTTCCCATAAATACCCAACAACCCTAACTACTTCAGCACATAAGCTTTCATTACAAATCTATTGTGTTTGAGTTTATTGTTTTCAAAGAGCTTCAACTTTCATTTGCTTTCACTATATCAAAGCCCACATTCCAAGCTTCAATTGTAATCTCCTCTCTTGCCATAGGGCTACTGTAAAGAGAGAGCTTTTCTTCGATTTACTACTGTTGTGAGCTTGATCTCATGGAGATCTACTGTGTGGTTGTGAGATCTCGGTGGAGATCGTTGTGTAGAAGAAGTTCTGGCTTCCAAACCGGGTGTGTAGTGGATTTCTCCTTAAGAGTGGGAGTGGGAACGTAAGTCAGTGGACCGAACCTCGTGAACATACCGCGTGTCATCAATTGACTAACTATCTCTATCCTTACTCTCTTTTATTGTCATTGCATTTCATATTTGTGTGTGTCTTGTTGGAATATCTTTTAATTGCATACTATTTGTCCATAAACCCTATTCACCCCCCTCTAGGACCTTTCAATTGGTATCAGAGCAAGGTATCTACTGTTTGTTAGGCTTAGACCCCTTAGAGAAAAGATCTAAATGGAGGCTTCAATGAATATGCATATGCTAGAAGGACAATCCACCATTAGGCCATCCCTTTTCATCGCTAGCAACTTTGCTTATTGGAAAGCTAGGATGAGAATTTATTTACAATGCATTGACCTTGATATCCTAGACATTATGGAGAAAAAAATGTGTCAAGAAGCTTAGCAGTGAAATGACCGAGGATGAGAAGAACTTAGCTAACCTTAATATTAAGGCTATGAATGCACTAATTTATGGTCTTGCCCCCAATGAATATAAGAGAGTTTCTACATGTACAATCGCACACGAAATTTGGGAGAAGTTATGCATATCATGAGGGAACCCCCCAAGTGAAGGAGTCTAAGATTAGTGGACTCATGCATGATTATGAACTATTTGAAATGCTTCCAAGTGAATCTATTTACTCTATGTTTTCTCATTTCACTAATATTATAAATGAATTACATGGTCTTGACAAGGTCTTGGAGAATCAAGAGACGAGGTACAAAATTCTTCGCTCTTTGACGCCGGCTTGGGAACCTAAAGCTATGGCCATCAAAGAAGCACATGATCTATCTACTCTCACTCTTGATGGACTTATTGGCAAGCTCAAGGTCCATGAGAAGAAGGTTAAGGAGAAGGAAGAAGCACCCCCAAAGGCAACCGAAGAGCCACCCCAAAAATCAAAGTCCATAGCTCTCAAGGGAGCAATTGACGATTCATCCTCCTCGGATAGTGAAGATGATATCTCTAAAGAAGTGGCACACCTCTCTAGAAGGATATCAAGACTAATCAAAATGAACAAAAA
The DNA here is from genome assembly GCF_001876935.1 of Asparagus officinalis. Classification (NCBI taxonomy): domain Eukaryota; kingdom Viridiplantae; phylum Streptophyta; class Magnoliopsida; order Asparagales; family Asparagaceae; genus Asparagus; species Asparagus officinalis. The sequence goes on along the minus strand of NC_033794.1, from coordinate 69,728,382 downwards.
TTTCAAAAATCGATCTAACAACAAATTTTCTCCTCGTATAGGTAAATTCTTTGAATGCAACGAACCGGGACACTTAGCCAAGGATTGTCCCAAGCTCAAGGAGAAGTATTAGAAATACAAGAAGAAGAAGGCTATGTATGCCGTTTGGGATGAGTCTGAACCAAGCGAATCGGATAGTGATGATGAGGGCGCCAATATTGCTCTTCATGACCGGAACATTTGTTTTATGGCTCATGAAGATGAGGTACAACCCGAAATCGAAAGTGAATCTCTTTATATGCAATGTGAATTAGAAGCGGCTTTAGAAGAATTAAATTTTGAATTTGAAAAATTAGCAAAAGAATATTCTTCATTCAAAAAATTACATATTTCTTGTGATTTTAAGTTTGAGCAACTACAATCTTCTCTTGCTCTAAAAGATGAAATGATAGGAGATCTAGACTTTGAAAACAAACAACTAAGATCTTAAGTTGAGAGATTAGAAATTGAAAATAATAGAATTAAATCTAATCATGTTTACTCTAGTCATCATCATGTTGATAGAAAATGGTATCAATCTCATGCTCCTACATACAAGAAAAAGTTTTTGTGCACATATTGTATGAAATATGGCCATATTTCTACTCATTGTAGTATTAAAAATAACATTGATCATTATGAGTTAATATGGGTACCCAAGGGTACCAAAAATACTAACACTCAAGGACCCAAAGCTTGAGTACCTAAAGGTTCTACAACTTGTTTGTATGTAGGGAACGTCACACACAAGATGTAAGGAGTTGTGATACTTTGATAGTGGTTGCTCTCATCATATGACGGGAAATAAAGAATTTTTTGTAACCCTATCAAGGATTGAAGGAGGCAATGTATCCTTTGGTGGCGGAGAGAAAGATAAAATCATAGGGATTGGTACTATTGGTAAGATACCTTCTCCCGTAATTGAAGATGTATATTTTGTTAAAGGTTTAAACCATAATATTCTTAGCGTTAGTCAATTAAGTGACAAAGGCTTTGACATCATATTTAAACCGGATAAATGTATTGTTAATAGAAATGGTAAAATTATTTTTGTTGCTTTTAGAAGATCTAATGTTTATATTTTTGAGATGAACAAGCTCTTAGATCAAGATGTAAAGTGCTTTACCGCGGTAGATGAGAATCCTTGGATTTGGCACAAGAGACTTGAACATGCTAACATAAAGCTTATATCTAAGCTACCTAAGAAGAATTTAGTAAGAGGGTCACCAAATCTAGCTTATATTAAGGATTCTGCTTGTGAGGAATGTGCCAAGGGTAAACAAACTAAAACTTTCTTTAAATCCATAAATGAGGTATTCACTTCTAAACCTTTACAATTATTACATCTTGATCTCTTTGGACCCATGCGTGCTGCCTCTCTAGGAGGAAAACACTATGTTTTTGTTATTATTGATGATTTCTCTCGTTTTACATGGCTATCAATTAGTTCTCTAGTTTATTATCCTATACATGATCATTTTAAGTGTAAGAGAATAATTTGCATAACATACAATTAGTTCTCTAGTTTATTATCCTATACATGATCATTTTAAGTGTAAGAGAATAATTTGCATAACATAAAGGAAATTAGACTAGTTTTTAAGTGTAAGAGAATAATTTGCATAACATAAAGGAAATTAGACTAGTTTCATATAATTCTAAGATTATTACAAAAATTAATTTCACATCTTAAGAAATAAAAGCAAGAAGGAAAAGAACTAGTTACAAAAAAAAAAAATCTAAACTATGAACAAGAAATAAATCTAACTACAAAGAATTAAAATCTAAACTACAAAATAAATTATAAAAATTAAATGCAAGAAAGTAAATCTACTCTACAAATTAAGGTGCAAAATAAAATAAAAAGACAAGAAAATAAATCTACACTACAAGCATGAATGTAAATCTAACTAATAAGCAATAATAAAGAAATTACTAAAAAGAAATAAAAGAGAAAAATAAAAGAAAAGCAAACCTTCAAACTTTTCTTCATCTCCATCATCATCATCCAACAAAGAGAAGAAGATTTGAAGTGGAGAATTTTTTTTATTAATTGTAACAAAAGTTACAAATTTAGAAGGTCTTCTTAATTAAGAGTAACCCCCCTCTCCAAATGGAGTTACAAAATTTTTTACACCTCTAACCCCTCACTCTCTATCCCTATTTATAGTAAACATCAGTGAATGAGAGCCAATGAATTAAAATCTTATTCAAAACAAGAAAATTTCAGCCATTAATCTGTAACAGAACGCCGATGGTATCGATACCAGCATCGATAGGGGTATCGATGATTAATCTGTAACAGAACGCCGATGGTATCGATACCAGCATCGATAGGGGTATCGATGCTGGCATCGATACGGGCATTGATGTCCCCATCGATGCTGGCATCGATGCCGTGTCCTCTCTGGTTGCTATCCGCTAAATTTGTTGTATTTGACTTTGGGCTTTTGGCTTTTGAGCTTTTGGGCTTCATACTTGTTTTCTTCATTAAATCAATGGGCTTTTGTTGAGAGATGTGATTTTTGAGATTTATTCTTCATTAACCTGTAATTAAAGATAAAAACAATTATTAGTGGCATATTTATTCCTATAAAATAGATAATAAGGGTATAAAATTATAATAAAATGTGATTATCAAGGTATGATAGGTAGTCTTCTTTATCTCACCGCTAGAAGGCCGGATATCATGTTTAGTGTTTGTGTATGTGCACGTTTTCAAGCTTCTCCGAAAAAGTCTCATTTGATTGCGGTTAAAAGGATTATAAAATACATTAACGACACCTTAGAACTTGGTTTGTTTTATCCTAAAAATATATCTTTTGATCTTTGTGGTTATTGTGATGCCAACTTTGCCGGTTGTAGGGTGGACCGCAAAAGTACGAGTGGTACTTGTTAATTTTTGGGTAACTTACTTGTACCTTGGGCATCCAAGAAACAAAATTGTGTTGTTTTGTCTAATACGGAAGTAGAATACATTACCGTCGGCTTATGTTGTGCATAACTTTTATGGATAAAACAAAATTTGGTTGATTTTGATTTACACTTTTATGATACAAAATTTTTTTTGTGATAACACTAGTGCTATCAATATTTCAAAAAATTCCGTTTTGCACTCTAGAACCAAACATATAGATGTACGGCATCACTTCTTGTGTGATCATGTTGAACGGAAAGATGTTTCCCTTGTTTATATTGACACCAAATCTCAATTAGCGGATATCTTTACCAAACCCTTTGTGAAGTTGATTTTTGCCATATTAGAAATGAATTAGGCATGTGTATCCTTTAAAAATATCTTTTTGTCTATTTTGTTTCTTTTTGATTCTTTGCTCTACCATTGTCATATTTTTTTATCCTAAAATGTCCAACCATGCTTAAGCACACACGGGTACCAAGAGGAGTGTAGAGGTGAGATACCGGGGTCATCCCAAGAGGAGTGGGTTAGGTGGTAATGCATAGAGGTAGGTTGTAATTCCTAACACTTAAGGGAGACACGGGTAGGCCAACACTTGAGATGCATTTGTGTGGTTTTTTTAGCATGCATATTGTCTTTATTTTACCCTATTTTTGATGGTGACAAAGGGGGAGAGAAATCTCCTCGTTTGTGCATATAGTAAGGGGAAGCCTTATAGATAGGGGAAGCAACTATCTATAAGTCAAATAATCTATTTTTACTTGCTCTTGCATAATGGTTGTTTGTCATCATCAAAAAGAGGAAGATTGTTAGATCCTTTGTTATTGATGATGATTTACAAACACCATTATTGGTGCTAATAGTTTATTGAGCTATATTGTAGATCACATATCATTAGCACCTTATATGAAGGATTGGATGGAAAATGAGCTATAATGACAATATCTAAGGAGGTGGAGGTAAAGTGATGAAGCAAAGCTTTCAAGAGAACTATATGCATGAGAAGCTTCATTGACATAAGAGCAAATATCAAGACTCAAGCCATGTACTCATATGTGAGGGATATTTGCTATTTTATTTTCTCACTTGTACTTAATGTAGGCAAGAGGCTTGTTGATTACATTTGAAGCTCATGGGATAACACACTTGCACATTTTCAAAACTCGTATTTTGGTACTTTTGCTAAAATGATGACTTTCATACATACGAGGACCTTTTTGCAAAATTCCTTCTCAAACAAGTTTATCAAAATATTTATAAACTATTCTCAAAGTTTTACATTTTTTGGAGTTTATTTACTATTTTTAACAGAGCCTTGAAACTCAATTTCAAAATCGATTCAGACTGATAACATGTTATCAATCGACTGGCCAGTCGACTGATGACATCAGTCGACTGATGGGTCAGTTAATGAAAGTGCCTGCAATCATCAAAAAGTTTCTGTTCTGTTTTGGTCGACTGACCAGTCGATTGAGGAGTTATCAGTCGACTAAAAAATGATCGTCAGTCGATTGATGAGCTGGTATTTGAATACAACGTTCAGCTCATCAGTCGACTGATGCTTCCCATCAATCGACTGATAAGCAGTCTAATGGCTAGTTTTGTACAAAATTTATTTCTTGGTTTTTGGGAGATTTTTGCTGATTCCTTGGGGTTTTGGCTGTTGTCTTCTCTTCCCATAAATACCCAACAACCCTAAATACTTCAGCACCTAAGCTTTCATTTCAAATCTCTTGTGTTTGAGTTTATTGTTTTCAAAGAGCTTCAACTTTCATTTGCTTTCACTATTTCAAAGCCCACATCCTAAGCTTCAATTGCAATCTCCTCTCTTGCCATAGGGCTACTGTAAAGAGAGAGCTTTACTTCGATTTACTACTGTTGTGAGCTTGATCTCGTGGAGATCTACTGTGTGGTTGTAAGATCTCGATGGAGATCGTTGCGTAGAAGAAGTTTTAGCTTCCAAACCGGGTATGTAATGGATTTCTCCTCAAGTGTGGGGAGCGAGGACGTAGGTCAACGGACCAAACATCGTGAACATACCGCGTGTCATCAATTGCTTTTTTATCTCTATCCCTACTCTCTTTTATTGTTATTGCATTTCATATTTGTGTGTGGCTTGTTGGAATATCTTCAATTGCATACTATTTGTCCATAAACCCTATTACCCCCCCTCTAGGGCCTTTCAAGATCATGTTGTCTGCTCATAATGAAAGAGAAATGAGTTTTGGAGACCTTGCCAATTGAGAAGATCTGCCTCCAAATGCAGAAAGAATTAGAACAGGAGCGGGCAACTCCCATAGAAGAATTATAAGAAGTAATAATTGACCTTGATGGATTGAGAAAGTCAAAATTGGGTCAGGCCTTGTTGAGCCCCAACGAGAGTTGTGACTGCCTTCATACGCGAAAATGCAGATGTGTTTGCTTGGAGACTGTAGGCAATAAAAATTGCCTTTATCCCTACATAACAACTTGGAACAAGCAAAAGAGCTTAAGGGTCCATCTCTGAAAAAGCAGGCCGACTCCCCGAGAGTCCACCCAACTCAGGCCGACTCCCCGAAGAGTCCAGTCCCCTAGACGACTCGAAGTGACAGAGACCCCCTCGTCGACTCGAAGGGCGGTATCAGTCCGCACTTCGAAGACCAAGTGGCCGAGACCCCCTCATCGACTCGAAGGATTGAG
>NC_033794.1:69697641-69722758 GCF_001876935.1 Asparagus officinalis | reverse complement strand
CTCGAAGGATTGAGACCCCCTCGTCGACTCGAAGTGGCGAAGACCCCCTCATCGACTCAAAGTGGCCGAGACCCTCTCGTCTACTCGAAGGGTGGTGTCAGTCCGCCCTTCGAAGACCAAGTGGCCGAGACCCCCTCGTCGAATCGAAGGGCGATGGTAGTCTCCCGTTTAAAGTCGACTCGCTAAGACCTCGGGACGACACCCCTTCATGTCGACTCAAAGGACGGTGCCAGTCTCCCATTCGAAGTCGACTCTCGAAGACCTCGGGACGACACCCTTCGTGTCGACTTGAAGGTCAGTGTCAGTCTCCCTCCCGAAGTTGACTCGCCAGCATGAGTTGGACTTGCCTGTTTTATAAGATCACCCTCACCTGTCTGCTTGAGTTGTCCACATGAATCGGGCCTGCTTGTTTGGCCGACTCGCCAGCACGACTCGATTGAAGATAACTCGACTGAGAATAACTCGCCAACATGAGTCAGACCTCGCATGAGGACAACTCGCCCGCTTGAGCTAAAGCTCGCCTGTAGGATCGAGCTCGCCTTAGACGTGAGCTCGCCTAAAGGACAAGCTTGCCTGATAGCCTGAAGCTCACCTGCATGGGTCAAGCTCGCCTGCATGAGCCAGACTAGCCTAACCTTCTCGGCATCATGCTTGTCAACTGCCTACTTGGGGTATAAGAATAGTCACATCGATGGTCTTATCCCACATTTCAAGGGGGAGAGCATGGCGCTCTTCACCTAGGCATGGCCATCACAGGATTGGCCAGAACTCTCCTACTCTACAAATAGCCATTGATGGCTATAAGACTAGGGTGGCTGGTAGGCCCCCCTAAGCGGTCATATCCTATAGCTAGGGCGGCTGATGCTCCTCACCCCTACTAGTGGTCAAATCCCACAAATTAAGGGATGACCCATGTCATCCCTTGCCTATTTAAAGCTACTGTTGGCCTTCTTGTTTTGATGATATTTAACAAATAATTTATTTCTAATTTTGTTTGTCTAGTGTTTGTGTTTTCATATTTATTCTAGGCAAATAACGAGATGGAGGATGGATGGAATAGAGCTTCAACGATCATATCCAATGGAGGTTGGCGGAATTGTGGAGTGAAGCCTTGCAATTCAAGTTAAATATTCAAGTTCAAACTTCATCCGCGAGTGTACTAAGTTGAGCTACATTGAAGATCAAGATAGCTTGGGTAACATTTAGTTTAGGTTTATATTATGTGTGTTAGTACTTTAAGCTTAATCATATACACACATACACGTTTTGGTTCTGTATATATATAGTTATATATATATACATATGTTTTGGTTTGATAGTTTTCAAGTTTTAATATGAAACAATTTAATATAATTAGATAACATATTTTTATTTCATACTTATATGCATATATATGATTTCATCAATATCAATTTTATTTAGTTCAATGAAATCATGTTTTAGTGCATTATATGTGTATTTTGATAAAATAATATATTCATTGTTTATAGACTTTATAACAATAGCTTACATATTTCTTCAAGTCTATAAAATTATTTTGTAATGTTTCAAAACATGGTTAAGCTAAAATATCAAAACTCGTATGTTTACACTTTCATGTTTTGGACTATTTTGCAAAATGATGATATTTCTCATTTGGGAAGTCCTTTTAGAAAACCATTTCCCAAAGTTTTATAATTTTTAGAATTTATTTGATATTTTTTAAACAGTGTTTTAAAATCAGCAAACTGCTTTCAAACCTGAATTTTTCATATGTCAGTTTGCGGTCGACCGCCACGGTCGACCGCGCCTTTGTTTTTAGCCTGCGGAGCCAATAGAAACTTTCGCGGTTGACCGTCACGGTCGACCGTCAGCTCGAATTTTCTCACGGTCGATCGTCACGGTCGACCGCCAAAGTATCTGGAAGTTTTCTGAGTTTCAAAGCTGGCTCGCAGTCGACCGCGAGTTTTCCACGGTCGACCGCCGTTCACTCCAACGGCTATTTTGTACAGAATCTGATTATCGATTCTGTTGGCTTTTTGATCTTTTTCTTTGGGGTTTTTTCTGTTGTTTTCTCTTCCTATATAAACCCTCAAACCCCCTTCAATCTTAGCAACCAATGGGATGTTTTAAACAAGTTTATAAAAGTTTTAACAGGGGTTTAAGTTTGGTTTAAAGCTGTTTTTGGTTGGTTCACAAGTGGAGGAGATCATCTATATTGTTTGAGCTTCCTTTTAATCCATCTCTCCATCTTGTTATTCAGAGAAGAATCTCTAAACTCATATCTAGCTATTTATACGTTTGATTTACATTTCCATAAGCTAGCATTTGTATTGAGTTTAGTTTGATTTTGATTTACTCATTGTTTACACACACACCCACATGAGCTTATTGTATTTACATACATAATATATTTAGGTTGGTGAGAATTGTAACAAATTGAGTATGAGCTTTTATTGTGTTCTCATCCATATTAGAAAACAATCATTCTTTGTATTATGCTTAATCGTGAGATCACTTTGTAATATACTTGTACACTGAGAGGAGTGTGTGGTGAGAGTCGGGGATCGTCCCAAGAGGAGTGGCGTCGGTTGACGAACCTAGGGAGAGGTTGTAACCGAGCACTTGAGGGAGACACAGCTAGGTCCAACACTTGTGAGGGTGTAGAGTGGGATTGCAAGAGTGTAAGTTGTAGAGTTTTCGGTTAGCTAGAAAACCGAGTGTGTAGAAGTTCCGGCTTCCAATTCGGTTGTGATAGTGGATTTCTCCCTTGGAGTGGGGAGCGGAGACGTAGGACGGAGGGTCCGAACTCCGTAATCATATTATTTGTTTGTGATTGCATTGGCGAATTTATTTTTATGCACATATCTTATATCGCCTTTGTGTATTGCTCATTGTTTATTTAACCCACTATCTTGTTTATGTTTATTTTATCCTTGTGTTAATTTGTATATCCTTGCATATATCTCATAGTATATCTCATTGCTAGGATATATCTCATTGTTCATATTGCTTATCCTAGCTCATATATCTTGTTGTATTACATACTTGCTAGGATAACTTATTAATTAGTTTTAATTGGCATATAATCGGATTAGATTAGCATAAGACCCTAATCACCCCCCTCTAGGGTCCAACAATTGGTATCAGAGCTTGGTGCTCTTTGATTTAAGGTCTAATCGTCTTGAGTTAAAGATTCAAGTTATCTTTTAGTGCTAATCTTATTTTGATTATATTTGTATCTTGCTTGCATATTTTTATAAATTATGAATATGAATGATGCATCTTGTTTAGGCTATGATTCTAGTATTGCTCTTAAATTTAATGTTTTCCCCTATGCTCAATGGTGTTTTAGATTCAAAATATTTGTTCAATCTAAAAATATCAATTTATGGGAAGTCATTGATTGTGCTTGTATTGTGCCCACGTTAGAGAAATCCAAGTGGAATAAAAATGATAAAAGATTATTTATTATGAACAAGCTCTTGTTGGAATTCTTACATAATGCATTTGATTCATCTTTGTCTAACAAGTTTGTTCATTTTGATAGTGCTTACAAACTTTGGAAATTTATAGAATGGAGGATCCCGCTTCAAGTTCAAAAGGAGCGTCATGCACACACGCACTAGGCGATAGCCCTAGTGAGGTTTGCGAGTTCGAATCCACTAATAATTTATCTAGTGATGAACTTGCTTGTGCTAGTGAAAAATTATTACATGCCTTTAACAAATTGCAAAATGATTTTATTGATTTAAAAAGCAAGCATGAGGATTTGAAATCCGATCATGAGTTGTTAGCATCTAAGTTTGAAACCATTTCTAATGAAAATGTGAGCCTTAAAGAAAATAATGAAAAATTAAAATTGGATCATGTTTCTTTAACTTCAAATGTTGCTAGTTTAACTCGTGAAAGAGATAATGCCATGTTAGAAGTAGAGAACATACAAAATGATACTGCTTCCTTTATAAATGACTATTTATGTTCTACTTCTAATAAAAATGCATATGTGCCTACAAATAAAGATTTGAATCTTGTGAATAAAAGCATTTCATCTTTAGATTCAACTTTAAAAACATGCATTAATAATCATAAGAGGCTTATGGATATGTGTGCCAAGTCTAAGTCATCATCCACTCATTATGCACACATATATAGCAAAGTTTACAAATACTCTATTTGCGGCCGAAAAGGTCATTTATCTAAATTTTGCTATGATGCACACAACCATAAGAATGCTAATGCTACTTGTGCATCTCATGTAGCTTCTTCATCTTGTACACTTATACATTCACATGCTCATTCTCACAAAGTTCATCATAAGCATGCTAGTGTGTTTAAGTGTGATCTTTGTGATCGTTTTGGTCATTTGGCCAAATATTGTTTTGATTTAAAAAATAAGTCTCATTTGACAAATGTTTCTAGTAGACCACATGTTTATAAATGTAATGTTTGTTGTAGATTTGGCCACTTAGAAAAGTTTTGTTTTGATAATGTTTCACATTTACAAAAAGGTTCAAATAATTTACCTTTGTTTGCAAATGTTCCACGTGCACCTTTTAATGGTCAACATAAGAAAATGCTTCTTTTTTATTGTATATATTGCAATCGGAAGGGTCATTTGAGTGATTATTGCTATGACAGATCCCGTGCACCACATGTGTCTAAACGGGTTCATAACCCTAGGGCTTTGAGCTTAAATGATAGGGGTCATGTCCCTAAATTTTTTGGTTCCATGAGTTCTTGGGTACCAAAACAAATTTAATTTTTAAACCGAGAATTTTAGTGTTCTTATTTTTCCTTTTCTTGGTTTTGAAAATTATGTTTTAAAATCTTTTGGTTATGAAAATAATTTTTCTTTGATCAAATCTTTTGTTTTCATGATTATTAGTTTTGATTTTAAATGAGAGGTTTATAGTTATATGCCCTCCGGGTTTATTGGGTGTTTATTCCCAAATCATGTTTATCGGGTACTAAAAGTCCTTATATGGGTTGTTACAAGCTTAAGAGCTTGATAAATTGTTACCTCTTGCATTTTGTCAAAATTCTTGTTTTGATTTGTTTCTTTGAATTCATTATACTTCACTTATATGATGATATTTATGTGTTTGTGCTTATGGATCATCTATGTGTGCCTTATAATGCATTCTATATGTGGTTTGATCAAGTTCTACAAAGAAAGTTCTATTTATTGATCAAACATTGTTTTTGAATATAAATTTTGACTTGTGATTTCTTTTGGTTGATTCATTTTTATTTGAAAACTTTTTGCATGATTCTCATGTTCCTCTTCTTTTGTTTTCATAAATCTATTTTTTTTATATAACTTTTATATTTTTTTGTGTTAATGAGATACTATTTTCATTTTGACATATTTATATAGGTTCTCATTGTCTTTTTGTATATGAGTTGGGTTCAGCATGTTTCTTGCTTGCTCACATATGTATGCCTTAGCATTCATTGCATATATTCATTAAGGCATTTTGATAGGGGGAACAATCCCTATATCTTTCTATGTGGTATACTCACTCATGCATATTGATAGGGGGAGCTTTTGCTCTCTTCATCCCCTTTTCCCCTTTTTGATGTTGTCAAAGGGGAAGAAATATTATGAGTATATTCTTTCTTGTTTATATGCATGATATATTATACTTTGTATATTCATTTCCTTTCATGCATATATCCTTTTTGTAAATTGTTTGTCATCATCAAAAAGGGGGAGATTGTTGGCCTTCTTGTTTTGATGATGTTTAACAAACAATTTACTTCTAATGTTGTTTGTCTAGTGTTTGTATTTTTGTATTTATTCTAGGCAAACAACGAGTTGGATGATGGATGGAATAGAGCTTCAACGATCATATCCAATGGAGGTTGGCAGAATTGTGGAGTGAAGCCTTACAATTCAAGTTAAAGATTCAAGTTCAAGCTTCACCCGCGAGTGTACCAAGTTGAGCTACATTGAAGATCAAGATAGCTTGGGTAACATTTAGTTTAGGTTTATATTATGTGTGTTAGTACTTTAAGCTCAATCATATACGCACATACATGTTTTGGTTCTGTATATATATAGTTATATATATACACATATGTTTTGGTTTGATAGTTTTCAACTTATAATATGAAACAATTTAATATAATTAGATAACATATTTTTGTTTCATATTTATATGCATATATATGATTTCATCAATATCAATTTTATTTAGTTCAATGAAATCATGTTTTAGTGCATTATATGTGTATTTTGATAAAATACTATATTCATTGTTTATAGACTTCATAACAATAGCTTACATCTTTCTTCAAGTCTATAAAATTATTTTGTAATGTTTCAAAACATGGTTAAGCTAAAATATCAAAACTCGTATGTTCACAATTTTATGTTTTGGACTATATTTGGGAAGTCCTTTTAGAAAATCAGTTTTTGTAGCATGTGTATTATCATGTCTACAATCATTTCCTAAAGTTTCATAATTTTTAGAATTTATTTGATATTTTTTAAACAGTGTTTTAAAATCAGCAAACTGCTTTCAAACCTGAATTTTTCATATGTCAGTTTGCGATCGACCGCCACGGTCGACCGCACCTTTGTTTTTAGCCTGCGGAGCCAACAGAAACTTTCACGGTCGACCGCCAAGGTCGACCGTCAGCTCGAATTTTCTCACGGTCGACCGCCAAAGTATCTGGAAGTTTTCTGAGTTTCAAAGCTGGCTCGCGGTCGACCGCGAGTTTTCCATGGTCGATCGCCGTTCACTCCAACGGTTATTTTGTACAGAATCTGATTTTCGATTCTGTTGGCTTTTTGGTCTTTTTCTTTAGGGTTTTTGCTGTTGTTTTCTCTTCCTATATAAACCCCAAACCCCCTTCTATCTTAGCAACCAATGGGATGTTTTAAACAAGTTTATAAAAGTTTTAACAAGGGTTTAAGTTTGGTTTAAAGCTGTTTTTGGTTGGTTCACAAGTGGAGGAGATCATCTACATTGTTTGAGCTTCCTTTTAATCCATCTCTCCATCTTGTTATTTAGAGAAGAATTTCTAAACTCATATATTGCTATTTATACGTTTGATTTACATTTCCATAAGCTAGCATTTGTATTGAGTTTAGTTTGATTTTGATTTACTCATTGTTTACACACACACCCACTTGAGCTTATTGTATTTACATACATAGTATATTTGGGTTGGTGAGAGTTGTAACAAATTGAGTGTGAGCTTTTATTGTGTTCTTATCCATATTAGAGAATAAAAATTCTTTGTATTGTGCTTAATCGTGAGATCACTTTGTAATACATTTGTACACCGAGAGGAGTGTGTGGTGAGAGTCGGGGATCGTCCCAAGAGGAGTGGCGTCGGTTGACGAACCTAGGGAGAGGTTGTAACCGAGCACTTGAGGGAGACATGGCTAGGTCCAACACTTGTGAGGGTGTAGAGTGGGTTTGCAAGAGTGTGAGTTGTAGAGTTTTCGGTTAGCTAGAAAACCGAGTGTGTAGAAGTTCCGGCTTCCAATCCGGTTGTGATAGTGGATTTCTCCCCGGGAGTGGTGAGCGGAGACGTAGGATGGAAGGTCCGAACTCCGTGATCATATCATTTGTTTGTGATTGCATTGGCGCACTTATTTTTATGCACATATCTTATATCGCCTTTGTGTATTGCTCATTGTTTATTTAACCCACTATCTTGTTTATGTTTATTTCACCCTTGTGTTAATTTGTATATCCTTGCATATATCCCATAGTATATCTCATTGCTAGGATATATCTCATTGTTCATATTGCTTATCCTAGCTCATATATCTTGTTGTATTTCATACTTGCTAGGATAACTTATTAATTAGTTTTAATTGGTATATAATCGGATTAGATTAGCATAAAACCCTAATCACCCCCCCTCTAGGGTCCAACAACTACATCAGACCAATGTTCAAGGGGTTGATTGACTACTTAGTTTTGGCTGGCTAATCATCCAACTTCGGAAGGTTGAACCTTGGCTCATTTGCTAAAGGTTCCCTTGTTGAAGGAGACTCGTCTGAACTGTCAGGCTTGAGACTCTCAAGCTCTTTGTAGACTCTTGCATAGTAGCCCTTGGAAAACTTGTCTGAGCTCTCAGACTTAAGCCTCTTAGGTGCTTTGCAAGCTCCTGCATAGTAGCTCTCTCCGAGCAGTCAGCCCACAAGCGCAAGCACTTGTTTGGCCTCGGGTAGACTCGAACCTAATCACCCCAGAGTTTCTACTGAGTACTAATTCTCCAACCGCGACTTCGATCGTATCATCCAAGGGAAGTAAACTCGACAGAAGCATCAAGGGAGGCGTCCTATCACTACCGAAGAACCCATGTTAAACACGAAGGGCATTCCCTTCTCCTCTGTTGTAAAATATTGATTATTAGTTTGTAATAAGCCACTCTTATAAACACAAACGACCACTTGTTGGGAAGTTAATTTTTACACCTAACAAAAGATGGAGACCATAGTGGGAGAAACCATTTCTTCAACCTAAATGGTGGTGGTGCAGTACGATGACGTTGCGATGGGGACAACTGTTGAGTCCCTCGTGATCGAGTTCAAAGAGTACTTATCTTCATCCTCCTCTGGCAGCAATACGTCTCGCAAGTGCTCCAAAGTTATGCATGTGGCCTGACCCCAAGAAGTCGAGGCAACCATTCTCGAGAGCTCTACCTGAGCTACAGTAGGGGGTTCTATCTCCCCCAAGCCAGCCAAGGCCGAGCTGATAGCCAACCAAGCCAACCAAAGGGCTACTTGTTATGTTGCTAAGCAATCCACATAGCCCCCCGTGCAAGAGGAGACCGTGGTTCAGGTAGACGACCACGCCTTCGCCATCTACATGAGTCGCCCCTCTTCAAAAGAGCCATGCAATGACGATGACAAGCTCTCACCTGCCAAGTCCTATGATGACCTAAATTACTATTAGCCGACAGCCAACCAAGCCAACCAAAGGGCTACTTGTTATGTTGCTAAGCAATCCACATAGCCCCCCGTGCAAGAGGAGACCGTGGTTCAGGTAGACGACCACGCCTTCGCCATCTACATGAGTCGCCCCTCTTCAAAAGAGCCATGCAATGACGATGACAAGCTCTCACCTGCCAAGTCCTATGATGACCTAAATTACTATTTAGGCCTAAAGAGATCCAAGCTAAGATGCAAAGTTCCCAAAATTGGTGAACATTATGTGTCAGGCAAGCCTAGCAGTTCAGGCGAGCCGCACGAACTGCACTCTGTGAGCAAGGTTCCCAATTTTGGCTAACCGCTTAAATCAGGCGAGCCCACCAATTCAGGCGGGCTTCACCAAGCTCGCCTGATGGCCCAGCTTCATCCGCAAGCTAACCTTCATCAGAAAGACGAAGCAGCAGCTCTCCAGATCGGCGCACTGCACCAAGCTCACACAACAGGTGAGCCTCTCCAGGCTAAACCTCGCAACACATGCGAGCTTGCCAACACATTAAAGCTCGCCCAACTGCAAGCCTCACCATGATGAACTTCTCCAATGGGCCCAAGCTCACCTATCAAGCAAAAAGGCCCAAGTCCCCCAATCAGGTGAATTCGACAAGACAGACAAACCCGTCAAGTCAAGCGGGCTTAGCTCTACAAGCTGACTACCCATTTCAGGTGAGCCTCGCCCTAATAGTAGAGTCCCCTAATCAGGCGGACTCGGCAACTCAGGCGAGCCCACCCATTCAAGTGGGCTTCGCTTAATTGGCCGAGTCCCCAAAACTGGCGGACTTAATGTCTCGGGCAAGTCTGACACTTTAGGCGGGCCTCCTCTCATATCAGGCGAACTCTATTCTTCAAGATACCTAGCCGAGTCAAGCGAGGTGCCTAAAACATGTGAGTTCCAAGACTCAGGCGAACGACGCCCTCGAGCAGGCGAACTTCGTACAACGGGCGCATCTAGCCTAAACAAATAAACAGCTCGAGCTCGCCAGCAGTTGACTGAGGCTCACCCACATCCCCAACCTTACCTGTCTAGGCAAGGTCCCTTGAATTTAACGCTTGGGCAATTTCCCAAGTGTTCCCATTTCGACTCCCTTAAGTCTCCTTCATTCAGTTGCCAATAGTTGGCTGAGGCTCAGACTCTCCTTGAACCTCACTTGAACGACCAGACAACTCGAGCTCGCTAGCAGTCGGTTGAGGCTCGTCTAAATTCTAGAGTTCACCAGCAGTTAACTGAGGCTCACCCAAATTCTAGACCTCTCCAGTAGTTGACCAAAGGTCGCCTAAATTCCAGACGTCGCTAGCAGTTGGCTGAAAGTCGCCCAAATTCTCGAGCTAGCCAGTAGTCAGCTGAAGCTCGC
The DNA here is from genome assembly GCF_001876935.1 of Asparagus officinalis. Taxonomy (NCBI): domain Eukaryota; kingdom Viridiplantae; phylum Streptophyta; class Magnoliopsida; order Asparagales; family Asparagaceae; genus Asparagus; species Asparagus officinalis. The sequence goes on along the minus strand of NC_033794.1, from coordinate 69,712,474 downwards.
TTGAACTCTAGACCTTGCCTATCAAGGCAAGGTCACATGAAGTCAACACTTGGGAAATTTCCCAAGTGTTCTCATTCCGACTCCTTTGAGTCTCCTCTATGCGATTGTGCACTTGGTCCTTCCAATGCTGAGGGTTGCCACCACCAACCTACATGGGATCTCAGGAATCATCTGATTCCCAAGCATACTCTTTACGAGGCTAGTCCTCAGTGCCATTGCGGTAGACTCATCTAGACAGTACTTGCGGATTACCGATGTTCCGAGGCGCCAAAGCCATTAGTGTTCGGGAGGCTTTCTCAACAGTCTCCTGAGCTAAGACCTCTCCGCCAGAGATGTAATCATCAGAAGAGATGAGCTTCCGATGATGTGGAGCTCCCTGCCACAACTATCAATATGACGGGGAAGTTCAATGCCATTGAGCGTGAAAGTATCAGCCAACACACTCGCACCCAAACGGGGGTAGCCATTCCATTTGACTACACGCGCCTAGCACCCGACTTTGACGACAACGATGATGATTGCTCGACAGTGGCGATGTTGCAAGCCTCAAGCTCAGTTCAGGGTGAGCACACAAATGTGCACATGACTAAAATCCCCGAAGAGATATCTAGGAGACTCGACGAGCAACAATCAACCATCAACTCCCTGAAGGAAATAATGGAGCAGCTTCTGAGTGAGAAGAAGAAGAAGAAGAAAGAGAGGACTTCATAGGCTTTGCGTAAATCCTCGAAGCACAAAGAGCAGGTGCCTACTCCTTCTCACTCCTCACTCGAGTCATCTGGAGGAGCGTCATCTTCGGGTCATAATCCAAGGGACAAAAGGCTTGACGAGTTTCAAAGTCAACTCGACACCTTGAAGCTCTAGAAGCACATGAACCAACTAGGGTTGTGAGACCGTATCCGATCGAATGGGATATAGTCTCCTAACCGGTGAAGTTTCAGCCACTGGACCTCCTACAGTTCGATGACAAGGGTTCTCCTACCTAGCACATTTACTACTTTCAGGCACAAACTGGACACATAGTGGGGAATGATTCCATTATGACTCGACTGTTCTTTGGTACCCTCAAGGGGGTTGCTTTTGAATGGTTCCACAGATTGAAGCCTGGATCCATCACTTGCTAGAAAGACATTAAAAGGCTCTTCATAGCCAGATTCTTTGACGATGACAAAGAAGTATCTGTGGCCACCCTGCTAGCTATAAAGCAAAAGAAGATAGAGTCTGTAAGCAACTTTGTCAAGAGGTTTAGGAACCATACACATGATCAGATTTCCGAGGTCACTCTCATCAAGATATGTCGGAACAATCTCTCCATCAACATTCTGTCCAACATGGACGCTGTCATAACTTGCTCGTGGAAAGACTTAATCCGCCAAGGAGAACAAGTCGAGAGCATGCTTAAGCATATGGATACTGAAGAGCCACGTAGATTTGAAGGAGGTGATGACCAAATCAATTTCACTTTGGTAGTGGAAACGACTTCATCATCCAAACCCTCTTCACAATGGAGGGGCAATGCTTCGAAGCATAAGAAGCCCACGATGGTGTCTGCGGAGTTTGCCAACTCAGACCCAAACTATGGGGCTGACTATGAAGACTTGGCTACTATTGGCCAAAGATGATCGGTGATGTTTAAATGCGTCAATCGTTGGAAGACCTGCATCCGATGACAACTTCATACCCATTCGTAGTGGAGATGGTCTATTTGAATGGGCAATGTGTCTGTAGCGGATTTCATCCTTTAACTCCCCTGAGGCTAACTAAGGCATCTTTACCCTTCAATCCTGATTCTCGCCGTAGTAGGGGTGGTCTCGTCTCTCTGCGAAACCATGTACTACCTCAATTCTTCTCTATGATGGAGTCATGACGATTCAAACTGAATTCACCTGTTAATCCTCTTGAATAGGATGATGGGTCTATACAAAAAGTTATCATGTTAACAGTCACCTCTGATAACTAATCTCCTCCAAATTCGCCCATTGATCCTTTTCATCAAGACAACGGGCCTACATGAACTATCATCACCCCTGATAGTCAAATTTTGTTCTACCATACGATGAACACCCCGATCGGAAATGGTGACCTACCATGCGATGTGTCATTATTCCAATCAACATTGTTATACTTATTCCTGATTCAATGAACGACTTGCTATCCTCCGGCATGAGGCTAAACTGCTCCTTTTTACTCCGACAAGTATACAATTATAAACTGCTTCTACCCTCCAACTAGTGCATGATGCTAAACTGATCCTATACTCTGACAAGTATATGAGCATAAACTGCTTATCTTATTACTCCGACAAGTATACGAGTATAAATTGCTTCTACCCTCCAACTGGTGCATGAGGCTAAACTTCTCCTGTATTCTAACGGGTATACGAGTATGAACTGTTTCCCCAACCTCCAACTGGTATATGAGGCTAAATTGTTCCCTACCTTTGACGGAAAGTTCCTAGAGAATGTTACACATAATATTCTTAAGGATAACCCGGTAGCCTCTAACTAGGATACGAGGCTAAACTGTTCCCTACCTTCGACGAAAAGTTCTTGAAGAATACTACACATGATATTCTTAAGGATAACCCAGAATAAGCTGATCATTAAGAATCTCCTGCTGTCGCTATTTAATAATGTCTAAAATGATTAAAACCTCCAACTGGTGCATGAGGTTAAAATTCTTCTTACATCTCCTACTCGGTCAAACCTTCCTACAGTTAGGACCAGAGCTAAAATGCCCTCTCGATTCCTTCCAAGAATGAGAGGTCCACTTTTAAAATAGACAACTAAAACATTGAACAGTTAGGGTCATCCTAAATCTTCCACCTGGTTAAACCTTTCTACAGTTAGGACCAAAGCCAAGTTCCCTCGCTAATCCTTTCTAATAAGATGGCGGGTCCTAAAAACTATCAAGTTAACTGCCACCTCTGATAGTCATTTCTCCATCAGTCCTATTCAATTGAACAATGGATCTTGTAAAACTATCAAGAATTATTACCTCTGATAGTCTCCTCCAAATTTCCCCCGTCGATCCTCTCTAATAGGATGATGGGACCATTCCCACTGTCATGTTAATAATTACCTCTGACAAAATCAACTTACCGATCCCCTTCAATAGGATGGTAGGTCTTCAAAGTCACTCTGATCGTGATAATCATATCAGGTTAACGATCACCTCTGATAGCCGACACCGTCATCCCCACAAGAGGCATTGTCCGATCAGTCATCACACTCATACATCCCTAATTGATTTGATCCATTCCGAGTGTTCTAATATCCTTAGAACAATCAACGGGTAGCAGCCTATCATGCGATGGCTCCTACAACAATCAATCATCACATTCATACGTCCCTGAATGATTTGATTCCCCCAACACCGTCATTCCCGCAAATAATGTTGTTCGTCGATATCGGCCCTACCAAGCAATGTACCACATCAACCCCCTATTTTGAATAGTAACCCGCCAAATGGAAAGTTTTTATTTGGATCCTATATTGGTCGCACACGATGACCGTTCACGTTGGACTAAGTTGTTATACATAACGACACAACCCAACTCAATTACGACTTACGTTTGTAATTAACCCCACCCGATGCCTCAAATAGCTAAGGGAAGAGGAGAAATCTTAGCATTAATCCTAAGAGAAACTTCTCGACAACTCATCATACCGAGGGAAATAGTATAGCTAGCTCGATTCAAACGGTAATCGGTAAGGGTAAATCAAATCTGTTGATAGCCGAGGGTTTGCTAAAAATCCAAATTGGCGATCTTTAGAAGCAACTGAATAATTCAATCTTGCCGAACGGTGATCATTTTGTAGGTCTTCATATCCAAAGTATTCCAGACCCCATGCGACCTGATTCAGGTCTGAAAACTTTGGAGAGGGTCTTGTAGGTAATAAAAATTACCTTTATCCCTGTACAACAACTTGGAACAAGCAAAAGAGCTTAAGGATCCATCTCTGAAAAAGCAGGCCGACTCCTCGAGAGTCCACCCGACTCAGGATGACTCCCCGAAGAGTCCAGCCCCCTAGACGACTCGAAGGGTGATGTCAGCCCGCACTTTGAAGAACAAGTGGCCGAGACCCCCTCGTCGACTCGAAGTGGCGGAGACCCCCTCGTCGGCTTGAAGCAGTGGAGACCCCCTCGTTGACTCAAAGGGCGGTGTCAGTCCGCCCCTCAAAGACCAAGTGGCTGAGAACCCCTCGTCGACTCGAAGGGTGATGCTAGTCTCCCGTTCAAAGTCGACTCGCCAAGACCTCGGGACAACACCCCTTCGTGTCAACTCGAAGGGTGATGCCAGTCTCCCGTTCGAAGTCGACTTGCCAAGACCTTGAGATGACATCCTTCGTGTTGACTCGAAGGGCGGTGTCAATCTCCCTCCTGAAGTCGACTCGCCAGCAGAGTCGGACTCACCTGTTTTTTGAGCTCGCCCTCGCCTGTCTGCTTGAGTGGTCCACATGAATCGAGCCTGCGTGTTTGGCCGACTCACCAGCATGACTCGATTGAAGATGACTAAACTAAGGACGAATCACCAGCATGAGTCTGACCTCGCCTGATTGTTGAGCTCGCCCGCTTGAGCTAAAGCTCACCTGTAGGCTCGAGCTCACCTTAGATGTGAGCTCACCTAAAGGCTAAGCTCGACTGACAGCCTAAAGCTCACTTGTATGGGTCAAGCTCGCCTGCATGAGCCAGACTCGCCTGACCTTCTCGCCAGCATGCTTGTTAACTACCCACTTAGGGTATGGGAACAGTCACATTGATGGTCTTATCCCACATTTCAAGGGGGAGAGCATGGCGCTCCTCACCTAGGCATGACCATCAAGGGATTGGCCAGAACTCTCCTACCCTACAAATAGTCATTGATGGCTACAAGATTAGGGCGGGTGGTAGGCCCCCCCTAAGCAGTCACATCCCACAGCTAGGGCGACTAATGCTCCTCACCCCTACTAGTGGTCAAATTCCACAAATTAAGGGATGACCCATGTCATCCCTTGCCTATTTAAAGCTACATCAGACCAACGTTTAAGGGGTTGATTGACTACTTAGTTTTGGCTGGCTAATCATCCAACTTCAGAAGGTTGAACCTTGGCTCATTTGCTAAAGGTTCCCTTGTTGAAGGAGACTCATCTGAACTGTCAGGCTTGAGACTCTCAAGCTCTTTGCAGACTCTTGCATAGTAGCACTTGGCAGACTCGTCTGAGCTCTCAGACTTGAGTCTCTTAGGCTTTTTGCAAGCTCCTGCATAGTAGCTCTCTCTAAGCAGTTAGCCCATAAGCACAAGCACTTGTTTGGCCTTGGGTAGACTCGAACCCAATCACACCGGAGTTTCTACTGAGTACTGAATCTCTAACCGCGACTTCGATCGTATCGTCCAAGGGAAGCAAACTCGACATAAGCATCAAGAGAGGTGTCCTATCTCTACCAAAGAACCCATGTTAAACACGAAGGGCCTTCCCTTCTCCTCTGTTATAAAACATTGATTATTATCTTGTAATAAGTCACTCTTATAAACACAAACGACTCCTTGTCGGGAAGTCAATTTTTATACCCAACAGAGACCCAAAGACATGCTAGGAATCCCCAAAAGTAGTTAGCATGAACTCTTAGTTGAACAATATTACAAGCCGGTTTGACAAAAGAAAAGACATCTTGACCTCGAGAGACGGAAGGCAACTACAGATGAAGTCGACCGCTTACTCAATACCAGCTTCATCTGAGAGGTTCAATACCTAGAGTAGCTATCTAAACTGGTGTTGGTCAAGAAGTTCCTTGGCAAGTGGATAATGTGTGTGGACTTCACAGACCTAAACAAGGCTTGCCTAAAGGACAACTACCCTCTTCCAAGGATCGATCAATTGATTGACGAGAGTGCATGCCATGAACTGCTTAACTTTATGGACGCCTTCTTTAAATACAACCATATCATGATTGAAGAGCATGATCAAGAGAAAGTCTCATTCATCACAGACCAAGGGACCTACTGCTACAAGGTGATACCCTTTGTCCTTAAGAAAGTAGGGGCCACTTATCAGAGGCTAGCCAACAAGATATTCATGAAAGTACCCTAGAGGGGGGTGAATAGGGTAATTGTTAATCTAATCAGATATTAATACCAAATTAAAACTTATTAACTAATATCGTAGCAAATATAATAAACAACAAGTTATGTGCAAGGATATGCAATGATAAATAATATGACAATAGGTGATATAAATAATGAGACAATAAGAGAGCGCCAAAGACAAACACAAACACAAGAATATGTTCATGGAGTTCAGTCACCCTCGACCCACGTCTCCGCTCCTCACTCTCGAGGAAATTCTCCACTATCACAACAAAAATTACTACACAATCGGTTTTCTAGCTTACTGAAAATTTTTACAATATCACACGATTGTCAATACTACAAGACACTCCGCTAAGTGTTGGCCTACTTGTGTCACTTTCCTCAAGTGCTTTGATTTACTACCTCTTCCTAGGCTTTACAGCCAATGCCACTCCTCCTGGAATTGACCACGATCTCTCCCAACCACTCCTTAAGTGTCCTTGTGTATTACAACGTGTTCTTAACAATAAGGCACAAATAAATTTATTTTTTCTCAAATACAAGGACGAGAACTAAGTTGAAGCTCACTCAAAAATACACTCCCACAACACAAGTATACAATATGTGAAAAATACTAAAGCTCAAATAGGCTGTGTATGAAATCAATGAGTAAAATGAAATCAAAACTTGAATTAATCTAGCAAATATAAATATAATAATTAAAATATTAACGAGCTAGATAATTGAGTTTAGAAAACTTCTCTAAGAACAAAGAGGATTTTGGATTTGAGGTTGAGATGCCTCAATGATGAATTTTGATTCTCTCTTTGTGAAACTCTTTTCACACAAAACAAACCCACTTAAAACATGGAAACAAACTGAAAAATAACTCTTGAAACTCTTGTGAAAACCCTTGAAAAACTTGTATTGAAAACCAAGGCAAAAAGGGGTATTTATACTCTAAAAAACAAAGCACATAAAAAACTAGCTATTATAGTGCCGTCGGTCGACTGATGGTGAGCATCGGTCGACTGATGAGATGAGCGTTAGCTAAGTTCTAGAAAATCAACACTCTGTTAGTCGACTGATGAACCTCATCGGTCGACTGATAGCTTGTTCGGTCAACTGATAAGGATTGGTCGACTGAGCAGAAATTAAACTGAAAACACAGAACAGTTTATCGATCGACTGATGCAAGCCATCGGTCAACTCAAAACACTGTTCATTTGACTGATAGAGATTGGTTGATTAAGTAGAAACTTTTCAGTAATTGCAGAGCAGTTCATCGGTCGACTGATGAACAGTGTCGGTTGACTGATGAACATGCACATCCCAGTTTTGAACAGAAAAATTAATTTTCAATGTGAGTTTAAAAATAGCAAATAAATTCCAAAAATTATGAAATTTGGGAAAATATTTATATACATGAATTTAAACATGTTAGAGAAGAAAATTTTTAAATTGCATTTCCTAATTGTGAAAACTCATATATTTTGCAAACTGTTCAAGAATACGAAGTCGTCAAAAATTGATTTTAATGAAATTTTTTTAAACACATTTTGAAACACTTTTTAATAGACTAATAGACTTGATAAAAGATATTAAATAGTATAATCAAGTCTTTAATCCGTAAACATATTATTTTCATAAATAAAGATGAGAAATATGAAACAAGTATGTATGTCAATAAATATAACTAATTGTTTCATATTTATACGATTGAATTTGAAAGCTATAAAATGAAAACATTGTTAGCCTCTTTATTTTGATGATGTTTAACAAACAATTTACATCTAATATTGTTTGTCTAGTATTTATGTTTTGTATTCATTGTAGACAAATAATATGTTGGAGGTTGGATGGAATTGCGTCATAACGATCATATCAAATGGAGGTTGGCCAAAATAGTGGAGTGAAGCTACGCAATTCAAGTTGAAGATCTAAGTTCAAACTTTATCCGCAAGTTTACCTAGAAGAGCTTATTGAAGATCAAGATCATAGCTTGGGTATATTTAGTTTAAGTTTATATTATGTGTGTTGATATTTTAAGCTCAATCACTTACACACATATAAGTTTTGGTTTCTTATATATATATATATATATATATATATACATGTTTTGGTTTAATAGTTTTTAAGTTTTAATATGAAAAAATTGAATACAGTTAACAATACATTTCTTGTTTCATACTTATATGCATACATATGATTTTATCAATATCAATTTTATTTAGTTCAATGAAATCATATTTACTATTTTTGAAAAGTTTACAAAATATACAATTTTATTAAAATATTATATTCTTAGTTTTTGGACTTAAAAATAATCATAGACATCTTTTATTAAGTCTATAAAATTATTTTGTAATGTTTCAAAACATTGTTAAGCTAAAATGTCAAAACTCATGTGTTTATATTTTCATGTTTTGGACTATCTTGCAAAATAATAATATTTTTCATTTGGGAGGTCTGTTTTGAAAACCAATTTTTATAGCATGTTTATTATCATGTTTATAATCATTTCCCAAAGTTTTATATTTTTCTGATTTTATTTGCTATTTTTAAAAGGGGTTTGAAAATCAGATTTCTGTTTAAAACAGACAGTGTGCATGTCTTGAGTCGACTCATGAACATTGTTGAGTCGACTCATAAACTGTTGTATAGTTTACATTTTGTTTCTAACGAGTCGACTCATAACATCATGAGTCAACCCATTAGGTTGAGTCGACTCATGTCTGTCATAAGTCGACTCACAAACTGTGCTAGAAAGTGTGTTTTGTTTCTACTGAGTCGACCCATGACTTCATGAGTCGACCCATGCATGATGAGTCGACTCATGATTTTTATGAGTCGACCCATAAGTTGGTTTTTAGCCCGTAAGGCTACTTATGAGTCGACTCATGAACAGTACCGAGTCGACTCATAACACTGTAACAGCTATATTTTCAGACTGTACTGTTTTTGGTTTTTTGGTCTTTTTGCCTTGTTTTCTCTTGGTTTTGGGGTTCCTATAAATACCCCCATATATCCTCAGTTCTAAACACTAAAGAGAAAACCCAAGAGAATGTTTTAAGAGTGTTTTAATAAGGGTTTAAGTTTGATTTAAAGTTTGTTTAGTGTGTTTTAAAAGAGTTTGCTTGTGAAGGAGTTTTCTCACAAGTGGAGGAGATCATCTACATTGTTTGGGTTTCATTTTAATCCATCTCTCCATCTTGTTTTTCAGAGAAGAATTTCTAAACTCAATAGTAGCTTTATATTAATTATTTATTGTTTATCATTTTCATCAGGCTAGGGTTTACATTGAGTTTATGCTTAATTTTCTCATTGCTTACACACACAACCATTGAGCTTATTGTATTTATATGCATTGTATAATTAGGTTGTGGGGAGTTGTAACAATTGAGATTGAGCTTAATTGAGTTCTCATCCATTGTAGAGAACAACTATTGTTGTATTCGTGCCTAATTGTGTAGATCACTTTGTAATATACTTGTACACCGAGAGGAATGTGTGGTGAGAGACGGGGTTGTCCCAAGAGGAGTACAGTAGGTGGTAATGCCTAGAGAGAGGTTGTAATTCCTAACACTTGAGAGAGACACGGACTAGAGACCAACACTTGAGAGGGTGTAAAGTGGGATTGCAAGAGTGTTAGATTGTAAAGTTTTCAGTTAGCTAGAAAACTGAGTGTGAGGTGTAAACATTATTCGGGTGACCGTAGAAAACCCTGTTGTGATAGTGGATTTCTCTCCGGGAGTGGGGAGCGGAGACGTAGGATGGAAGGTCCGAACTCCGTTATCATATTATGTGTTTGTATTATTTATATTTCCCTATCACAATTGTATCTTCAGTTTAGATTTTTTACCCTTGTGTTAGTTTATATATCCTCGCATATATCTCATAGCATATCTCATTGCTAGGATATTTTTCTTTGTTCATATTGCATATTCTTGCTCATAACATATTGTATATCTATCTTGCAAGAGTAATATTTGAATTAGTTTTAATTGGCATAAAATCAGATTAGATTAGCATAAGACCCTAATCACCTTCCCTCTAGGGTCTAATAATTGGTATCAGAGCTTGGTGCTCTTTGATTTAAGGTCTAATCACCTTGAGTTAAAGATCCAAGTTATCTTTTTGTGCTAATCTTGTTTAGAATTTCTTTGTTATCTTGCTTGCACATATATACAAATATTATGGATATGCACGGTGCACCTAGTTTAGGTTATGCCATTAATATTGCTCATTGTTTGGATAATTTCCCTTATACCCAATGGTGTGTTAGATTTAAGCTATTTGTTCATCGTATGTTTACCATGAACAATATTTTCTTAGAATATTTGCTAAATGTTTTTTATTCATCTATGTCTAACAAGTTTGTTCATTTTGATAGTGCTTACAATTTATGGAAATTCATAGAAGCACATCAAGGCAACTAGGAGGAAATCCAACACAGTTTGGAGGATTCTTCTTCAAGTGATATTAGAGCTTCATCATGCACATGGCCACTAGGCGTTATCCCTAGTGTGGTATGCGGTTCCGAACCCGATAATGATTTATCTAGTGATGAACTTACTTGTGCTAATGAAAAATTATTGTATGCCTATAACAAATTGCATAAAGATTTTATTGACTTACAAAGCAAGCATATTGATTTGAAATCCGATCATGAGAAGCTAGCTTCCAAATTTGATGTCATTGCAAAAGAAAATGCTATGCTTAAAGAAAACAATGACTTGTTAAATTTGGAAAAAAAAGTTAACCTCATCCATCACTAGCTTATCTCATGCTAAAAAAGATGCCATGTTAGAAGTAGATAGCATAAAAAATGATACTGCTTCTTTCATAAATGACTATTTATGTTCTACTTCTAATAAAAATACATATGTGTCTAATAACGAAGATTTGAATCTTGTGAATAAACGCATTTCATCTTTAGATTCAACTTGGAAAACATGCATTAATAATCATAAGAAGCTTATGGATATGTGTGCCAAGTCTAAGTCAAAATCATCCACTCATTATGCACACATATATAGCAAAGTCTACAAATGCACAAATTGCGGTCGCAAAGGCCATCTTGCTAGAGTTTGCTATAATGAACACAAACATAAGAATTCTAATGCTTCTTGTGCATCTCATGTAGTTTCTTCATCTTGTACACTTACACATTCACATGCTCATTCTCACAAAGTTCATCATAAGCATGCTAGTGTGTTCAAGTGTGATCATTGTGGTCTTTTTGACCATTTGGCAAAGTTTTGCTTTGATTTGAAAAAGAATTCTAGTTTGCCAAATGTTTCTAGTAGACCACATGTTTATAATGTGATGTTTATGGTAGGTTTGGACATCTTGTAAAATTTTGTTATGATATGCAAAAAGCTTCTAAGTTGCAATATGTTCTAAATAGACTTATGTTTAATGATGTTTCTTATTTGCAAAATAATTTTAAAAGACAATCTTTATTTGCAAATGATTCCTGTGCACGAGCTAATGGTTCACAAAAACAAATGGATCTCTTTCATTGCACAAATTGCAATCGGAAAGGTTATTTGAGTGATTATTGCTTTGACCGTGTTAGTGCACCACATGCACCCACGAGGGTTCATAACCCTAGGGCTTTGAGCTTAAATAATAGGGGTCATGTCCCTAAACCCTTTGGTACCAAGAATACTTGGGTACCAAAATATGTTTGATTTTTTTAAAACCAAGAATTTTAATGTTTTTATTATTTTTATGTCTTGGTTTTGAAAAATGTTTTGAAATTCTTGTAAATGAAAACAATTTTCATTTGGTCAATTCTTTTGTTTTCATTTTATTAACTTTGATTTTGATGAGAGGTTTGTGTTTATATAACCCCCCGGGTTTATTAGGTATTTATTCCCAAATCTTATTTACCGGGTACTAAAAGTCCTTATATGGGTTGGAACAAGCTCAAGAGCTTTATATGGTTACCTCTCTCATTTATGAAAATCAATGATGGTTTGGTTTTATACTCTTAAAGATGATTTTTAGTTTTTAAAATCCATAGTTCATGATTCTTGTATGTTATTTTTTGAACTATGAAAATTTTACTTTGATTTGTTCTTTTAAATTCATTATATAAGCACAATAGATGATTCAAATTTCAAATATACTTTATAATGTATTCTTTATGTGGTTTGATCAAGTTTTATAAAGAAAATTTCATTTATTGATCGAACATCATTTTTGGGCTTAAATCTTGACTTATGATTTCATTAATTTGCTTTCTTTTGAAAACATTTTGCATGATTTTCATATTCCTTTTCTTTTGATTTCATAAATCTACTTTTAAACATGATTTTTATGGTTATGTTTTGAGAGTCATTATTTCAATGATACATCCATATGTGTTCTCATTATCTTGTAGTATGTGAGTGATATTTAGCATATTCATCTATGCTTGCTTACATATGATTGCCTTAGCACTTCATTTCATATATTCTATATGACATTTTGATAGGGGGAGCAATCCCTATATTTGTTTTATACTCACCCATGCTTATATGTAGGGGGAGCTTTCACTCTGTTCATCCTTTGTCCCATTTTTGATGTTGTCAGAATGGGTAAGAAATATTGTGGAGTATATTTTTTTTTGCGTTATATGCATGATTATTATTATTTGTATATTCCATTCCCTTCATGCATATATATATATATATATATTATATATATATATATATATATATATATATATATATTATATATATATATATATATATATATATACTATACATGTAGCGCTTGTCTAAAAATCACAACAGATAGCCAATCCCCATCAAACACCGATGATGGAAGTTACAATCTGACGACTTCCAGAAGGTTATAATTTGAACGACTTTCACGTGGATCGATGAAGGTTACAATCTGACGACCTTCGCAACAACTGATGAAAGCTCTAATCAACAGCCTTCACAATCAACATCGGGAGTTACAATCTGACGACTCTCATATTTTCAAGGAGCCAAGACGAAGATTACAAGATGACGATCTTTGCAACGCTCTAGCAAAAGAGACTACAAATCGACGGTCTCTTTAAATCAAAACGCGGATATCTCTCAAACCATAAGGAATTTGGCAAAACTGACGGAGCAAACCGAACCCTATGGGGTCGGTTTGGTCGGCTCTCGTCGAGATAGCCGATTTTCATATATAATTCGTCCAATTCCGACTTACGGTTTGAAAGTTATGACCTGTTCTTCGCAGCAAGTTATGTTCTGAAGTCCGTCTGCAAGACTGGACTTCGTCAGAACATTGGACTTAGCCTGAAGCTCGCCAAGCCCGCCTAAGGTTTGCCTCTGCATTACAGAGTCAAAACGCACAAATCGGACCTGCGTTGCAACATCAAAACACACGGGTCGAACCAGCGTTATAACATCAAAACACACGGGTCGAACCTGCGTTGCAACATCAAAACGCACGGGTCGAACCAGCATTATAACATCAAAACGCACGTGTCGAACCTGCGTTGCAACATCAAAACGCACGGGACAAACCAGCGTTATAACATCAAAACGTACGGGTCGGACCTGCGTTATAACCTCAAAACGCAGAGGTCATCCTCGTGATATAACATCAAAACGCAGAGTTCATGCAGAGCTTAACTCTACATCCCAGGTCCAAAAAAACGCACAGTTCATGCAGAAACCAACTCTGCATCCCAGGTCCAAAATGCAGAGTTCATCTCTGCGCGGCCTAACTGTGCGTTTTCAGCCTAAAACAGGCTCAACTGTGCGTTTTCAGCCTAAAACAGGCCCAACTGTGCGATTTCAACCTAAAACAGGCTCAACTGTGCGTTTTCAGCCTAAAACAGGCTCAGCTATGCGTTTTTAGCTTAAAACAGGCCCAACTGTGCGATTTAGGTCTAAAACACAGAGTTCGGGCCCAGAACGCTGTTTCTAGCGTTTGACTCGTTCAAACACGATTTGAGCGGTTCCAGAACCGTTTTCTCCCCACGATTTGAGGGGATCACTACCCTATCATGGAGAGATTCATGGGGGTTTTCTCCCCACGATTTGAGGGGATCACTACCCTATCATGGAGAGATTCATGGGGGGCAGTTACACCCCATTAAACCCTCATTAAGGAGAGATTTAAGGGGGCGGTTACACCCATAAATCCCCTATAAATAGGGGTAAATTCAATGGAGTTCGGGCTGGCTGGGTTGATCGGGGAGGCTGACTTTTTTGGATCTGCAGCTTGGCAGCAAAGAAGATTTTTCATCCTTCGGCTGGGATTTTGGAGATCGGCAATAGGAGCTTCTTCATCCTTGGCTTTAAACCGATTTCGGTTAAATCAACTCTTTCATAGAGTTTCAAACTCGTTCGGAGTTATCAACTCGATCAGAGTTCAAAACTTGCTCTACAAGTTCTTCTAAAACTCGCTCTGAGTTATTAACTCGTTAAGAGTTATTTTCAAACTTGCCACACAAGTTCTCCAGAACGTCAAATCGTGAGGAGAAGACCACGTTCCAGTGAAACAAGACGTGCGGATCGTCAACGGGGAGCAAATTCAACGCGAGCATTCGAAGGAGGCACTCCATCGCCACCGTGAAGAACCCAGAATTAAATAAAGGGGAGAATCCAGATCATTCTCTTCTCTTTTGTAATCAGGAAAACCAATTGTAATTAAGATCGAGAGAATACAAATCAAATTTTATTCATTCTTTTTACTACAAATTTTCCACAAACAATACATATTTATACATATATATATACATACATATATATATATATATATATATATATATATACACACACATAT
>NC_033794.1:69696740-69697358 GCF_001876935.1 Asparagus officinalis | reverse complement strand
CTCTCTCTCTCTCTCTCTATATATATATATATATATATATATATATATATATATTTCATAAATTGTTTGTCATCAAAAAGGGGGAGATTGTTAGCCTCTTTGTTTTGATGATGTTTAACAAACAATTTACATCTAATATTGTTTGTCTAGTGTTTGTGTTTTGTATTCATTATAGACAAACAATATGTTGGAGGTTGGATGGAATTCCGTTATAATGATCATATCAAATGGAGGTTTACGGAAATAGTGGAGTGAAGCTACGCAATTCAAGTTGAAGATCCAAGTTCAAGCTTCATCCACAAGTTTATCAAGAAGATCTTATTGAAGATCAAGATCATAGCTTGGGTATATTTAGTTTAGGTTTATGTTATGTGTGTTGATACTTTAAGCTCAATCACTTACACACATATAAGTTTTGGTTTCTTATATATATATACAGTTATATATATACATGTTTTGGTTTAATAGTTTTCAAGTTTTAATATGAGACAGTTGAATACAATTAAAAATAATTTTTTGTTTCATACTTATATGCATATATATGATTTCATCAATATCAATTTTATTTAGTTCAATGAAATCATATTTATTTTTGAAATATTTGCAAAATATACAATT
>NC_033794.1:69681749-69696467 GCF_001876935.1 Asparagus officinalis | reverse complement strand
AACGGTCACATAAGTGACCGTTGTGGCCGGGTCGGCCCGTCCCGGCCCGGTAACAACGGTCAGATTGGCCCTTTGACCGTTTTGCCCTCAAAAACGGTCAAAAAACGGCTATTTTGTGAGGTTATTTTGGTCATTTACCTAGGGGGCTGGTTCTATAAATAGAGGGGGGTTTTCATTTGTTTTCTTCACACCAAAAACTCATCTCTTCTCTCTTATACTCTTATACTCTCTCTTATACTCTTATACTCTCTTATTTATACTTTCTAATCCAATCCCCAAATGGCTTCCGGATCTGATTATGAAGAGCAAAACATATCTCCCGATCCTGAATTGAGTCCTCCTACTATGAGTCCTCCTACTATCAGTCCTCCTACCGAAGTTAATCCCGAATCCGGTGGCGACGAATCTGCACCAAGAGCTCCTAAACGGCCAAGATCCGATGTGTGGAATTTTTACGAGAAGATCGACGTCACCAAGGATGAACACGGTAGGATCCTCACCCAGAAGGCTAAGTGTGCTTTGTGCGGCAAGATTTTTCAAGCTCATCATAAGAGCGGCACCAACCACCTCAAACGCCATTTAGATAAACACAACAAAGGCCAGCCTCCTCAAGGTGATATCCGACAATCCATGATTTCTCAATCCTCCTCTTCTGGTAGTCTCGGTAGTTGGAACTATGACGCTGCCAGAGCCAGGAAATGCGTAATCAGGTTTATCATTCTTAAAAACCTTCCTTTTAAATTAGTAGAAGATGATGAATTTGAAGATATGTTTAGAGATGGTTTTTATCCTGCATTTAAAAAATTTTCTCGTCAAACCTGTCAACGTGATATTTTAAAATATTATCAGCAAGAACAAGAAAAAATAATTTCTTATTTTAAAAATTTAAACTGTAAATTTTCTTTAACTTCTGATATTTGGACATCTAGAGCACAAACTGGATATTTATGTATCACAGCACACTGGATTGATGAAAATTGGCAAATGTTTAAAAGAGTTGTTTCTTTTATTGCAATAGAAGAGTCACATACTGGTGCTAATGTTGCAAATTTAATAATTGAAGAACTTATGAAATTAGAAATTTCACAAAGAATATTTTCTCTTTCACTAGATAATGCAAGTAATAACAATGTAGCTGTTGATTTTATCAGATCATCTTTATCATTGCCATGTCATGGTGATCTTTTTCATATTAGGTGCATCTGTCATATTTTAAATTTAATTGTTCAAAGTGCATTTACTGAAATTAAACCCATGATAGAAAAGGTTAGAACAGTTGCTTACATGCATAGTGCTTCTGAACAAAGACTTAAAAGATGGAAACAATTTTGTAAAAGAAAAAATGTAAAGCCTAGACTAATTCCAAAAGATGTTGACCATAGGTGGAATTCCACATATGCAATGTTAAGTGTAGCAATAGAATATAAAGACATTATAACTGATTTTATAAACTATTATGCTTCTAGTTCTAGTTCTGGTAGCACTTATGGAATAACTGAAGATGAATGGACAGTTATATGTAATTTAAATGAAATGTTACAAGTTTTTTATGATGCTACCATGTTATTATCTGGCTGTTATTATCCAACCATTACTTTAGCTGCTTTACAAATTTTAAATATTCAAATTTTTTTTGATAAATATCGTTTGGATGCTACTTTTGGACCTATGGTTTTTGAAATGGAGAGCAAATTTAATAAGTATTTTAGGCCTATTCCTCATATTTTTGGTTTGGGGGTTCTTATTGATCCATGCTTGAAGGATATTGGCCTTCGAAGTTTGTTACAGTCATTGTATGGTGGACAGGTTATAGACTTAGATGATGGAACCACCCTGAATGCTACTACTCATCATTTACTTATTAGAAATTATTTTCAAACTTTATATGATGAGTATGCAGCTAGACATGGTGTAGCTGCACAACAGTCTGCAGCTTCGGTTTCTTCGAGCTCATCCCGAGCCCGAGGTAAAAGTGTAAGTTTTGATAGGTATGCAATGGTAGCCGAGCTAACTGGTGGATCTGGACTTGGATCGTCATCATCGGAGGTTTCTGAAATAGATGAATATTTTTCTGCTTCTTTAGTTAGATGTCAAGGAAATGCTTTAGATATTTTGCAATGGTGGAAAGTATATGGATCAGTTTCATATCCTATACTTTCCACCATGGTTCGTGATTTACTAACAGTGCAGGTTTCGACGGTAGCTTCGGAATCCGCCTTCAGCACAGCAGGTCGTTTGATCGACGATCACAGGACATGCTTGGATCCATATACTGTACAAGTGGTAATGTGCCTACAAGATTGGTGGAGTTACGAGAAGCGAACGCAAGGCATCGATCGGATGGCTGTAATTGAAGATAAATTTGAAGAATTGGGACTAGCAGATAGATATAAAGAATAGATTGTAGTTTTTATATCTTAGCTTACAATTTGTAAAGAATTATTTTGGAAATAATTGCAAATGATAGTGATATAGGTGAGTAGGTGCCAACCTAGTTGGGATTTACTTATCTATTGTGATGCGATTAATTCCAAAATAAATTTGTACTTGTAATTTGTAACTGATTTATCAATTATTAATAAAGAATATGTTTTTATCATTTCTTATTTGTAATTTATGTCATTTTAAGTAATTAATAAAATTATTGTTTTTGTTATTTTTCTTGTCTTTTTTTTATAATTTATAAGTTAAATAACATTAAAAAATTTTGGAAAAAAATAAAAAAAAATAAAAAAATAAAAAAAAGAGAAATCACCCGGGCAGCCCCGGAACCCGGCCGGTACGGGCCCGCGGCCCTCACCGGCCCGGTGTACCCGGCTCCGGCGTCCGGGTCCCGCGTTTGTGCCCGCCCGAAGCCGGATTTTCTGGGCCGGGGCCCGCCGGATAGGACAGGCCTTATATATATAATATATATGAGAAAATAGGATGCTTGGTACAAGACAAATTTGCTGCTTGTAGTGATGTGTTCAATCCTCATCCACTCACTACCCATGTGAATGTGTCTATATTTTAATGCAAGTGGAGGGGATTGACACATCAACCAAGCCACAACTTTTGTTGCTTGAGTACCAACATACCCATATTGCTCTCTCCTCTCTCTCTCTCTCTCTAGTATATATATATATATAATATATATATATATGATATATATATATATATATATTATATATATTATATTATAATATATATATATACATAAATGTTTTGATTTAATAGTTTTCAAGTTTTAATATGAAATAATTGAATACAATTGAAAATATATTTCTTGTTTCATACTTATACGCATATATATGATTTCATCAATATCAATTTTATTTAGTTCAATAAAATCATATTTACTGTTTTTGAAAAGTTTGCAAAATATACAATTTTGTGAAAATATCATATTCTTAGTTTTTGGACTTCAAAATAATCATATACATCTTTTATTAAGTCTAAAAAATTATTTTGTAATGTTTCAAAACATGGTTAAGCTAAAATGTCAAAACTCACGTGTTTATATTTTCATGTTTTGGACTATCTTACAAAATGATGATATTTTTTATTTGGGAGGTCCTTTTTAAAAACCAGTTTTTGTAACATGTTAATTATCATATTTATAATCATTTTCCAAAGTTTTATATTTTTCTAATTTTATTTGCTATTTTTAAAAGAGGTTTAAAAATCAGATTTCTGTTTAAAACAGGCAGTGTGCATGTCTTGAGTCGACTCGTGAGCAGTGTTAAACTATTGTGTAGTTTACATTTTGTTTTTGACGAGTCGACTCATAACATCATGAGTCGACCGATCAGGTTGAGTCGACTCATGCCTCTCATAAGTTAACTCATAAACTGTGCTGGAAAGTGTGTTTTGTTTCTGCTGAGTCGACCCATGACTTCATGAGTCGACCCATGCATGATGAGTCGACTCATGAATTTTATGAGTCGACCCATAAGTTGGATTTTAGCCTGTAATGGCTACTTATGAGTTGACTCATGAATAGTACCAAGTCGACTCATAACACTGTAACGGCTATATTTCCAGACTGTACTATTTTCAGTTTTTTAGTCTTTTTGCCTTATTTTCTCTTGGCTTTGGGGTTCCTATAAATACCCCCACATATCCTCAGTTCTAAACACTGAAGAGAAAACCCAAGAGAATGTTTTAAGAGTGTTTTAACAAGTGTTTAAGTTTGGTTTAAAGTTTGTTTAGTGTGTTTTAAAAGAGTTTGCTTGTAAAGGAGTTTTCTCACAAGTGGAGGAGATCATCTACATTGTTTGGGGTTCATTTTAATCCATCTCTTCATCTTGTTTTTCAGAGAAGAATTTCTAAACTCAATACTAGCGTTATATTAATTATTTATTGTTTATCATTTTCATCAAGCTAGGGTTTACATTGAGTTTATGATTACTTTTCTCATTGCTTACACACACAACCATTGAGCTTATTGTATTTGCATGCATTGTATAATTAGGTTGTGGGAAGTTGTAACAATTAAGAGTGAGCTTAATTGAGTTTTCTTCCATTATAGAGAACAACCATTGTAGTATTCGTGCCTAATTGTGTAGATCACTTTGTAATACACTTGTATACCGAGAGGAGTGTATGGTGAGAGACGGGGTTGTCCTAAGAGGAGTGCAGTAGGTGGTAATGCCTAGAGAGAGGTTATAATTCCTAACACTTGAGGGAGACATGGACTAGAGACCAACACTTGAGAGGGTGTAAAGTGGGATTGCTAGAGTGTGAGATTGTAAAGTTTTCGGTTAGCTAGAAAACTGAGTGTGAGGTGTAAACGTTATTCGGGTGAGCGTAGAAAACCCGGTTGTGATAGTGGATTTCTCTCCAGTAGTGAGGAGCGAAGATGTAGGACAAAAGGTCCAAACTACGTGATCATATTATGTGTTTGCATTGTTTATATTGCCCTATCACAATTATATCTTCAGTTTAGATTTTTTACCCTTGTGTTAGTTTATATATCCTCGCATATATCTCATGGCATATCTCATTGCTAGGATATTTTCCTTTGTTCATATTGCGTATTCTTACTCATAACATATTGTATATCTATCTTGCAAGAATAATATTTGAATTAGTTTTAATTGGCATAAGATCGGATTAGATTAGCATAAGACCCTAATCACCCCCCCTCTAGGGTCTAACAAACATGTATGTGTGTAATATTTCTGCTTTTAAGCATATCAGATAAAGTAAACAACCTAGACTACAAAATTATACCCAAGCTAATGATTTCTTCGTGACGCTTGATCTTGATAGAGGGATGAAGCGCTACCAAGATCAAGCGCGATATTGGATCTTTAACTTGAATGCGTAAAGGGCTTCAATCCAAATTCCGCCAACCTCCATGGATATCGTTGTTAGTGCTCAATTTCATCCAACACGGATCTTTGTGCAGAATACCTAACAAGTAAAAATAAACACTCGATGAATGATGTTAGGAATTGTTTGTTAATCATCAAAACTAGATTAGATAGTAGGCTTATAAACATAAGACCTAACAATTCAAACACTAGATTGGTCGTAACGTGGAGGCATACATGGACAACATTCTTGTGAAGTCAAAGCAGGTGGCATCTCATACATCACATATTGAAGAAACTTACTCCATCCTCTGACACTTTTGGAAAAAGCACAACTCAGCCAAATGTGCCTTCGGTGTGCAATAGGGTAAACCTTTAGGGTCCATGATAACCCAACACGGCATTAGGATCAACCCCAAGAAGATAACAGCCGTAGAGCATATGCCTGAGCCTTGCTCATTGAAGGACGTCTAGAAGTTGAATGGAAAGATAGCAAAACTAGGCTGCTTCCTTTCAAAATCTACTAAGAGAAACCTCCCGTTCTTTAAAACTTTAAGAGGAATTAAGGAGCTGAAGGCATCGGCTAGATGGCATAGTGCAGTTGTAAAACCCTAAAAATTTGAATATTTTGTAATAAATAATAAATATATTGTATTATGAAAAAAATAATATTTATTAATATTTAAGTATGTTAGGAATTGATTTGAGATCAATCCAATGTATATATGTGAATATAGAAGTGATATCATGCACACGTGCATGGGCCGAAATCTGGGAAAAACGACTAGTTAAAAGTGTATGCATTTTACCAACTGAAGTATTTGGAATATGGAAAATTGTAAAAAATCAAAGTTCTAGGTCTCGAGCTTTTCAACAAATCTTATATCACCTCATTCCGAGGTCGGACGTGAAAGTTATGGCTAAAATACCGAAGGTTATTTTCCTAACCAGACTAGGTTTCCTGTTTCGGATCAAACATGTTTGTTTCGGGTTTGCCTCTATAACAACCTATGCTTTTCATAAAAATTCCTCTCTTTTATCATATCTATGAACCCTAGCAGCTACCCTCTCCCTTCAAAAACCCTAAATTTTTTTTATGAATTTTGAGAGCTTTGTGGAGTACAATACCGACACGAGGGCGAGATCTTCAACGTGTGACAAGGGAGAACGGGTTGTTTATGCTCGTGGATTGCTTGCTGTTTATCTCAGAGGCTTAGAACGACATTTGAGGCAAGATTATCTTCATCCAAACCAATCCCCATAGTTAAATAACTAGTGTAGATGATTAATATGATGTTGAATATGTGTTTTCATGCTTTAATTTTAACCTGAGGTGTTAAAAGTTAGATTTTTAATATTAAATCTTAAACTAATGCTAGATTAGTAATCTTTTCTTACTTTTTATGATAGTATCATGATTATGATCATTAGGGTTATTCATAATTTTATTTATATATGAGAAATTTAAGTAATGTACTAAATATATATTTTCTATAGAAAACTACAGCACTTATATAATGTTTAACTGATATTTTAAGATAGCAAAAAAATTCCAAATTTAACTAAACTAGTTCTAAATGAAAGATATATGTATCTAGTTTCTAAAACAGAAAACAATTCTTAAAAAGAGTTTGTATAGAAAAAGATATGTTATGTTTACTAACAACATATCCTGCAGAAAAACTGCTGTATATGTATAATGTTTAACTGGAGATTTGGGATAACAAATAAACTCTAAACTGAACCAACCTTATGCTATTTGAAAGATGTGTGAATCTAGTTTTCAAAAAAGAAAACTATTTATAAAAATAGTATTTCTAGAAAAAGATATGCTCGTTTTACTAACAGAAGTCCTGTCTATTTTCCTGCTCATTTTGTGGAGTTGTGTTGCGCCATTTTGAGATGCGTTCGCGGAGTTTTGAGCCGCTTGATGTTACATGTATAGTCATGAATAAGTTGTGTTACACATTTTAGAATCCCAAGGGGATTATGATAAATTTTTATTTGATCATATTTGAATTAGATATCGTTCATATACATGTTAGATGTCGTTGATGAGCACAACTCAGTACTATATGGGATAGTACGTCGACATACCAGATATACACGGTTTATATATGAGGTGAATGTCATTAATGAGCACAGCTCAGTACTATATGGGATAGTGCGTTGACATACCAGAAATACAAAGATTTATATGAGGTGGATAGAGTCGCAGAGCAGGAAGCTTGGCTCGGTAAGATTAAGGAAGATATTAGAAGTTGGGAGCATAAAATTTTTAGGGTACATCAGATTCAGTTACAACCTATAAATAGAGGAAATATGTGGGAAATACTTTTAGAATTACTTAATGTTGACTTAGTACATAGACAGATATTAGTTATATTCAGTTTAAAGGATGACGCCGGAGGATAGCACCGATTTCAGTTATGCCGGAGCAGCGAATGTCAATTTCATAGAAGGATTTCATCTAAAAAGCAGATAGACCTAACCCAATTGGAGCAGGGAGACATACTAAGAGTTAATTTTGGAAGTAGTATTGTCTGGAGACTAGGGCAAGGACAATAAACCTTTTGCAAGATCGGGAGGAACTCAGCAATGGGGTAATGATTTTCATCACCACCAATAGATCAGTAGTTAGGGTCAACAGTCGTAGGGCCACGGTTATGGCCAGTAGCAGAAGATCGAGGCACCACCTACCATTCCAAGGATAGAGGGACTAGCAGGCTAGATTCACGCTATCCAGAAAATTCCTAAGGGATAGATAGTCCCATAAATTCTACCTTCAGTAACATAGCAGTCACCAGCCACCGGCAGAGTTTATGCAATCGTACCACGTGATCATGGTGCGAGCGGTGCTTTTTTAGTAATTATTCTTTTCTAGTTTGGATCTTGTTTGATTCAGAAGCTTCTCATTCTTTATCTCTCATACATTTATGGATACTCAGCTAGTTGCACATCCTTTAGATGTATCGTTATTCGTTTCTACTCCTTTAGAGGAGGTGTCCCTATTAGGGAGTGGCCATAGGAGATGTGTCATCAGTCTAGACGAGTCCGAGTTTATCATAGATCTAATCGTTTTGCAGATGTTGCTGTTCGACATCATTCTCGGTATTGATTGGCTATCATCCTACCATGTTTTATGTTAGTATGGACTGTTTTGCTAAAACAGTCAGTTTGCGAGCATCCAATGGGTCTGAGTTGATAGTAGAGACCTCACAGGGCAACCAGTTTGTGGAGTTATTTCTGGCGTACATCGAGGAGGTAATGCTACGGGATCGTGGTGCCGATTTGAGCGAGACGTGAGTGGTCTTAGAGTATTAGGATGTCTTTCAGGACATACCAGGTTTACCTCAAGTGAGGAGGTTAAGTTTTTTTTTTGCATCAAGTTACAGCTATGTATAGCACAAATATCCCGAGCACCCTATCGTATGACACCTGCTGAGATGAGGGAGCTACAGATCCAGTTAGATGAGTTATTATCTCAGGGTTTTATTCCTCGGGGTTATTCTCTATGGGGAGCGCCGGTCCTTTTCATGAAGAAGAAGGACTATAGTATGCGCTTATGTATAAATTTTCATGAGCTGAACAAGGTCACTATCCGAAACAGGTACCCATTACCGAGGATTGATGACTTGTTCGATCAGCTGCAGGGAGCGCATCATTTCTCTAAGATTGATCTTCGTTCTAGCTATCATCAGTTATGAGTTCGGGAGATGGATATTCCCAAGACCGCCTTTCTAACTCGATATGGGTCTTTCGAATTCCTTGTCATGCCATTTGGTCTGACCAGTGCACCAGCGATATTCATGGATTTGATGAACCGAGTTTTCCGTCCATACTTGGACCAGTTCGTGATCGTCTTTATTGATGACATCCTTATATATTCGAGATCGGAGGCAGAGTACGAGCATCATCTCTGTTTAGCATTGTAAACATTGCAGGAGCATCAGCTGTACGCCAAGTTCAGCAAGTGTGAGTTTTGGCTTTCTGAAGTCAGATTTTTGGGCCATGTTATTAGCTAGGAGGGTATTGCAGTAGACCCAGCTAAGGTGGAGGCCGTACTAGATTGGGAGCCGCCGAAGACGGTTACAGAGATTCATAGTTCCCTGGGATTAGCAAGCTATTATAGGTAGTTCATCCATGACTTTTTGAAGATTTATGACACCACTTACACGTTTTACAAAGAAGGGTGTATAGTTTATTTGGGGCACAAAGTGCCAGGAGGCCTTTAAGACTTTAAAGACTTTAAAGACTTTAAAGACTTTAAAGACTAAGTTTCTGAGCAGTGATAAGACCTTTGTCGTCTACACAAATGCACCATTATCGGGTCTAGGGGTATTTTGATATAGACCCAGAGAGTAGTAGAATACATTTAATGATAGTTAAGAATGCATGAGCAGAACTATCCCACACACGACTTGGAGCTAGCAGCAGTGGTCTTCGCACTGAAAACATACATTACTAGTATGGAATGCAATTTGAGATATTTTTTTGGATCACCAGAGCTTGAAATATCTTTTTCTCAGAAGGAACTAAATCAAAGATAGTGACGATGGGATGAGTTTATTAATGGTTCTTGAAATATCTTTTTCTCAGAAGGAACTAAATCAAAGATAGTGACGATGGGATGAGTTTATTAATGGTTATGAGTTCGCGATTTAGTATCATCCGACTAAATCAAAGATAGTGACGATGGGATGAGTTTATTAATGGTTATGAGTTCGCGATTTAGTATCATCCGAGGAAGGCAAATATTGTGGCAGACGCGTTGAGCAGGAAGCGTCGACATTGGATTTCAACTTTGAGATTCTCGTTGTACCGAGATCTTTACACCCTTAGCCAGTTTGATTTTAGACCGAAGACTTATGTGAGGATATTCATCCAAGAGAAAGTGGGATTACATGGAGTTCCAGAGAAGATTGTATCAAACCGAGGCTCAGTTTTCACTTTTCACTTTTGGAGGAGCTTCCAGAATTCTTCCGGTAGCCAGTTATCGTATTCTTATGGTTTTTACCCACAAACAGATGGACAAATAGAGAGAGTCAATTAAGGGTTGGAGGATATGTTACGGACTTGTGTTATAGATTTCTAGGACAGTTGGGAGGACCACATCCCATTGATTGAATTCGCTTATAACAACAGTTATCAAGTAATAATTGGTATAACACCGTATGAGGCATTGTACGGGAGGCCTTGTAGATCGCCTAGTTACTGGACAGAACCAGAGGATAACCTATTGCTTAGACCAGAGTTAGTGAGACAGACTATAGAAAAAGTAGCAATAATTAGGGAGCATATTTTTTAGCTTAGAGTCGTCAGAAGAGTTATGCAGATCAGAAATGACAACCAATAGAGTTCGGTTGAGGAGTATGTATTATTGAAAATATCACTAATAAAGGGAGTTTAGCGATTTGGTAGACGAGGGAAGCTTTTCCTGAGGTATATTGGTCCATTCAGGAGAGTGGAGCGCTTTGGAGCCGTTTCATATCGGCTAGATCTTCTAGCATCGATGTCGAGTATACACGATATCTTCCATGTTTCGATACTTAAGAAGCATCTACGTGACGAGGAGCAGCAGCGAGTATTAGACACGCCAGAGATTGAGATTCTTGATGATATAACTATTATTGCAATTCCTATGTGTATTCTTGCCAAGGAGGACAAGAGACTTAGAAACAAAGTGATACCCTTAGTTAAAGTTCAATGGAATAGGAAAGGAGCTGAGGAAGTTTCTTGGGGCGCGATTAGGATATGCATCGCGACGACTTGCACCTATTTACTTACACCTATTTGAGCAAGTAAATTGTTTGGATATGATTTGTATATGTTTATGATTATCTATATGCTCATATCTATACTTAACGCTAGAATGGTGGTATTAGCACTTAGCTCCTAATTATTCGGAACATATGGTATATATATGGGGGGTTCCTTGTTTGGATTTTTCGCCCAACGTACTTGTTCCTCTTAGTTAGGGGTTAAGTGGGAGTATTTGAATTCTAGATAGTTAAGTATAGATATCGATGAAGATTCTTGGGATCGCGAAGATGTTATGCATCGCGACTACCCGCACCTGTTTGAACAGATAAGTTGATTGATTTTGATTGGTGTTCATGATTACCCATATGGTCATATTTATATTTAACACTAGAATGAGGTGTTAACACTTAACTTCTAATCATTCGGAACACATGGTATATATATGGAGGGTTCCTTGTTTTGATTTTTCGCCCGACGTACTAGTTTTGTTTAGTTAGGGATTAAGTGGAAATATTCGCATTCTAAAGTGTTAAGTGTAGATATTTTCAATGTTTTATATCTGAAGATTTTTGGTAATGTATTATTAACCTCTAAGATACGTTTGCGGAATTTCGGGGACAAAATTCTTTTAAAGGGGGTAGAATGTAAAACCCTAAAAATTTGAATATTTTGTAATAAATAATAAATGTATTGTATTATGAAAAAAAATAATATTTATTAATATTTGAGTATGCTAGGAATTGATTTGAGATCAATCAATGTATATATGTGAATATAGAAGTGATATCATGCACACGTGCACGGGCTTGAATCTGGGAAAAACGACTAGTTAAAAGTATATGCATTTTACATACTGAAGAATTTGGAATATGGAAAAATATAAAAGTTCAAAGTTGTAGGTCTCTTCAAGATATTTCCAACAAATCATATATCACCTTATTCTAAAGCCGGACGTAAAAGTTATGGTTAAAATACCGAAGGTTGTTTTCCTAGTCAGACTAGGTTTCCTTGTTCGGATCAAACATGTTTGTTTTGGGTGTGCCTCTATAAATACCTGTATTTTTCATAAAAATTCCTCTCTTTTATCATATCTATGAACCTTATCAGCCACCCTCTTCCCTCAAAAATCCTAGATTTTTTTTTATGAATTTTAGAGCTTTGTGGAGAGCAATACCGACACGAGGGCGAGATCTTCGACGTGTGACAAGGGAGAACGGGTTGTTTATGCTCGTGGATTACTTGTTGTTTATCTCAGAGGCTTAGAACAACATTTGAGGTAAGATTATCTTCATCCAAACCCATCCCTATAGTTAAATAACTAGTGTAGATGATTAATATGATGTTAAATATGTGTTTTCATGCTTTAATTTTAACCTAAGGTGTTAAAATTCAGATTTTTGATAGTAAATCTTAAACCAATACTAGATTAGTAATCTTTTCTTGTTGTTTATGATAGTATCATGATCATGATCATTAGGGTTATTCATAATTTTATTTATATATGAGAAATTTAAGTGATGTACTAAATATATATTTTCTGCAGAAAACTCTAGCACTTGTATAATCTTTAACTGATATTTTAAGATAGTAAACAAGTTCCAAATTTAACCAAACTAGTTCCAAATGAAATATATATGTATCTAGTTTCTAAAACAGAAAACAATTCTTAAAAAGAGTTTGTATAGAGAAAGATATGTTATGTTTACTAACAATATGTCCTGCAGAAAAACTGTTGCATATGTATAATGTTTAATTGGAGATTTGGGATAACAAATAAACTCTAAACTGAACCAACCTTATGCCATTTGAAATATGTGTGAATCTAGTTTTCAAAACATAAAACTATTTGTAAAAATAGTGTTTCTAGAGAAAGATATGCACGTTTTACTAACAGAAGTCCTGTCTATTTTCCTGCTCATTTTGTGGAGCTGTGTTGCGCCGTTTTGAGATGCGTTCACGGAGTTTTGAGCCACTTGATATTACACGTATAGTCATGAATATGTTGTGTTATACATTTGAGAATCCCAAGGGGATTATGATAAATTTTAATTTGATCATATTTGAATTAGATATCGTTCATATACATGTTGGATGTCGTTGATGAGCACAGGTCAGTACTATATGGGATAGTGCGTCGACATATCAGATATACACGGTTTATATATGAGGTGAATGTTATTGATGAGCACAGCTTAGTACTATATGGGATAGTGCATCGACATACCAGAGATACAAAGATTTATATGAGGTGGATATCGTTGATGAGCTCAGTTCAGTACTACATGAGGTAGTACGTCGATATTCCACATGTACAGGCCATTGAGTCGGATTTAGGAGGCTTGATCTAGCCATCCGTCCCGCACTAGGGTGCGATGAGGCTCGTGAGCCGTATTTCTAGGATGCCTATTTGGTAGTCCGTCTCGCACTCATGTTACGCACTGAGATCGCGATGAGACTAATGAGCCGTGTACACAGTTCAGGATACCTACAGGGTAATCCGTTGCACTGAGACAATTACTTGATAGCCTAAGTGTGGCAGATGTAGATTATGAATATGACCTACCATTGAGCTATATGACCGAGATACGTTGCTTTTGAAAGTATACAAAATTATGTGTTGGTATTTTATTCTATCTCCCCAGTAATAGTGGAAGATATTATAAATACGATGTGTTGATGTCTTATTTCTTTTACTGCCTACTTTATTTCTTAGTTGGAATCAATGATTAGAGATTCACAACTTGAGACATATGTTATATACATGAGGGTTTCTTTGTTTGGATTATTTCGCTCGACGTACCAGTCTTGTGTTATGGATTTTTAATTGTTGGTTTCATTAGATTATCTTTTCTTAGTTTGATATTAACGTTTAGATATCTACAATTTGAGACATATGGTATATATATGAGGGTTTCCTTGTTTGGATTATTTCGCTCAACATACTACGTCTCGTGTTGTAGGTTTCTAAATGTTAATCCCACTTAGATACGGGAAAAATGAATCTAGGTAGACTATACTTAATAGATAGAGCCTTCACTCCATCTAGTAGCCCTTCCCCTGGGAGCGGATGGAGGTAATCTTGCTGTAGTGCTCTTACGCTCTTGTTGGTGTTCTTTTTTTTTAAAAAATTACTTTTTAGGTAATTTAGAGTTTCGGAGAGCCGCAGGGTGACAGAGTTCTGGCATAGTTGCCGTCGCGTATTTTTACTTGTAGAGACTCCAATGTAGTTTTGAGTTTTATTAAGACATTAGAGTTTCATATTCATATTGTAAAGGCAGTGTGCCTTAGTATGATTTTTAGTTAATTTATGTTGAGATATTTTTATTATTCAGATATCAGATGTATTATAGTTGAGACATGATTCTTTTTATTTATGAGATATCTCTTCTATATCATGTCTATTACATTTATTCCCTTTATTTGGTTCCACTAGAGGATATTGCTGTGATTGGTGAAACATGTTTATGCACAGTGTGGGTACATGGTAGGTTTGACACTTCTGGTTTCACCTTGGACTGCAGCCTTGTGTGAACCTAGGGGCATCACAGCAGTGAGGCCTTTAATGACCTCAAGAGATATTTGAGTATCAAGCCCCTATTAAGCCGACCTAGAGAAGGAGAAACCTTTTATCTCTACTTGGCCATCACACAAGAAGCAA
>NC_033794.1:69664984-69681739 GCF_001876935.1 Asparagus officinalis | reverse complement strand
GGGGGGGGGGTAGGGGGAGGGTGAATAGGGTAATGCTAATCTAATCCAATTGCAACGTGACTAAGTGTCCTTGTGTATTACAACGTGTTTAGATAATATGTGTGAATAAGGAATTTGTTCTCTAAATAGATGAGAATGAAATATAAGCTCTATCAATGAATCACTCTCATAACCCAAATATACTAGATGTGAAATACTTAAGCTCAAGTGGTTGTGTGTGTAAACAATGAGTAAAATAAAATCAAACACAAATAAATATATCAAAGTATAGATTAGCTGAAGAGACGGTTTAGAAAACTTCTCCAAAGCAAGGAGAGATAGAAAATTGAAGATGAACGCCTCAACAACGAAATTGATATCCTTCTCTTGTAAAACTCTTTTTCACATAAACAAACACACTTAATTTATCTCATAAACTATAAAACAAAATGCCCCAACTATGTTCTTATGTTTTCATAACATTCAAAAGGGTCTTGAGGGCTATTTATAGCCTCTGAAACAAAACAAATCAGAAACTAGCCGTTATGGTAAAAAGGAACACAATCAGTCGACTCATCAATTGATTGGTCGACTGAATAAACTAGCCGATACTATAAAATAGCCACTAATCAGACGACTGAAAAACACTTGGTGGGTCGACTGAAAACACTGTTCAGTTGACTGACTCTATTGGTCGGTCGACTTATCCACTGTAAACAAGGATGCTATAAAAATGCTTCTGCCAAGTCGACTAAGTTAAATAGTCGGTCGATTGAAGTACTGTTTGGTCGACTGACTCAAACAACCAGTCGTTTGAAGACTGACAAAATAGATACCTGAATTTACTAAAAAGATGATTTTCTAAATTCAAATTAAAATAGTAAAACAACTTCAAAAATAGTAAAACTTGGGAAAACGTTTATACATATGAAGATAAACATGTTAGAAGAGGAATTTCTAAAGTAGCACTTCCCATTTGTGAAAACTCATTATTTTACAAAATCGTCAAAAATACAAAATCGTTGAACAAAATCAAGTGTTTAACAAGTTGAGATACTTTCAAATAGATTAATAGACTTTTATAATAGATATAAAATAATATCATTAAGTCTATAATTCAAAAACATGTTATCTTCCTAAATAGATGTATAATGTGATAATATGAAACATAATATATAAATTTGTATAGCTAAACATATTCACAAAGATATTTTAAAATCTTTTAACAAGGCGAAACAAACAATGAAAGCGATAAATCAAAATAATGTGTATGTGTATGGTTTGAGCTTTAAGTATAAACACATAAAGTAAAACACCTAAATTAACAAACACTATACCAAGTAGATGATCTTCATTAAGCTCGATCTTGGTAGCGTGGATGAAGCACGATGATTTGTCTTGACTTAACTGGCAAAGGCTTCAGTCTGATTTCCTCTAACCTCCATGAATATCATCGTTAACGCTCAAGTCCAACCAACCTCCAACAGGAGGATGTTTGTGTAGGATTCCTAGCGAGTAAATGCAAATACTCAAAAACGATATTAGGAATTGTTTGTTAATCATTAAAACCAGATTAGACAATAGTCTCATAAACATGAGACCTAACAGCAACTAGCTCTACCCTGATCCAAGAAGAAGATTGTTATGGTCTTCCTATTTTAGCTAAAGTGTAATTCATTGCCAAACACTGGACATGTATATTTCCGTATATAGTGCTCCAAGCAACTTGGCGGCCTAGGCCCAGCAGAAATTTTGACTTAGTCGACTCGTCAAGTCAATATCCCTTTATGTCAACTCAAAAAGTGGTACTTGTCGCCCCATATTGTCGAAGACGACTTGTCACGAGTCCACATGACCACTTGTTCAATGCCTCACGAGGACGACTCGATGGAGCTTACTTCTCGCTGAAGCTAAATGAATATTTTCACCTCGAGCTTCTCTCTCTAGTAACGTGTCAACCTCGCATTTAATGTTTGGCAGGTACATTCATGACTCTAGCACTGATAGTCTTCATGACTCATCGGACCACGTGGGGCATCACCATACCGCCACTCACTTCGCGTTTAATGCTGAAGTGATCTTTCACCCAATCACTAGCCGACACTAGTAAAGCAAGTGCTAACGCGGCCGCCAGCCCATACTTCGCCACTGCCTCTCAGTGCTCGACCGAAGTGACTAATCTGACCTTACCACTTTAGTATAAATACAAGTACTATTTTAACTTGGGCTGGACCCCAAATTCTGGATCTTGAACCAAATTCTCTAATTTCAAAAATCATACCACACACACCCAAGAACTCTTATAGTTCTTATTGTATCCTACTCAAGTTCATCGGCTAACATGATCATTGGAGGCACAATAGGGGAACCAAACCCCATCCTCTCACGAATTTCGACACATGTAGATTTTTCAGATACCCAGTGAAAGACCCTAATGCCACTAGGAAAGAACCCTAGAGGGGGGGTGAATAGGATTTATGCTAATCTAATCCAATTTATATGCTAATTAAAACTTACTAACAAATATCCTAGCAAATATGATATGCAACAAGATATATATACAAGGATATACAAATATCACAAGGGTAAATAAACTAAACTAGATAGTGGGCAAAATAAACGTAAGCAATGCGATATAAATAAGAAGCACAAATATAAATGAACGCTAAGGACAAACGCAAACAAACGATATGATCACGGAGTTCGGTCCTCACGACCTACGTCTCCGCTCCTCACCTCGAGGAGATCTCTACTATCACAACCGGGTTTTCTATGCTCACCCGAATAACGTTTATACCTCACACTCGGTTTTCTAGTTCAACGGAAAATTTACAATCAATACTCTTGCAATCACACACTACACCCTCTAAGTGTTGGTCTCTAGCCCGTGTCTCCCTCAAGTGTTAGGAATTACAACCTACCTCTAGGCATTACCACCTACCTCACTCCTCTTGGGACGATCCCGTCTCTCACCACACACTCCTCTCGGTGTACAAGTGTATTACAAAGTGTTCAACACAATTAGGCTCACAATACAAATAAATTTATTCTCTATAATGGATGAGAACACAATGTAGGCTCACTCTCTGAGTCACACTCCCCACAACCCAAATTATACTATGTATGAAATACAATAAGCTCAATGGTTGTGTGTGTAAACAAAGAGTATCAATAAAACAATTAAACTCAATAATGAAATCTAGCTTATGGAAATTAGAATCAAAACAATAAATAGCTAGAATTGAGTTTAAGGAAACTTCTCTATAGATAACAAGAGAGAGGGAGAAGAGTGAATACTCAAACACCAAAGGATGATCTCCTCAAGCTCTTGTGAAAGTTTCTTCACAAACAAACTCTTGTAACAAACTTAAACAAAACTTAAATACCCTTTAAAACTTATTTAAAACTTTTCTTGAATGATTTTTGGTCTGAGGTATGAGGGGTATTTATAGAGACCCCAAAACAGAAGAAAAACTAAGCAAAAAGATCAAAAAAACCAAAACAGACAAAGTCTGGAAAAAACTAGCCGTTACAGCATCAGTCGACTGATGAGCTGACTGTTGTAGGTATTTTCCAGCTCATCAATCAACCGACGATCTTATCAGTCGACTGATGACCTCATCAGTCGACTAGTCAGTCGACCAACATAAAAACAAAAACTTTTACTTATTCCAGGTGATTTCTTCAGTCGACTGAACACATGTATCAGTCGACTGATAACGTGTTATCAGCCTATTATGAATAGTGAAACTGAATTTCGAACCTCTTTAAAAAAATAACAAATAAATTCAAAAAAATATAAAACTTTGGGAAATGATTGTAAATATGATAATACACATGTTACAAAAATTGGGTTTGAAAAAGCATTTCCCAAATGAGAAATCTCTTTACTTTACAAAGAGGTCCAAAACATGAAAACATGAAACACTTGTTTTTGTTATTTTGACTAAACCATATTTTGAAACTTTACAAAATGATTTTATAGACTTAATAAAAGTTGTATATTATGATTGTTAAGTCTATAAACTAGAATACACTATTCACACACACTAAACACACACACACTACACACAAAACACACACACACACCACACACATATATATATATATATATATATATATATATATATATATATAATATATATAATATATATATTATATATATATATATATATATATATATATATATATTATATATTTATATATATATATATATACTACATCTTGTTTGTTTTCATATATGATGTTCAAAACTCATGTTTATCAACCCAAACATGATAAATATGAACATGTATGAATGTTATATAAATAAGTATTTGTTTCATATTTAAACTTGAAAATTCTAACCAAAACTCGTTGTATAATAAACTATATAGTATATATATATATATATATATATATATATATATATATATATTATATATATATATATATATATATATATATATATATATATATATTATAATATATATATATATATCATATATATATATATATATATATATATATATATATATATATATATATATATATATATAAACAAAATGTGTATGTGTGTATATGATTGAGCTTGAAGTATTTAACACATATAATATAAAATCTAAACTAATATACCAAGCGATGATCTTGATCTTCAATAAGCTCTTCTTGGTAAACTTGCGAATTAAGCTTGAACTTAAATCTTTAACTTGAATTGCAAGGCTTCACTCCATTATTCCGCCAACCTCCATTAGATATGTTCGTTGAAGCGTAATTCCATCCAACCTCCAACGTATTATTTGTCTACAATAAATAGAAAAACACAAACACTAGACAAATAATATTAGTAGTAAATTATTTGTTAAAACATCATCAAAATAAAAAGATCGAACACCCAGTTTAAGAACCAAATATAAAGTCAGGGGAAAAACCGGCCCCCTCATCGATCCTCAACAAACTCATCCAAACACGGATACATACTAACTGTGTGATCACTTAACATTAAGATACATGGTTAGGTTATATGAGACAATGTTGGTCGTGAATTCACTGCACAAGACTCCAAGGCTGATGTCAGAATCTCAGTTGGACGTGTCCGAAGAACTGTTTAGGGAATCATCAGATGCTGGTCCTGCTTGTGGCTCAGATTCTGGAGAGATGTAACCGAGTCCTCATTTGCTCCAATTGTAATAATTGAAAACTTTACCTTCTAGCGTAAAGAGGATCAAAAGTGCTCATAGTCCTCTATTGAAATTCAACTCTTATTTTGCAGTGAGATTGTATCA
Organism: Asparagus officinalis; assembly: GCF_001876935.1. Lineage (NCBI taxonomy): Eukaryota > Viridiplantae > Streptophyta > Magnoliopsida > Asparagales > Asparagaceae > Asparagus > Asparagus officinalis. The sequence continues at coordinate 69,676,496 of NC_033794.1, read as the reverse complement.
CATTTTTATCATGATTTGTTGAAATTGTCGGCTATACCATGAAAATTCTGGCGTTGCCTTAGCTTCTTCAACGGAGCTCTACAAGTGAGATTTTGACTCAACTTTTCTAAAGATGATTGGGTTCAAAGTGTTCCCTCTGGGCAGAACCATGAATGTGGCGTCCTCCGAGTTGTCCAGTTGCTTGTGAGCATGGTATGACTTGTTTATTGGCATGCACATTGTTGGTTCTAAGGCTAACCTGACCATCAAATTTTTGACTCTTGATTTTTTGAACTCCGAGTCTAAAGAGCAGTCATAAGTAAACTCTTCTTCATTGAAGATCCAATCACCTTGACGTTCGACAGATTAGTAAATACAAAGGTCCTCTAGAATAATTACAAGTGGATCTATCTCCCAGACTGGATCATCAATGGGATCTAGCTTAGCATCTACTTCATTATCGCTATCCTCGTCTTTAGGGAGGACAAACTCAATTGTTTGACTTTCATCATACTAGAGAGAGTCAGTGAAGTAGTTCTCCACCCCCTTGAAAGGATGCTTTTCAGCATCACCTCTCTGTTGGACTTCCTATTTATCAATGTATTTGAAACACTAATGAAGTGTTGAAGGGACGATCTGGTTGGAGTTGATCCAAGGTTGTCCAAACAGGAGATTGTAAGGTGTTTCGATGTCGATGACACAGAAAGTCACTTCCATCTTCAAGTTTTTGATTTGACATTTAAGTCGGATCTTTCCAAGAGATCGGCTACTGCTAGAGTTGAAGTCAAGTATGGTTGCAGATGTTTTTGAGAGCTTATAAAGAGGAATTCCTAAGAAGCTTAAGAGTCTTCGCAGAATTATGCTCAGCACGGAGCCTGGATCGATGTGAATCTTCTTGATCCTTGACGACCCTATATATCCAGTGTAGTAAACGGGTTGGTTGTGATGATGGTCCTTGACCAACATATATTCCGAGGTGAAGGTGATGTGCGGCATTTGCTTTCAGCAATAACATTGTTCGGGCCCTACATCCTGAGGAGGTTCGATTATGTGGGCGAGAAATACCTCACTGTCATTCAGGACTTTTTTGAAAGCCTCTCCCGTATCCTTAAACATACGAAGTAGTTTGGATAAGGTGATACAGGCTAGAATATTGGCCAATTGTACCATGATATCATATTTGAATGGGGCCTTAGGGTCACTTGGAGGATGCTGTAAGGTTTTCTCGAACCGAGTCTCCTTTTGCTTGGCTAGTTCAGGTTGTTTGGATGTTCTTGGCTGATTGTAATCCCTCAGGTAGTCTTTGCCGAATCTTGTCCCTGTCATGGCTACTTTTTCTCCGCCCGAGTCAGTGAGTGAAGTGACATACATAGAATCTTCTTTAATGATCATGAGATGGTGTTACAGGCCTTCATCTTTTGCTTGCTCTTAGGCTTCTGAAGAGTCCAATCTTCATCTTGAAGAAGGTCGGGATATACCCATATTATTTCTCCTCTCATCGTGGTAAGAGAAACTAAGCCTCGACTTTGCTTGTTTTGGCGGTTGTTTGGGGAGAAAGTCGATTTCATTGATGAGTTCATTTGCAACTTCAAACGTTTATAACAAACTCAAAGAAATAGTCTTTTTATAAGACTTTCAACAAAAATTATAACTTTTCTTTCAACAAACGCAACAGACGTTTATCCTCCGCTGCTTGCGTGAGATCTTAGCCTGTGATGGGAATGTTAATATCCGTGGACTACTAAACAATCAGATCAGATCCGGAGCTTCGTTGATTCATGAAGGAATCAAGAAATCGAAGCAATTATCTTGGCAACAGCGAGATAATCACTCTTCTCAAGATCACCGCAACGGGATAATCTCAAGGAAGGAACTGGGAACTGTAGATCCGACGAACTCTTCTTATTTATGCTGAAGAACTCGATCCGATCTTCTCCTCCTTTCTAAAATTCATACTCCTTTAGTCTTCAATTTAGCAGGGCTTCGCCGACGCTCGAGAATTCCAGATCTAAAAAAATAAAGGCCCTGGGGCTGTATTTATAGGCTTTGGGACCTCTATTTTCAGATAAGAATGATTTATTCACTCTTATCTTCAGTTGTAATCACTTATTCTTGGATGATATTTTATCAGTTGAAACAAATTTAGGCGGTTAACGGGTCGAAAAACAGCTCAAAACAGCCAAAAACAGGTTTTCAGGGTTGCGGACACCCGCGGTGTCTTGGCATTGGCCGAGCCACCTTTGGGTGTCTCGACCAAGCCGAGACACCCATGGTGTCTTGGTTTTGGCTTTGGGCTTTGTTTTGTGCGTCCCGTTCGTTTTCGCTGTATTTTTGTCATCCGAACTCGGAATCAAACGATTCAAAATGTGTAGGAAAGCTGATGAGGAGATCTACAAGCTCCCATGATTGAATCATATATGGAGTAGATGCGGGCATGATGTGATCTTCGTCTTTCGTAAGCGACGCATAGCTCCTGATCAGTTCATATTTTTGTTATTCTAAAGTTTCGTTGCTTCACACAGTTCAACGACTCACTTCATGTGCTTATCGACATAAAATAAGCTTCTGTGACTCAGATAGTGATGTTCATCATTTTCTCTTTGTCTCGAGCCACGTGCGGGAACCTATAGGTATTTTTAGATACCTACAAATACCCCCTCTAAAGTATTTTAGTCTCGTTTCTTTTATAGAGGAGGCTAAAATACTTTGGATGTGATCGGTCCAACCTTCAGTCGGTGTAAAAGGATCTATAGTTAGCTTTGATTCTTAAATCTTTCGATTTTCAGTCTATTCAATATTTTAACGAATAGCTAAAATTATTCCGGTGTTACGTTTATCGTCTGGCTGTCGTCGAAGTCTCAAGTTCGACAGATTAGTAAATACAAAGGTCCTCTAGAATAATTACAAGTGGATCTATCTCCCAGACTGGATCATCAATGGGATCTAGCTTAGCATCTACTTCATTATCGCTATCCTCGTCTTTAGGGAGGACAAACTCAATTGTTTGACTTTCATCATACTAGAGAGAGTCAGTGAAGTAGTTCTCCACCCCCTTGAAAGGATGCTTTTCAGCATCACCTCTCTGTTGGACTTCCTATTTATCAATGTATTTGAAACACTAATGAAGTGTTGAAGGGACGATCTGGTTGGAGTTGATCCAAGGTTGTCCAAACAGGAGATTGTAAGGTGTTTCGATGTCGATGACACAGAAAGTCACTTCCATCTTCAAGTTTTTGATTTGACATTTAAGTCGGATCTTTCCAAGAGATCGGCTACTGCTAGAGTTGAAGTCAAGTATGGTTGCAGATGTTTTTGAGAGCTTATAAAGAGGAATTCCTAAGAAGCTTAAGAGTCTTCGCAGAATTATGCTCAGCACGGAGCCTGGATCGATGTGAATCTTCTTGATCCTTGACGACCCTATATATCCAGTGTAGTAAACGGGTTGGTTGTGATGATGGTCCTTGACCAACATATATTCCGAGGTGAAGGTGATGTGCGGCATTTGCTTTCAGCAATAACATTGTTCGGGCCCTACATCCTGAGGAGGTTCGATTATGTGGGCGAGAAATACCTCACTGTCATTCAGGACTTTTTTGAAAGCCTCTCCCGTATCCTTAAACATACGAAGTAGTTTGGATAAGGTGATACAGGCTAGAATATTGGCCAATTGTACCATGATATCATATTTGAATGGGGCCTTAGGGTCACTTGGAGGATGCTGTAAGGTTTTCTCGAACCGAGTCTCCTTTTGCTTGGCTAGTTCAGGTTGTTTGGATGTTCTTGGCTGATTGTAATCCCTCAGGTAGTCTTTGCCGAATCTTGTCCCTGTCATGGCTACTTTTTCTCCGCCCGAGTCAGTGAGTGAAGTGACATACATAGAATCTTCTTTAATGATCATGAGATGGTGTTACAGGCCTTCATCTTTTGCTTGCTCTTAGGCTTCTGAAGAGTCCAATCTTCATCTTGAAGAAGGTCGGGATATACCCATATTATTTCTCCTCTCATCGTGGTAAGAGAAACTAAGCCTCGACTTTGCTTGTTTTGGCGGTTGTTTGGGGAGAAAGTCGATTTCATTGATGAGTTCATTTGCAACTTCAAACGTTTATAACAAACTCAAAGAAATAGTCTTTTTATAAGACTTTCAACAAAAATTATAACTTTTCTTTCAACAAACGCAACAGACGTTTATCCTCCGCTGCTTGCGTGAGATCTTAGCCTGTGATGGGAATGTTAATATCCGTGGACTACTAAACAATCAGATCAGATCCGGAGCTTCGTTGATTCATGAAGGAATCAAGAAATCGAAGCAATTATCTTGGCAACAGCGAGATAATCACTCTTCTCAAGATCACCGCAACGGGATAATCTCAAGGAAGGAACTGGGAACTGTAGATCCGACGAACTCTTCTTATTTATGCTGAAGAACTCGATCCGATCTTCTCCTCCTTTCTAAAATTCATACTCCTTTAGTCTTCAATTTAGCAGGGCTTCGCCGACGCTCGAGAATTCCAGATCTAAAAAAATAAAGGCCCTGGGGCTGTATTTATAGGCTTTGGGACCTCTATTTTCAGATAAGAATGATTTATTCACTCTTATCTTCAGTTGTAATCACTTATTCTTGGATGATATTTTATCAGTTGAAACAAATTTAGGCGGTTAACGGGTCGAAAAACAGCTCAAAACAGCCAAAAACAGGTTTTCAGGGTTGCGGACACCCGCGGTGTCTTGGCAGTAGCCGAGACACCTTTGGGTGTCTCGACCAAGCCGAGACACCCATGGTGTCTTGGTTTTGGCTTTGGGCTTTGTTTTGTGCGTCCCGTTCGTTTTCGCTGTATTTTTGTCATCCGAACTCGGAATCAAACGATTCAAAATGTGTAGGAAAGCTGATGAGGAGATCTACAAGCTCCCATGATTGAATCATATATGGAGTAGATGCGGGCATGATGTGATCTTCGTCTTTCGTAAGCGACGCATAGCTCCTGATCAGTTCATATTTTTGTTATTCTAAAGTTTCGTTGCTTCACACAGTTCAACGACTCACTTCATGTGCTTATCGACATAAAATAAGCTTCTGTGACTCAGATAGTGATGTTCATCATTTTCTCTTTGTCTCGAGCCACGTGCGGGAACCTATAGGTATTTTTAGATACCTACAAATACCCCCTCTAAAGTATTTTAGTCTCGTTTCTTTTATAGAGGAGGCTAAAATACTTTGGATGTGATCGGTCCAACCTTCAGTCGGTGTAAAAGGATCTATAGTTAGCTTTGATTCTTAAATCTTTCGATTTTCAGTCTATTCAATATTTTAACGAATAGCTAAAATTATTCCGGTGTTACGTTTATCGTCTGGCTGTCGTCGAAGTCTCAAATAAAAAACTGGTGAGTTGATTTTGGCTCGTGTTGTCGAGTTGACTTAGAACTGACTATCTCTGTCATAATATATCGACTTAGGGCTACGTGTTGAACTATGTTGTTTCAGATCGCCCGTCATTGACTTTCATCGCAACGTGTTGACCAGCATTGACCTAGGGTTATGCGTTGACTAACGTTAACCTTAGGGTTTCAGATCGCTAGGTGTTAATATTCATCACAACACGTTGACCGGTATTGACCTAGGGTTACACGTTGATCGGCGTTAACCTTAGGGTTTCGGATCGCCAGGCGTTGATTTTCATCGTAATGCGTTGACCAGCATTGACCTAGGATTACGCGTTGATCGGCGTTGACCTTACGGTTTCGGATCGCCAAGCGTTGACTTTTCATCATAACATGTTGACCGACATTGACCTAGGGTAACACGTCGCCAGGCATTAACTTTTCATCACAACGCGTTGACCGGCGTTGACTTAGCATTACGCGTTGATCGGCGTTGACCTTAGGGTTTCAGATCGCTTGACGTTGACTTTCATCGCAACATGTTGACCGGCATTGACCTAGGGTTATGTGTTGACCTTAGGGTTCGGATTGTCAGGCGTTGAATTTTCATCGTAACGCGTTGACCGGCGTTGACCTTAGGGTTTCGGATCGTCCGGCATTAACTTTCATCATAATGTATTGACCGGTGTTGACCTAGGGTTACGCGTTAATCGGCATTGACCTTAGGGTTTTAGATCACCGGGCATTGACTTTTCATCGCAACACGTTGACCGGCATTGACCTTAGGTTTTCGGATCGCCCGACGTTGACTTTTTGTCACAACACGTTGACGGGTGTTGACCTAGGGTTACGCATTGACTAACGTTAACCTTAGAGTTTCGGATCACCCACATTGACTTTTCGTCACAACGTGTTGACCAAAATTGATTGGTGTTGATTTTCATCAGAATAACCAGTAACCGACGAAAACGGGCGAAATAGAGGTCATGAAAGCAACTATGGCCCCGGCCTGGGCTCAAGACACCTATGGGTGTCTCGGTCCTGGCCGAGACATCCCCTATTTGGTGTCTTTTTTTTTCCTTTGTTGTACTCTCACTTCCCCCTCTCCTAAAATTTCAAATGAAAGCCCCTTCCCCCTAAAACTCCTCCACCTTCTTCCACTTACCCAAACCCTTGTCCCAAGTTCAACAACAAGAACTCTTAACCCATTGAAATTCTTGCTTTTAAAATCCCTCAACCTCTCAAAAGAATTTCAGATTTTCATCTATTTATTGGCCGAAATTCCTCTTCTCTCAAGGCTAGGGTTCATCTCATCTTCAAGCTCAAGACTTGATTTTTTTGGAGTTGGGTTTTCAAGCTCTTGATTTGGGTAAGCTTCTCTTCAAGAACTCTTTTTTTTCCTTGCATTCTTGGTTAAGAATCCATAGGTTTTACAAGAAAGATTGAAACTTTATTCTTATAATAAGGGTATGCAATGAATTTGTATGCAAAGATCATAGCTTTTTTCCCTTATGAGTTAGGTTTTGTGAAAAAGAATGAATCTTGAAGGTGAGTTTTGAATATGGCCAAAATTTGAGGGGTTTTTATGCAAATCTAAAAGCCAAAATTTTTGGGAGACTTTTGTGCAAAAGTGGGCTGAAACTTTGAGGGAGTGTTATGCAAAAGGACTAAAATTTTGGGACTTGGGTTGTATGCCCATTTGGCTAAAACTTTGGGGAGTGTTTCACGCGAAAAGACCATAAATTATTGAGGGGCTTATTTGCAAAAGGGCCAAAAAAATTGTTGAGGGGCTTATTTGTAAAAATGATAAAATTTTGGGGCTGAAATTTCATGAGTTCGGGCTACATACCCATGGCCTAATTTTAAATGTGTTCATGGTCAAAGTTGAACCTCGAACTGTTGGCCTACTTGTTTTGTTGATGATTTAACAAACAATTTACATCTAATGTTGTTTGTCTAGTGTTTGTGTTTTCGTATTTATTCTAGACAAACAACGAGTTAGAGGATGGATGGATTGCGCTATAACGATCATATCAAATGGAGGTTGGCGGAATAGTGGAGTGAAGCATTGCTATCAAGTTAAAGATCCAATTATAAGCTTCATCCAAGTTTACCAAGTTGAGCTACAATGAAGATCAAGATCAAGCTTGGGTAACATTAGTTTAGGTTTATATTATGTGTGTTAAGTACTTTAAGCTCAATATTATACACACACATTATATTGGTTTTCATATATATAGTGATATATATATATATATATACATAAGTTTTTGTTTCGATGCATATATATAGTTATATATATACATACATGTGTTTTGGGTTTTTATGTTTATATATATGAAATATGTTTATATATATGTGTTTGCGGAAAAAGTTGCTGTATTCATTGCTGCATTCATTACAACTTCAATCGTTACAATGAAACAAAAAGATAGCCTTTTTATAAGACCGGTACACAATGAAAACAAAAGAAATACAACTCTTTTCAAACAAACGCAAGATCTGTTTGTCATCTCTTGCTTGCGTGGGTCTTTTGCCTGTGACGGGGATGTTGATATCCGTGGACCACCGGGGCACTCAGATCTGGTCCGGATAAATCGGACAGAGTTTCGTTGATCCGCGTGAGATCTAGAAACTTTCTGATCCGGATAAATCGGACAGAGCTTCGTCTATCCGCGGAGGGATATAGAAGCAGAGCTTCGTCGATCCGCGTGAGATCTAGAAGTTATAAGCGTATACCTCGGCTAAAGCGAGGTAATAGCTCTTCTTAGTATCAACGCTAAGGCCAATACTAAGGATCTGACGGGCGATGAAGGCTGATGTAGACCTAAGGCCGATACTAAGGATCCGACGGGCGATGAAGACTGATGTAGGCCACTCCTCCTCTCGTTGAAGCTCACGGGCACTCTTCACTGCCGCAGGGCTTCGCCAAGGCTCTCCAAAAATCCTCCTCCATCAAGGCACTCAAAGGGGCTATTTATAGGCTTTAGGAGGGGGCAAGGGGGTCTAGAGGACCACCAAGGGGTGCGGACACCCCTTGGTGTCTCGGCTATGGCCGAGACACCCTAGGGTGTCTCGGCCATGGCCGAGACACCCTTGAGTGATTCCGGGTGCGTTGGATGCGCGACGAAGAGTTTGACCCGCTCTGGTGATTGGATTATCTGTAGAGTGGTCGAGGCATGAAGGGCGTTGTCCTTTTTGTGAACAGTGCCGGGCTTCCCGATTGGTCCGGGTCTTCGTGATTCCGAAGTCCTATCCGCTCATGTAACTCGTCGATTCACTTCAGTCGTTCGTCGACGTCGATTAGGCTCATGTGGATTGGATGGTGACGTTCATCGTCGCTCGTTAACACTGAACCGGTTGTGGAGAACTATAGGCAATTTTTGATGCCTACAGATACCCCCTCCAAAGTGTTCCTGACTCGTTTCTTTTATAGAAGAGGCTGGAATACTTTGGATGTGATTGATCTGGCCTTCAGTCGGCGTAGTTAGCTTCAACTCTTGACTCTTTCGATTTTCGATCTATCCGATGCTTTGACGAATAGCCGAGGTTCTTCCGGCGCTGCGTTTATCGTCTGGCCGTCGTCGGAGTCTCGAGTCTGCAGCTGATGAATTGAGTTTGGCTCGTGTCATTGAGTTGACTTTGAACTACCTCCGCCATATTGTGCTGGCTTAGGGTTTCGGATCCGCGTGTGTTGGCTTTTTATTGCAACGCGTAGACCGGCGTTGTCCTAGGGTTACGCGTTGACCGGCGTCCACCCTAGGGTTTCGAATCGTCGATCGTTGACTTTTGTTGCAACGCGTTGCTTGGCGTTGACCTAGGGCTACGCGTTGACCGGCGTCCACCCTAGGGTTTCGAATCGTCGAACGTTGACTTTGGTTGCAACGCGTTGACTGGCGTTGACCTAGGGTTACGCGTTGACCGGCGTTGACCCTTAGGGTTTTGAATCGTCGAACGTTGACTTTTGTTGCAACGCGTTGCTTGGCGTTGACCTAGGGTTACGCGTTGACCGGCGTTGACCCTAGGGTTTACGGATCGCCATTAACACAGTTTATACTCGTACGTTTGCTGGAGTATACACAGTTTAAGCTCTTAAGGTATTGGAGCATCGCGGTCCCGAATGTTGGGGTTGCAGGACCAACTGTTAAAGTTGATTCATCTGCATGTGTGGATTTTATCCTGAATTTGTTGGGTGCTCAAGTCACGAGACCAACTAGGGGAGTTGATGCGTCAATGACTCGCAGTTATAGAATTTTTGGCAAATCCTCAGCCATCAACGGATTTGATTAGCCTTTACCGACTACCGTTTGAGTCGGGCTAGCATGCGGATTGTTTAAGTCCGTTCCGCATGTGACGTTGTGCTAAGAGAGTTAACGCTCTTAGTGCTACGATATTGAATACGTAGACTTCGTCTTTCTCACGGGAATAGACTACCCGGCGACGCGTGTTAGGCGTTGACTTTAGGATTTTTGGCTAATCCCCAGCCTTCAACGGATTTGATTAGCCTTTACCGACTACCGTTTGAGTCGGGCTAGCATGCGGATTGTTTAAGTCCGCTCCTATGTGACGTTTAAGCTAAAAGAGTTAACCCTTTTAGTGCTACGATATTGAATACGTAGACTTCGTCTTTCTCACGGGAATAGACTACCCGGCAACGCGTGTTAGGCGCTGACTTATCCTTACTTAGGATTCGGGATAAAATTCCCCGCGCGTGTGAGGCACGGATTATGGTGTTATTAATAACCACCTGCCACAATGTTGAATATGTGGTCTTTTGTCCTTTTTACGGTCAAGGACTAACCGGCAATGCGTGTTAGACATAGGCTTTGGGATTTTTGGCAAACCCCCAGCCATCAACGGGTTTGATGTGCCTTTACCGATTACCGTTTGAATCGGGCTAGCATGTGAATTATTAAACCCGTTTCACATGTGACGTTGTGCTAAGAGAATTGCTTCCCTTAGACTTAATGCTATGATTTTGATTACATAGACTTCGTCTTTCTCACGGGAATAGACTACCCGGCAACGCGTGTTAGGCGTTGACTTATCCCTACTCAGGCTTCGGGATAAAATTCCCCGTGCATCGAGTGCTCGGATTTGACAATCGTGTCTTTTCTAAAAGCAAAGACAGATTGAGAAACGAGAGAGGAAGAATTTTATATTCTATCTCCCGGTGCTGAAGAGGAAGAATTTTATATTCCATCTTCAGCCGGAAAGGGAACTTAAGGTGAGGGTCCCCCACCCCCAGAATCCGGAATGATGAACTGGGAGTGGGTTCTCCACTCCGAGCATCGAAAAGGTCCGAGGAGAGGAAGAATTTTATATTCTATCTCCCGATGCTAAAGAGGAAGAATTTTATATTCTATCTTCAGCTGGAAAAGAAACTCGAGGTGGGATCTCCACCCCTAGAATCCGGAAGGACGAAACTAAGAGTGGGATCTCCACTCCGAGAATCGTAACAATTCGGATAACCCTAACTTTCGGAAGGTTTGATTACCCGATTTGGAAGTGGACCTCTCGTTCATTGGGGGAATCGAGAGGAGATTTTGGCTGTGGCCCTAACTGTATGAATGTTTGACCAAGCAGGAGTTTGAGACGACCTAACTGTCGGAAGGTTTGATCGCTCGATTTGAAGGTGTACCTCTCGTTCATTGGGAGAATCGAGAGGGGATTTTGGCTTTGGCCCTAACTTTTATAGGTTTGACCAAAAAGAACAGAAAGTGGAATACGGGTAGCAAAGAAAATGCCAACTCGTATTATCACTCAAGAGGAGGCTTTAATGCTAGGCGTTTAGGTCCTAGCACGTTAAGTCTGAGAAATGCCAACGACGGGCAAATGGAAATGTTGGTGGGTCCACTAACCTATCAGAAGATTGAGTCTCATCTCACAAAAATAACTCATAAGAGTTAGAGAATAAGAAGAGACATTCTGACCTTCAGGGTTCGAACGTGAATTTCTTATTCACCAATTCCACAATGATTGGGTTATCCCTAAGAATACCCATGTGGTATTCTTTCGGGAACTTCCCGATGCATTGGATTACCCACCCCCAGCTTCTCTCTTGGAACTGGATTTGATTTTGTTGTCCGACCGGGTTATCCTTAAGAATATTAGCGTAATATCCTCCAGAAACTTCCCGTCAATGGTAGGAAATAGT
>NC_033794.1:69645985-69663984 GCF_001876935.1 Asparagus officinalis | reverse complement strand
ATGAATAATCCACCCTAGCTTCCTTGCTGGTAATTGGATCGTTCCGACATGTGTACTCAGGTTACATGACCGCGGTTATCCTTAAGAATATAAAAAATCTCCAGGAAACTTTTCCCGCCTGAAAGAATGAAACAGTTTTAGACTCATATACATGCTTGGAGTCTATCAGGAGTAGTTTAACCTCTTACACCGGTTGCGAGGATGAGAAACAGTTTTATACTCGTATACTCTTTGGAGTCCTGTTTTGACTTAATGAGCGCATATAACGCCGCTTCAACCAAGGTTTGGATGCCTATTCTTGAGCAAGCCAAAGCACTCCTTGGTTGGCATGGAATGACCCTCCTGTGTATGCACATTACTTTGGGTCAGTAGCTGTTGTCAGCTTTCTCCATGATTTGCTGATTAGGTGTCTTAGCTTTTTGATCTTGTTGCTTCCAAGGAGGGATTTCGAAGATGGCTTAGGAACGTCTCATCCTTGAAGCGAATACTACTTTTTGCAGTCTCTGGACGCTCCAAGGTCTGTTGCAGTCTTCACGGCGGATTGCTTTGTGACGTCGATTAGCAACAACAGCCAGCTGCCAGGTGCCTTGCCCTTCCCACGGGAGCGTGAAATTTGCAGTTCTGGAAGCTTCACCGTTCGCCGGTTGGCTCCTCTCGGCTTTTCTTCCTTCGGAGAAGCTCGTTCGGCTTTTCCCCACGCACCTTCAAGTCTTTCCAACGTGCTTAGACGGTGTTGTTCCCATTGTCTCCAACCGGTCCAATGCGAGGTTCGTTGTGCGCAAGTCTGGAGAATATAAAAAACTCCTCAGTTGATCGGGCTCCCGACGTTCATCGCTTGTTCCGCGAACCTTTGATGAAGGCGTCGACCAATTCCCGTCCTTTTTGTTTCTCATCGAACGCTTATTCGATGGATATCTCTGCTGTCGTCATCGAAGAAATTAGCCGGGAAATTTTGTCTCCATGTTGTCCCAGCTATCCACGCTTCTGGCTTGAGCGCGAGATAGCCAATCGTAACGGCAGGCTCCAGAAGAGTGCCAACGAAGGACCGTACCATCAGAGGCTCCATTACCAGAGATAACACCATGGTGCCGATTTGAACTAAATCAAATGCCTGCCGTGGTCGTGAACCCTTCGCCATCAAACGCGCGTGAAGTTAATTAAGACTGAACTTACGCCGCGATAGGGCGCGCGATTGATTCCCATTTTCTCGTGCGAGTTATTGGACAAGGATCATGCCCGTCTTCTTCATCTCTTTGCACGCGGGAAATTCAACGTATTGATTTTTAGCCTCTCGAGCATTTTTAATCTTCAGGTTTTCACCTTGATAGTCTTCATCAGCATTACTCCTTACCACCCCCTGCATTGACGGGAGGATTATTGGCATTGTGAGCCTTCCCTCATTCTTCTAGATCAATCTGCGGTTACGACGCATTTTGGCTCGCCTTGCTGCCCGTTATGTCAGCCACTGGATTGCCCTTGGTCATGGCATTTCTCTCATACTCTGCATGGCATCTGCATTCGTGCTTGAAGCTCTCCTTGCTGCTTTTAGCTATGGCTTCTTATTCGAGCATCTTGGCACTTGTTTGGCGCTTATCCATCAAACGACTCGCGGGCGTGCTCCTCGCTGGATACTTGTATTATCCGATGCGACCGGAGAGCAGGCAATCCGATTCTTCATCTTCATGAAGCGAAGTCTGTCCGAATCCTCACCATAAGTTCCGTCTCTGATGCGCTCTGGACTGCAGACGCGGTTACACAGCCGGGCGTGCTTCCGGAATGACTGGATTCTCCTGTCGTCGACGTCCCTTTGTCTGCCGTCATCATTCGGGTGACCCATTGGAAATTCTCCATCTATCGACTACTCTTCTTCTTCCCGTTCAGAAACGCCTACGCCTTGGTTTTGGCGTTTCGGCACTGAGCCTTTCAAAAACTAACACTCTTTCAGGGACCGCCTTGATGCAGTTGCACTCAGACAATCACTGCCCGATATGAGTTTTGAAACAGGGCATTGAGTTTCCAGTCCTCGGGGACTCCTCTTCCTGATTTTCTCTCATGCTCCCCATCACGATAGTACAACTTTCGTCGCGTTTGAAGGCTCGCGAAAGTAACCTATCACGGTGTCGGCACGATATTCTCAGGTATACCGCTTCATCGTCATCAGGCGACAACGTTTTCCCTCTGCAGGGCGCGAACTGACTTCTTGGCGCTCTCAAGAGTCACGGTCTCGAGACATTGCCGTTTTTGGCGCCCGTGAATTTCTCAGCGTGCTCTTGGACTTCGATGCCCGCAAATTACTGTGCGCCGTAGCTGGCTGAACTCCTTGTCATGCTTTGGAGCGTGCATGGCGCACCCCCAGCATGTTGAGTCGTTTGGGGGCTTCTTCATCGAGCCCAAACGTTATTGGCACTGAGCTTTGCCTACTCTCTGTCGCGATTAGACCCGAGCGCGCCTCCAAGCACTGACTTTTCTCCTTCGGATGATTCCGCGGGATCTCCCGGAAAAAGCTATTGGAATTACCGATGATTTGATCGCTCGCCGGCGAGGTTGAACCTGCTTCGAAAGGCTGCCCTCTGATTGTGCCTGATAGTCTTGAATCGCCCGCTTCAGACTTCGGCCCTCCAAACTTGACTGGGATGGTGGCGGCTTCTTGGCCACTTCTTCTGTAGCCCTTCTACGGGCCTCTTGGACTTTGGAGTTCGATGCCTGGCGCTGCACATTGTGCGCGCCGCCTTTGTCAAATGTGCCCTCCTCCAGTGCCTTTGAACGGTTCTGTTTGACACAGCACCCATTCGCTTTGTTGCGCTGGTCCTTGAGGAGTCACCATTCATCGGTCGTGAGGCTGTTTGCCTCTCCTGTTCTTCAGCATCCGCGTTGTAGCCGCGATTCGTCGATGGACTCCATCGCTTTGGCGCAATTCTTTGGCCAAGCGTCTGCGCGGTCGGCCTTTGCGGCTCTCTTTGAGAGAGGTCGCCGCTCCTTCTGGTGACGGAGGCAATTGGCCAGGAACCAGCTTGATCTGGTTGGAGTGTTGCCGTGGAGCCTCACCCGACACAAAAAAAAAAACTTTTAGCGTCAATCGGGGGTAGATCGTTCGTTGGTAGCTGTCAACTGTTCTTCGTTACCAACGTAACCTTTCTCCATGGAGCGAGAACTTCTTGCGACTCTGCAAGGCGGAGGGTCGCATCCGGACAGAGGATGACAGCATTACTCTCGAACCTTCTGTTGGTCGCAATTCCGTACTCGACCTCCTCTTCGACCGGGATTGAGCATCCCGCTAGCTGCCGACCGCATCGATCTCAGGCAGCGAATCGCGTGGCTTCCCACCGTGGTTCGCCAGATTATTCGCGGTGAAACGTCGTAGCTTTCTTCATTGAATTCATTGCTTTCTCTGCAAGTAACTGTTTTTGCATTTACAAAAAAGATCCGGTCTTTTTATAAGATCCAGTTCACAACAAAATCAAAGAAAAATAAAAAAAGCATTACAACTTTCCTTTTGAAAGAATCACGAAGCTCCATTTTTGCGGTCACTCGCTTTTGTCGCGGTTCTTCTGCCCTGCCGCCAGCGCGTTAATCATGCGACCACCGCACATCTAGGATCGCGTCGGATCTACCACGATATCAACGGCGTGTTATCTCACCGAAGGAAAAACAGCCGGGACTTTTTCACCAAGGAAATAGCAGCCTTCTCTGGGATCAAAGCCAAGCTTTGATCCGCGAGGATAACCGCTAGATCTCCGATCCTCTCGAAAACTCCTGCCTTATTTGACGTGGACGCATCGCCGAGACCGCGCTCTGAAGAGCAAGTCTTCAAGCCTTCCAAATCTCAAGGCTTTTAGATCTCAATCCAGCCAGATCTTCGCCTTCAAAACATTCCAACTCTTGAAAATGAGCCCCCCAGCCTATTTATAGGCACTCAGACCTGGGTAGTTGGGCACAGGTTGGCCGCGCCGGCATCGAGCCACCAAAAAGGTGGCCCGAAGGCACCTAGCCACCAAAAAGGTGGCCGAAGCGCACCTAGCCACAAAAGGTGGCCCGAGGCACCTAGCCACTCAAAAGGTGGTCGAGACACCTAGCACTTATTTATCGCTCCGATGGTTCGTTGGTTTTGCCAGTTTTATAGGGCAGTTGAGATCTTATATTATCAAACATCAACCAAGCAAATCGAGACTCTTCTCAAATCAAAGGCGCCCAAGCTTTGATCGAAGGGGAAACCGCTGCTAGATCTCAGGATCTGAGATCTCTCTGCGAACTCGCTGCCTTATTTGTCGTGGATTGATCGCCAGCAACCAGATCTGGAAGTTGAGCTCTTCAAAGCTCCGAATAGTTTAAGCTCCAAATCTCATAGTCGACAGAAGGTTTCGGCTCCAAAAATTCTAACCTTTCACAAATGAGCCCCCCATAGTCCTATTTTATTAGGCACTCAAAACTGTTGCCTTGGCACAGGTGGCCGAGGCACCGCAGCCACAAGCAGGCTTGGCCGAGCACCTCAGTAACAAAAGGTGGTCGGTGGCACCTAGCACCAAAAGGTGCGCACGCGGGCACCTAGCCGACCAAAAGGTGGCCGAGGCCATCGAGCCACGCATAAGAGTGGCCTGACGGCATGAAGCACCAAAGGTGCGTCGAGGCACCTAGCACAATTGGTGGCTCGGCCACCGTAGCCACCAAAGCGCTGGGGCGGTGGCTCGGTTTTGGCCGAGTCCTCCAAATGTTAGTTTTTTTTGTTTTCCGGTTTATCTGAACTCTGATTTGTTGATCTGAACTCTGATTTGGCAGTCCGGATCCTGATTTGGCAGTAAATCCGCTTCGGTGTTCGAGTTTGAGTTCGGATCCTGATTTGATCTTGATTCGTTCGAGTCCGCTCCCGATCTTGATTGATGTAGTGGACTCTACGGTTGAATGATTCATTGATTGATCGACCCGTACCGCCATTTGCGTGCGATTCGTTAACCTCGTCACCTCATTAATCCGCTTCATCGCGTCTCATTTAGCTTTGATATTGTGGTTTAACGATCATTCTTGGATTCATCACCCGATGGTTCGTTGGTTTGTCGAATCACCGTACCGAGCTGTGCTAAGGGACCCATAGGCTGTTTTATACGCCTACAGATACCCCCTCCAAAGTATTTTAGCCTCGTTCTTTTATAGAAGAGTCTGGAATACTTTGGATATGATTGTCCCAACCTTCAGTCGGTGTAACAGGACCTTGGAATGGCTTCTGTTCTTGATTCCTTCAATCCTCCAGGCTATTCGGTGCTTTGTCGTTCCTAATTTTCTGATCTTTAGCTCGTGCTTGTTGGTTCAACATAGAACTGACCATCGATTGTTGGCGTTGAGTTCTCATTTGCGACGCGTTGTCTGGCGTAGTGTTGTTGAGTTATCCTTAAGAATATTTTTTAAAAAAAATATTCTCCAGAAACTTCTCAACCAAAAATAGGAAATAGTTTATACTCGTATACCTTAATGGAGTATTAAGAAGCAGTTTATACTCGTATATTTTTCGGAGTATTGATTCTTTCATTGCAACGAATTGATAGGCGTTGACCTAGGGTTACGTGTTGACCCTAGGGTTTTGAACGTCGTATGTTGACTTTTTGATCGCAACGCGTTGACTGGCGTTGACCTTGGGTTATGCGTTGACCGGCGTTGACCCTAGG
Organism: Asparagus officinalis; assembly: GCF_001876935.1. Classification (NCBI taxonomy): domain Eukaryota; kingdom Viridiplantae; phylum Streptophyta; class Magnoliopsida; order Asparagales; family Asparagaceae; genus Asparagus; species Asparagus officinalis. Next base: position 69,658,330 of record NC_033794.1, on the reverse strand, counting down.
GTCCTTCGTTGCAACGCATTGATCGGCGTTGACCTAGGGTTACGCGCTAACCGGCATTGACCTAGGGTTTGGAACGTCGTACGTTTTAAGTTTGGTCGCAACGCGTTGACTGGCGTTGACCTAGGGTTACGCGTTGACCGGCGTTGACCCTAGGGTTTCGAATGTCGTTGGATGCTCAAGTCACGAGACCAACTAATGAAGCTGATGCGTCAGTGACTCTCGTATTTATAGGATTTTTGGCAAACCCTCAGCCAGCAACGGGTTTGATAAGCCTTTACCAACTACCGTTTGAGTCGGGCTAGCAAGCGGATTGTCTAAATCCGTTCCGCATGTAACGTTGTGCTAAGAGAGTGAATTCTCTTAGACTCGGTGCTATGACTTCGAATACATAGACTTCGCCCTTGTTACGGGAATAGGCTACCCGACAACGTGTATTAGACACTGACTTATCCCTACTTAGGCTTCAGGATACAATACCCCAGAATCGAACTCTGGTGTCTTTTTCTACGGAGAAAGACTAAACCGGCGACGCGTGTTAGGCGTCGGCATATCCTTTCTTAGGATTCAGGATGAAATTCCCCATGCGTGTAAGGCATGGATTCTGGTGTTATTAATAACAACCTGTCACAATGTTGAATATGTGAACGGGTGTTCTTTTTGACGGTTAAGAACTAACCGGCAGCGCGGGTTAAGCGCAGACTTATCCTTGCTTAGGTTTCAGGATAGAATTACCCCAGAATCGAACTCTGGTGTCTTTTTCTACGGAAAAAGACTAAATCGGCAGCGCGTGTTAGGCGCGGACTTATCCCTGCTTAGGATTCAAGATAAACTTCCTAGACTGGAATTCTAGTGTCTTCTTCAATCGGTGAAAGACTTAACCGGCAACACGTGTTAGACGTTGACCTATCCTTTCTTAGGATTCAGGATGAATTTCCCCATGCGTGTATGGCATGGATTTTGGTGTTATTAATAACAACCTACCACAATGTCGAATATGTGAACGGGTGTTCTTTTTAACGGTTAAGAACTAACCGGCAGCGCGGGTTAAGCGCAGACTTATCCTTGCTTAGGTTTCAGGATAGAATACCCCAGAATCGAACTCTGGTGTCTTTTTCTACGGAAAAAGACTAAACCGGCAGCGCGTGTTAGGCGCAGACTTATCCCTGCTTAGGATTCGGGATAAACTTCCTAGACTGGAATTCTAGTGTCTTTTTCAATCGGTGAAAGGCTAAACCGGCAACGCGTGTTAGGCATTGACTTATCCCTACTTAGGATTCGGGATAAAATTCCCTGTACCTGTGAGGCACAGATTTGAGAGTTGAAAAAAAGTGATGTCTTCTCTTGGGGCAAAGCCGAACCCAAAATGGGAGAGGAAGAATTTTATATTCTATCTCCCGACACTGAATAAGAAGAATTTTATATTCTATCTTCAGCTGGAAAGGAGACTCGAGGTGGGATCTCCACCCCCAGAATCTGAAAAGGTGAAACTAAAAGTGGGATCTCCACTCCGAGAATCGAAAAGATTCAGATAACCCTAACTGTCGGAAGGTTTGATTACCGAACCAAAGATGAATTTCTCGTTTATCGAGAGTGAATTGTGGTTTTGGTCCTAACTGTAGGAAGGTTTGACCAAGCAGGAGTTTGAGATGACCCTAACTGTCTAACTGTAGGAAGGTTTGATCGCTCAATTTATGGGCCTCTCGTTCATTGAAGGAATCGAGAGGGGATTTTGGTTATGGCCTTAACTTTTATAAGTTTGACCTGAAAGCAAGGGAGTGGAATACAAGTAGCAGTAGAAATACTGGTTTGTACTGGCCACTCGATGAAGGGTTTTGACGTTAAGTAATCAGGACTTAACACATCAAGCTTTGGAAATTGCCATGAATTGGCGGACAGAAAATTTAGTGGACCCACCGTCAATTGGCTTTATCAGTGGGGGATTTTTGTGAGGAAAGATTAATCTGTCAAAAGGATCGAATCTCGTCTCAACAAGATAACTCATGAGAATTAGTGAATTTGATAACAATAATAAAAAACATTCCGACATTTAGAGTTTAAATATGGATGTTTTATTTATCACTTTTATAGTGATTGGGTTATCCCTAAGAATATCACCCGTGGTATTCTTTCAGGAACTTCCCGATACATGAATGATTCACCACCAGCTTCCCTTGTGGAACTGGGTCCGACATTGTACTCGATTACATGACCGGATTATCCTTAAGAATTTTACATATAAAAATTCTCCAGGAACTTCCCGTGAAAGAAATGAAACAGTTCAGACTCATGTACATGTTGGAGTATCAGGGAGCAGTTTAACCTCTTATACCGGTCGGAGGATTGAGAAGTAGTTTATACTCGTATACTCTTCGGAGTGTAGAAAGGAGCAGTTTATACTCTTATACTTATCGGAGTGTTGAGAAGCAGTTTATACTCTTATACTTGTCGGAGTGTGCAGGGAGCAGTTTAACCTCATGCACCTATTGGAGGATTGAGAAGCAGTTTATACTCGTATACTCTTCGGAGTGTTGCCGTTATCATTTGGCTTATTTTAGCATTATGATGCCGGCTTCGACCTAGGTCTGAATGCTATTCTTGAGAGTAAAGCAATCCTTGGTGGGATGAAGGACCCTCCTGTGGTATGCACAGTACTTTAGATCCGTCGTGTTGTCAGCTTCCTCCTGATTTATGATAGGTGGTAGCTTGATCTTGTTATTTTCAAGGAGGGATTCGAAGATGGCTGGAACGTCTTCGTCCTTGAAAGAGTACTCTTTTTGGAGTCTCGGACCCGAAGTCTTTTGCTGTTTTCGGAGTTGCTTTTGCGACGTCTGGTTAGCACCACCAGTAGCTGCAGGTGTTTTGCCCTTACCACGAGAGGCAAAGTTTGAGTTCAGAGGATTAGCCGTCGGTAGGTTCCTCTCGGCCTTCTTCCTTCGGAGGAAGCGTTCGGCTTGTTCACCGCGCACCTTCAAGTCTTTCCAAGTGTTCGACGGTGCCGTTCCCATTGCCTCCAACACGTCCAATGCGAGGTTGTTGTGGCAAGCTCATTACCAGAGATGACCCCTAGGTGTGATTTGAAGTAAATTAAATGCTGAGTGGGTGAACCCTTCCCATCAAACGGCGTGAAGTTAATTAGACTGAACTTCGCCGGATAGGGGATTGATTCCCATTCTCGTGGGTATGGACAAGGAATGCCCGTCTTCTTCATCTCTTGAGCGGAAATCAACGTATTGATTTTGCTCTCGAGGTTTTTAATCTTCAAGCTTTCACCTGAGTCTTCGGTAGCATTCTCTTTACCACCCCCTGCATTGACGGGAGGATTATTGGCATTGTGAGCTTCCTCATCTTCCAGATCAATCTGGTTACGACGATTTGGCTCGCCTTGCCGGTTTGTCAGCGCTTGGATTTGCTGGTCATGCATTTCTCTCATACTCTGCATGGCCATCTGCATTTCGTGCTTGAAGCTCTCTTGCTGTTTAGCCATGGCTTCTTTGAGCATTTTGGCCACTTGTTCCGCGCTTATCATCTGTGACTCGCGGGGTTGTCCCTCGCTGGATACTGTATTGTCTGATGTGATAGCAGAGCAGGAATCCGATTCTTCATCTTCTGACGATAATCTTGTCTGAACCCTACCATAAGTTCCTCGTATGATGGCTCCGGACTACAGACGGGTCATCTGCCGGGGTACTTCCGGAATCGACTCGGGATTATCCTGTGTCAACGTCCCTTTGCTGGTCGTATTAGTGGTGACCCTCGGAAATTCTCCATCTTTGACTACCCTTCTTCTTTGTCGGAAATGCCTAGGCCTTGGTTTTGGCGTTTCAGTGCTGAGCCTTTCGAAAACCAAAATTCTTTCGAGGACCGTCTTTATGCAGTTGCACTCAGACAATACTGCCCGAATGAGTTTGGAACAGGGGCATTGAGTTTCTAGTCCTCGAGGACTCCTCTTCCTGGTTTTTCTTGTACTCCTATTACGATAGTACAACTCGTCGGCTTGACGGTCGGAGTAACCTATCGTGTGTTGGCACGACTTCTCAGGTATAACGTCGTCATCATCAAACGACAACGTTTCCTTCTGAGGGCGAACTGCCTTTTTTGGGCTTTCAAGAGTCACGCGCCTTGAGACATGCCTTTTTGGGCGTGAATTCTCAGAGGGTTCCTGGACTTCAATGCGCAAATTGGCGCGCGCAGCTGCCTTAAACTCGTTGTCATTTTGGAGGTGACGCTCACCCCCAGCATGTTGAGTCGTTCGGGGCTTCTTCATTAGGCCCAAACGTTCTTGAACTGGAGCTTTGCTTCTTTCATCGGGAATTGGACTGAGGCGCTCCAAAACTGATCTTCTTCTTCGGTATGATTCCGTGGGATCTCCCGGAGTAGCTATGGGAATTACCGGCGACCTCGGTCGGTTCGCTGGAGGTTGAACTTGCTTCGAAGGCTGCAACGATTTTGCCTTAGTTTGAATCGCCGCTTCAAACTTCGGCCTCCAAACTTGGCGAGTTGGTGGCGGCTTCTGGGCCACTTCCTTTTGCAGTCTTCTTCAGGCCTCTTGGACTTGAGCCCGTGCCTGCGCTGATAGTGCGCGGCGCTTGCGAATGTGCTCCTCAAGTGTCGAACGGTTCCATTTGACACAGACCCATTCGTTCGTTGGCGGCTTGGAGGAGTCGCCATCCATCGGTGGTTGAGGCTATTTGCCTCTCCTGTTCTTCAGATCCGCGTTATAGCGGATTCCATCCGTGGATTCCATCGCCTTCGCGAGTTCTTTGGCCAAACGTTGGCGTCGCCTCTGACGGGCTCTCTTGGAAAGAGTAACGGAGGAATTGGCGGGAACAGGCTTAACCTGGTTGGAGGTTGGTGGAGCCTCACCTGATGCAACCATGGCATCAATCGGGGTGAGATCTTCGTTGGTATTCTCAACTTCTTCATACCAACGGATTTTTCTCCTGGAGGAGAACTTCTTGGACTTGCGGGGGGAGGTGGATCCGGACGAGGATGACAGATACTCCTCGAACTTTTGTTGGTCGAATTCATACTCGACCTCCTCCTCGATCGGGATTGAGATCCGCGGCTGCGACGCAACGATCTCGGCAGCGAGATCGGTGGCTCCTACTGTGGTCGCCAGATTATTCGCGGGAAAAATCGTAGCTTTCTTCATTGAATTCATTGTTCTCTCAAGTAACTGTTTTTCGATTACAAAAGATCCGGTCTTTTTATAAGATCCGGTTACAACAAAATCAAAAGAAAAGAAAATTACAACTTTCCTTATTTGCCGAACGAATCGTGAGATCCTGTTTTGCGGTCTCTCGCTTTTGTGGGTTCTTCACTTGCGCCGGGGTTAATCCGTGGACCACCGCACGATCTTGATCCGGTCGGATCTACACGGTATAGCGGGTGTTATCTCACGAAGGAAATAACAGCCGAGGGGATTATTTCACCAAGGAAATAATAGCCCGTAGTTATCAAAATCGACCAAGCGAAATCGAGACTCTTCTCGGGATCAAAGGCCAAGCTTTGATCCGGAGGGAAACCGTGTAGATCTCAGATCTGATCTCTCTCAAACTCCTGTCTTATTTGGCGTGGATGATCGCCAAGAACCAGATCTGGAAGTTGAGTCTTCAAAGCTCCAAAAGTTCAAGTCCAAATCTCAATCCGGCAGAGTTTCGGCTCCAAAATTCCAACTTTTCACAAATGAGCCCCCCATAGCCTATTTATAAAGGACACTCCAAAACTTGCTGCCTTGGCACAGCGTGGCCGAGGCACCTAGTCCACCAAGCAGGTGCGCCAGGCCACCTAGCACCAAGAGGTGGCCGGCGGGCCACCTTAAGCCACCAAAAGGTGGCCGCGGCATCGAGCCACCAAAAGGTGGCCGGGGCACCTAGCCACCAATTGGTGGCTCGGCCATCGAGCCACCAAAAGGTGGCTCGGTTTTGGCCGAGTCCTCCAAATGTTGGTTTTTTTTTGTTTTCTGGTTTATCCGAACTCTGATTTGTTGATCGGAACTCTAATTTGGCAGTCCGGATCCTGATTTGGCAGTAAATCCGCTTCGGTGTTCGAGTTTGAGTTCGGATCCTAATTTGATCTTGATTCGTTCAAGTCCGCTCCCGATCTTGATTGATGTAGTGGACTCTACGGTTGAATGATTCGTTGATTGATCGACCCGTACCGTCGTTTGCGTGCGATTCGTTAACCTTGTCACCTCATTAATTCGCTTCATCGCGTCTCATTTAGCTTCGATATTGTGGTTTAACGATCATTCTTGGATTCATCACCCGATGGTTCGTTGGTATGTCAAATCACCGTGCCGAGCTGTGCTAAGGGACCCATAGGCAGTTTTATGCGCCTACAGTGATCGGGTACCTATGACTTCACATTGTATTTATTTCCAGACTCTTAGCGTATTGGATTGAGAAGAAAAGAAAATAAAAAAAAAGATAATGTATATTTCTTCTCAATCTAATACGCTGCGGGCTTGTTCACGTTCTGATTCTCTGTATTTTGGGAAGCGGGGCGTGACAGGTTTTTTTGGTGGCCCATTCAGGTCATGGTTCCTATCACGGTCCCGAGCTCCTACCAGTGAGAATATAATGGACAATTTAGATACATATCATATTTTATCCGTAAGACTAATCTTGAGCCATTCTTCTATTTTCTTGATAGATCTCATTTCGTCCCTATCTTATCACCTTTGACTCCGGAGTTTATAATGGTTCTTGTCCCATTGCTTCGTGATTACCCTCTCTTTGTATCTCTCATCTATCATCATTCCAGTTATTATTTTATGTGTGGTTATTTTTACAACTATGTTTTCGTTGATTTGACTATATATATCGTTTAATTGTATTGATTTCTATATTATTTATTATATTATTTTATGTATCATACACAGTGTTATATTGTGTGTTTTTCAAAAAATATATCATTACTTATATATCTTCAATTGTTCAAACCATGTTATTAAGTGTTTTGCATTGCTCTAGACTCCACATATATATTACATAGCATATCTGCTATTCATATTATTATTATTATTTGTATATAAAATATATTTTTGCATATCTATATTGTATATGTGTGCGTTTTCTGTCATACCATCAATCTTTCACTTATGTGATATACATTAATATGTTCATGATTTTAATATTCTACATATGCACTATATTCTTATCCTTTACATTTTTAGTATATAGTTTCTTATTAGTAAGTTTTGTCTTGTTAGATTATTTTAGTATGTTCACATTGGTTTTGTTATTTTTAAGAGCCATGTATTTTGATATTTAAGCAATTATTCATATTGTTAAGTTTAGAGTTGAGTTACTAATTATGTAGTTATTTTGTTACATTAATTATTATCCTTTTATAACTAATATAAAAGATTATTCTAAATAGCATTTATGAGTATGTAAAGTATTTATTCATGGTTGTTATAGAGTATTTGTATATTCGTTGTTGTTTGCTTTGTTTTCGATATGTATTGTTTTGTCATTGAAATAAAATACATTGTATACGCATGTTATTTTTAGTTATTATTTTATGATATTTTTAAATATTACGTCTTTTATTGTGTTATTAGTTGTTGTTCATTCTCTATTAATTATTTTTGCTTACTTGTGTTGTGCTTTACTTTAATTCTTTTATAATTACTATTCTCTTTTCATTATAGTGTATTCACTTAGATTATTATATTTACGATGTTATTGATTTGTAGTCATTCATTATTTCTAGTATCAACTGTGTAACTATGTTTATCTACGATGCATTGGTGTTTTTATTATATGGAATTTTGTGTTGGCCTTCTTGTTTTGATGATGATTTACAAACAATTTACTACTAATGTTGTTTGTCTAGTGTTTGTGCATTCCTATGTTTTGTAGACAAACAACGTTGTTGGAGAATAGATGGATTGCGCCATAACGATCATATTAAATGGAGGTTGGTGGAATGTTGGGTTAAAGCCTTGCAATTCATAGTTAAAGATCAAGTTCAAGCTTCATCCGCATGTGTACCAAGTCGAGCTTATTGAAGATCAAGATCTAGCTTGGGTAACATAGTATAGGTTTTATATTATGTGTGTTAAGTACCTTAAGCTCAATATCTATACACACACACTTATTGGTTTCTTCGTATATATATAGTTATATATATATATATACATAAGTTTTGGTTTCTATGCATATATATAGTTATATATATACATACATGTGTTTTGAGTTTTTATGACTATATATCTGAAATTATATATTTCATATCTTCTATTGTGTTTTTGAAAACATTGCATAGAAAATGCAATTTTGTGAAAATACTGTCTTATTAGTTTGTAGACTTCAATATCAATTTATACATGTTTTACTAAGTCTATAAAAACATTTCACAAAGTTTCAAAAGTTGGTTTATGTCAAAACATCAAAATTCAAGTATCTCATATTTTCATGTTTTGGACTATTTTGTAAAATGATGATATGTTTCATTTGGGAGGTCTTTTTTGAAAACCAGTCTTTGTAGCATATTTATTATCATGTCTACAATCATTCCCCAAAGTTTTACATTTTTTGGAATTTATTTGATATTTTTAAACAGTATTTTAAAATCAGCAAACCAGTTTTTGAATATGTCAGTTTTCGATCGACCGAACCGGTCGACCGAACCTGAGTTCATATGCTCACTGGGCAACAGAGAGTTGGTCCGGTCAAACCGGTCCGGTCGACCGAAAGCTCCAATTTGGACGCCGCCACCGGTCGCCGAACGATTGGTCCAAAACAGTCTGTCGTGCCTTTGTTCTCACGTCGGTCGATCGCAAATTTCTGTCGTTCGACCGCACTAGATCCGTTGCCTTTCCCAACGCTATTTCCTGAGCTGATTTTCATGGGCGGGCTCTTTCGACTTTGCTTGGCGGTTTTTGTTGAGATCATTGAGTGGGTATAAATACCACCATTGACTTTTCTCTTTTTTTTAAGACCTTAAGAATAGTTTTTAAACAAGGCCGTTTGAAAAAGCGTTTAAGCGTTTTAAGCTTGTTTTTTAAGGGTTTGTTTAAAGCTGTTTGCGTTTCACAAGTGGAGAGATTTCTTCTTGTTTGGGCCATATCTCCATCTTTCCCTCTCTGATTCTAGAGATAGTTTCCAAAAACCTCAATCTGTAGGCATGTAAAATTACTTAAGTCCTTAACATGGCATCGGCACAAACCGACGCGAACCACGAGGCGATAGAGCGTAACGAATCGCACGCGGCAACGGATGCATCCATTCGCCGGTGCAGGGAATCAAAGCCAACGGTCGGGGAGTCAACGCAGTCATCCAAACAAGAGCGGAGTCGAATGAACCACGACCGAATCAGAATTGGTTTCGGACACGAACTCAGAAGTGATCTACTACCTTAATCGATCGGACATCAATACTGCCAAAATCAGATCGCTCAACACAATTGATCCGGACAACATCAACCGCCACAACCGAATCACGCGACAAAACTGGGAACAACGCACAAAACGACAGGAACCCAAACACCCTGAGGGGCTCGGCCGAAACCGAGCCACTTCAGGGTGGCTCGGCGGTGGCCGAGCCACCCAGGGGTGGCCGGCCACTTGTGGCCGAGCCACCTCAGCCCAGATCTGTGCCTAGGAACAGATCTGGGTGCCTATAAATAGGCCAATGGTGGTTCATTTTCAAAGGTTGGATTTTTTGGAGGCGAAGCCCTGCTGGATTGAATACTCGGATCTAAAAAAGATTCAAACTTTAAGACTTCGAGGACTTGCTCATCCAGATCTGGTGCTCGGTGATCGTCAACGCCAAATAAGGCAAGAGTTCAAGAGGACCGGATCTCAGATCTACGTAGACACACTACGGATCAAAGCTTGGTCTTTGATCCCGAGATTTGGGCGATTGTTTCCTTGGTGAACCAATCCCCCCCGGCTATTATTTCCTTGGTGAAATAATACCCGTTGTACTGCGTAGATCCGACCGGATCTAGATCTCGCGGTGGTCCACGGATAAACCCCGGCGCAGGCAAAGAACCCACAAAGCGAGCGACCGCAAAACAGGAGCTCGTGATTCGTTCGACAAACAAGGAAACAAAGTTGTAATTTTCATTTCTTTTCAATTTGATTTTCGTTGTAACCGGATCTTATAAAAAGACCGGATCTTTGTAATCGATTATTTAAGATGACAATGGAATCAATTACAAAGAAAGACACGATTTTTCCCGCGAACAATCTGGCGACCACAGTGGGAGCTGCCGATCTCGCTGCCGAGATCGGAGCGTCGCAGCCGCGGATCTTAATCCCGGTCGTGGAGGAGGTCGAATACGAGTTCGACCAACAGAAGTTCGAGGAATACTTGTCGTCCTCGTCCGGATCAACCTCCCCACGCAAGTCCAAGAAGTCCAAGTTCTCCTCCAGGAGGAAAACTCGTTAGTATGAAGACATTGAAAACACCAACGAAGATCTCGCCCCGTTTGATGCCAAAGTCGCATCGGGTGAGGTTCCTCCAATTCCTAACCAAGGCGGATCTACTCTGGCCAACCTTTCTGCCGCGGAAGGCGTGGTGACTCTCTCGAAGAGAGCCCGCCAAAGGCAATGTCAACGCCTTGCGAAACAATTCACAAAGGCCATAGAGTCAGTGACGGGATCCGCTACAACGTGGATCTGAAGAATAGGAGAGGCAAACAGCCTCAACAACTGAAGAATGGTATACACACACACTTATTGGTTTCTTCGTATATATATAGTTATATATATATATATACATAAGTTTTGGTTTCTATGCATATATATAGTTATATATATACATACATGTGTTTTGAGTTTTTATGACTATATATCTGAAATTATATATTTCATATCTTCTATTGTGTTTTTGAAAACATTGCATAGAAAATGCAATTTTGTGAAAATACTGTCTTATTAGTTTGTAGACTTCAATATCAATTTATACATGTTTTACTAAGTCTATAAAAACATTTCACAAAGTTTCAAAAGTTGGTTTATGTTAAAACATCAAAATTCAAGTATCTCATATTTTCATGTTTTGGACTATTTTGTAAAATGATGATATTTTTCATTTGGGAGGTCCTTTCTGATACCCAGTCACTGTAGAATGTTCATTATCATGTCTATAATCATTCCCCAAAGTTTTACATTTTTTGGAATTTATTTGATATTTTTAAATAGGGTTTTAAAATCAGCAAATCAGTTTTTATATATATCAGTTTTCGGTCGACCGATCCGGTCGACCGCTCATTTGTTCCTTCGTCAGCATGCAACAGAGAGTTGGTCGGTCAACCGGTCCGGTCGACCGAAAGCTCCATCGGTCGACCGCACCGGTCGACCGACGATTGTCCAGAACAGCTCTTCGTGCCTTTGTTCTCCGTCGGTCGATCGAAATTTCTGTCGGTCGACCGACAATAGATCCGTTGCTTTCCCAACGGCTATTTCCTGAGCTGATTTTCTGGGGGCTCTTTTGACTTTTGCTTGGGGTTTTTTGTTGAGATCTTGAGTGGGTATAAATACCCCATTGCTTTTCTCTTTTTATTAAGCTAAGAAGTTTTTAAACAAGGGTTTGAAAAAGGGTTTAAGCTTGTTTTAAGCTTGTTTAAGGGTTTGGTTTAAAGCTGTTTTGGTTTTCACAAGTGGAGGAGATTATCTTCTTGTTTGGGCTCATATCTCCATCTCTCCCTCTTGATCTAGAGAAGTTTTCCAAAACTCAACTCTGTAGGCATGTAAAATTACTTATAGGTCCCTTAACATGGCTCGGCACAAACCGACGAACCAACGAGGCGATGAGGTTAACGAATCGCACGCGAGCAACGGAATGCATCCATTCGCGTGCAGAATCAAGCCAACGGTTCGGGGAGTCAACGAGTCATCCAAACAAGAGCGGACTCGAATGAACCACGACCGAATCAAGATTGGTTTCGGACTCGAACTCAGAAGTGGATCTACTACCTAATCAAGAATCGGATCTACTGCCAAATCAGGTCAACAAATTGAGTCCAGACAAATCAACCGCACAACCGAATCACGGACAAAACGGGAACAACAACAAAACAACGGAACCCAAACACCCTGAGGGGCTCGGCCGAAACCGAGCCACTTCAGGGTGGCTCACGAATCAAGATTGGTTTCGGACTCGAACTCAGAAGTGGATCTACTACCTAATCAAGAATCGGATCTACTGCCAAATCAGGTCAACAAATTGAGTCCAGACAAATCAACCGCACAACCGAATCACGGACAAAACGGGAACAACGACAAAAGGACAGGAACCCAAACACCCTGAGGGGTTCGGCCGAAACCGAGCCACTTCAGGGTGGCTCGGCCCAAGCCGAGCCACCCTGAGGTGGCTCGGTGGCCGAGCC
>NC_033794.1:69636424-69645927 GCF_001876935.1 Asparagus officinalis | reverse complement strand
GGCGATCGTCAACGCTAAATAAGGCAAGAGTTCGAGAGGACCGGATCTCAGATCTACGCAGGCACACTCCGGATCAAAGCTTGGCCTTTGATCCCGAGATTTGGGCGATTGTTTCCTTGGTGAACCACAGTGGGAGCCACCGATCTCGCCGACGAGATCGGAGCGTCGCAGCCGCGGATCTCAATCCCGGTCGTGGAGGAGGTCGAATACGAGTTCGATCAGACCAAGTTCGAGGAATATCTTTCGTCCTCGTCCGGATCTACCTCCCCCCGCAAGTCCAAGAAGTCCAAGTTCTCCTCCAGGAGAAAGGTTCGTTGGTATGAAGAAGTCGAAGCCACCAACGAAGATCTCGCCCCGTTTGATGCTAAAGTCGCATCGGGTGAGATTCCTCCAGTTTCCAACCAGGTCAGATCTGCTCTGGCCAACCCTTCTGCCGCAGAGGGCGTGGTGACTCTCTCAAAGAGAGCCCGCCAAAGGCAACGCCAACGCTTGGCCAAACAATTCGCCAAAGCGATGGAGTCCGTTGACGGGATTCGCTACAACGCGGATCTGAAGAACAAGAGAGGCAAACAGCCTCAACAACAGATGAACGGCACCTCTTCCAAGCCGCCAACAATGGAATGGATCCGTGTTAAACGGAATCGTTCGACGCTGGAAGAACGCATCCGCAAACGTCGCGCACTATCAGCGCAGGCACGGGCTCAAGCCGAAGAAGCCCGTAGAAAGTTGCAAAGAGAGGTAGCCAAGAAGCCGCCACCAACTCGCAAAGTTTGGAGGCCGAAGTCTGAAGCGACGGTTCAGACCAAAAAGCAGCAACTGCAGCCGTCGAAAGTGCAACCTTCGGCGAATCAATCCAGACCGCCGATGATTTCCACAACTGCTCCGGGAGATCCCACAGGACCATCTCAGAAAAGGAAGTCAGTCTTGGAGCGCCTCGGTCCACTTCCCGAGGAGCGAAGCAAAGCTCCGATCCAAGAACGTTTGGGCCCACTAAGAAAGCCCCGAACGAATCCACACGCTGGGGGTCGCCGTCACCTCCAGTATAACAAAGAACTCAAGGCAGCTGCGCTCACCAACTTGCGCATCGAAGTCCAAGAGCACGCTGAAGACTCGCGCCCACAAAGGCACGTTTCGAGGCGTGTAACTTTTGAAAGCCCAAGGAAGGCAATTCTCCCTCAGAAGGAAACGTTATCATCTGATGATGATTACGTTATACCTGAGAAATCGTGCCAACACACGATAGGTTGCTCCGACTTTCAAACGGACGAGCTGTACTATCGTGCTGGGGGTACGAACAAAGCCAGAAAGAGAAGTTCTCGAAGGCTAGAAACTCAGTGCCCTTGTTCAAAGCTCATTCGGGCGGTACTGTCTGAGTGCAACTGCATCAAGGCAGTCCCCGAGAGAGTTTCGGTGTTCAAAAGGCTTAGTACCGAAACGTCAAAACCAAGGCATAGGCGTTTCCGGCAAAGAAGGATGGCGGTTGAGAACGGAAAATTCCCGAGGGTCACCGCTAATATGACAAGCAAAGGAACCTCGTCACGGGATAATCTCGAGTCGATTCTGAAAGCATCCCGGCGTCTAACCCGTCTGCAGTCTGGAGCCATCGCACGAGGAACTTATGGTAGGGTTCGGACAAGATTGCCTTCGGAAGATGAAGAATCGGATTCCTGCTCTGCTACCCCAGTATCTAACTCGTCTGAGGTCTGGAGCCATCATACGAGGAACTTATGGTAGGGTTCGGACAAGGTTACCATCAGAAGATGAAGAATCGGATTCCTGCTCTGCTGTCGCATCAGACAATACGGTGTCCAGCGAAGGACAACCCTGCGAGTCATTCATGATAAGCGCGGAACAAGTGGCCAAAACCAGCAAGGCGAACCAAGTCGTCGTAACCAGGTTCATCAAGAAGAGGAGGATACGAATGCGGATGAAGCTCACAATGCCAATAATCCTCCTGTCAATGCAGGGGGTGGTAACGAGAATGCTAGCGAAAGCACAGACGAAAGTCTGAAGATCAAAAACCTCGAGAGCAAAATCAACACATTGATCTCCGCTCAAGAGACGAAGAAAACAGGCATTCACTGTCCATACCCAAGACCTATCCGGCGAAGTTTAGTCTGATTAACTTCACGCCGTTTGATGGGAAGGGTTCGCCCACTCAGCATGTGATTTATTTCAAATCACACCTGGGGGTAATCTCCGGTAATGAGCCTCTCATGGTGCGGTCATTCGTCGGCACTCTTCGCGGAGCCGCCTTCGATTGGTATCGCCGCCTCAAGCCAGATAGCGTGAACAGCTGGGACGATATGGAGACCATGTTCCTCACCAATTTCTTCGACGACGACACCGAGATATCTATCGGATCATTGCTCGATGAGAAGCAGAAAGAAGGGAAGTTAGTCGACACCTTCGTCAAGAGGTTTCGGAACAAGGCGATGAACTGTCGGGACCCGATCACTGAGGAGTTCATCCTCCAGACTTGCCACAACAACCTTGCACTGGACGTGTTGGAAGCAATGGGAACAGCACCGTCTGACACTTGGAAAGACTTGAAGGTGCGCGGTGAACAAGCTGAACGCTTCCTCCGAAGGAAGAAGGCCGAGAGGAACCGACCGACGGTTAATCCGCTCAACTCAAACTTCGCCTCTCGTGGTAAGGGCAAGGCACCTGCAGCTGCTGGTGGTGCTAATCAAGCGTCACAACAGCAATCCCGAAGGCAGCAAAAGACTTCGGGTCCGAGACTCCAAAGAGAGTATTCCTTCAAGGATGAAGATGTTCCAGCCATCTTCGAATCCCTCCTTGGAAGCAACAGGATCAAGCTACCACCTATCACAAATCAGGAGGAAGCTGACAACACTACGGACCCAAAGTACTGTGCATACCACAGGAGGGTCGTTCATCCCACCAAGGATTGCTTTGCTCTCAAGAATAGCATTCAGATCTTGGTTGAAGCCGGCGTCATATCTCTCAGATAAGCCAAATAAGAACGGCAACACTCCGAAGAGTATATGAGTATAAACTGCTTCTCAATCCTCCAACAGGTGCATGAGGTTAAACTGCTCCCTACATACTCCAATAGGTATATGAGTCTAAACTGTTTCCTACTGTTGATAGGAAGTTCCTGGAGAATGTTACGCTAATATTCTTAAGGATAACCCGATCATGTAATGGAGTACAAAGTTAGACCCAGTTCCAAGAAGGAAGCTGGGGTGGATGATTCATGTAATGGGAAGTTCCCAGAAGAATGCTATATGTAATTTTCTTAGGGATAACCCTATAATTACAAACAAAGTGATAAACACCAAACCTCCATTATGATTTATACTCCCACTCTCACTGTCTACCTGGTCAAACCTTCCTATAGTTAGGGCCACAACCAAAGTCCCCTCTCGATTCCTTCCATGAACGAGAGGTCCACTTTCATTTCGGACAATCAAACCTATAAAAGTTAGGGTTGTTCCCAATCTCACTTAGTCAAACCTACAGATAGTTAGGACTAAGACCGAGTCATGCCTTTTTCGATAAATGAAAATCTGCTTTTGTTCTTTTTCCACTAAACCTATAAAAGTTAGGGTCGAATTTGGGCGTTCTCCTCAATGAATGAGGGATTCTTTTGATTCAAATGACCAATCCTATAAAAGTTAGGGCCGTTTGAACCTTTCCGATTCTCGGAGTGGAGATCCCACTCTTAGTTTCATCTTTTTCGGAGTCTGGGGGTGGAAATCCCACCTTGAGTTTCCTTTCCAACTGGAGATAGGATATAAAATTCTTCCTCTTCAGATTTGGGAGATAGGATATAAAATTCTTCCTCTCCCGTATCGGGTTCGTTTTTGCCCCAAGATAAGACACCACTTTTCAAACTTTTAAAGTCCGTGCGTCATACGCACGAGGAATTTTATCTCGATTCCTAAGCAGGGATAAGTCTGCGCCTAGCACGCGCTGCCGGTTTAGTCTTTCTCCGTAGAAAAAGACATCAGAGTTCGATTCTGGGGCATTCTATCCTGAAACCTAAGCAAGGATAAGTCTGCGCTTAACCCGCGCCGCCGATTAGTTCTTAACCGTTAAAAAGAACACTTGTTCATATATTCAACATTGTGACAGGTTGTTATTAATAACACCAAAATCCATGCCTTACACGCGTGGGGAATTTCATCCTGAATCCTAAGAAAGGATATGCCAACGCCTAACACGCGTCGCCGGTTTAGTCTTTTACCGATTGAAAAAGACACGAGAATACCAGTCTGGGGTATTTTATCCCGAAGCCTAAGTAGGGATAAGTCAGCGTCTAATACACGTTGCCGGGTAGCCTATTCCCGTAGCAATGGCAAAGTCTACGTATTCGAAGTCGTAGCATCAAGTCTAAGGGAGTTCATTCCTTTAGCACAACGTCACACGCGGAACGGATTTAGGCAATTCGCACGCTAGCCCGACTCAAACGGTAGTCGGTAAAGGCTAATCAAGTCCGTTGAAGGCTGGGGGTAGCCAAAAATCCCAAAGTCAACACCTAACACGCGTCGCCGGGTAGTCTATTCCCGTGAGAAAGACGAAGTCTACGTATTCAATATCGTAGCACTAAGAGCGTTAACTCTCTTAGCACAACGTCACATGCGGAACGGATTTAGATAATCCGCATGCTAGCCCGACTCAAACGGTAGTCGGTAAAGGCTTATCAAACCCGTTGATGGCTGAGGGTTTGCCAAAAATCCTATAAATACGAGAGTCACTGACGCATCAGCTTCATTAGTTGGTCTAGTGACTTGAGCATCCAACGACATTCGAAACCCTAGGGTCAACACCAGTCAACGCGCAACCCTAGGTCAACGTTATTCAACGCGTTGCGATCAAAAAGTTAGCGTACGACGTTTAAAACCCTAAGGTCAACCGTAACCCTAGGTCAACGCCTATCAATGCGTTGCAATGAAAGAATCAATACTTCGAAAAGTATACGAGTATAAACTGCTTCTTAATACTCCAATAAGGTATATGAGTATAAACTATTCCCTATTTTTGGTTGAGAAGTTCCTGGAGAATACTTTTTCTAAATATTTTTAAGGATAACTTAACAACACTACGCCGGACAACGCGTCGCAAATAAAAACTCAACGCCAACAATCGATGGTTAGCTAAAGATTAAAAAATCAGGAATCGACTTCAAGTTTAAAATTCCGACAACGGTCAGACAATAAATGCAGCACCGGAACTCTTACAGACATTCGACAAAGCACCGAATAGCCTGGAGGATTGAAGGAATCAAGAACAGAAGCCATTCCAAGGTCCCGTCACACCGACTGAAGGTTGGGATAATCATATCCAAAGTATCCCAGACTCTTCTATAAAAGAACGACGCTGAAATACTTTGGAGGGGGTATCTGTAGGCATGTAAAATTACTTATAGGTCCCTTAACATGGCTCGGCACAAACCGACGAACCAACGAGGCGATGAGGTTAACGAATCGTACGCGAGCAACGGAATGCATCCATTCACGTGCAGAATCAAGCCAACGGTTCGGGGAGTCAACGAGTCATCCAAACAAGAGCGGACTCGAATGAACCACGACCGAATCAAGATTGGTTTCGGACTCGAACTCAGAAGTGGATCTACTGCCTAATCAGGAATCGGATCTACTGCCAAATCAGGTCAACAAATTGGAGTCTAACTCAACCGACAAAACGGGAATCAACGGAACAACGGAAAAAACCACAAAACCCAAAACCCAAGGGGGGCTCGGCCAAAGCCGAGCCACCCGTGGGTGGCTCGGCCCAGTGCCGGCCACCCATGGGTGGCCGACCCAGATCTGTGCGCGGGCACAGTTCAGAGAGCCTATAAATAGGCTCCCCCTTGTTTTTCAGCTTCCAACGGCTAGTTTTATTACCGTTGCTGGGGCTGTTTCTGTCTTTTGACTTGGGATTTTTAGCTGAGGTTTTGGAGGATATAAATACTCTCTTTGATCTCAGTTTTCAACTAAGCTAAGAAGTTTTTAAACAAGGGTGTTAAAAAGGGTTTAAGCTTGTTTTAAGCTTGTTTAAGGGTTTGGTTTAAAGCTGTTTTGGTTTTCACAAGTGGAGGAGATTATCTTCTTGTTTGGGCTCATATCTCCATCTCTCCATCTTGATCTAGAGAAGTTTTCCTAGAACAAACTCTAGCTTTTATTTATAATTATTTGTTGATTATCATTTCTATTAAAGCTAGTTTTATATTGAGTTTAGTTTGATTTGATTTACTCTTTGTTTACACACACAACCATTGAGCTTATTGTATTTGCATACATTATATAATTAGGTTGTGGGATAGTGTGACATTTGAGTTGAGCCAAATTGAGTTCTCACATTGTTAGAGAGAACAATCATTTGTTATATTGTGCTTAATTGTGAGGATTCACTTGTAATACACTTGTACACCGAGAGAAGTGTGTGGTAAGAGACGGGTCGAATCCAAGAGGAGTGGCGTCGGTTGACGTGCCTAAGGAGAGGTTGTAACCGAGCACTTGAGGAGGAGGACACGGGCTAGGACCAAAACTTAGTGTGTGAGATGTGATTGCATAGTGATTGTATTGTGAGGTGTAAACGTTGTTCGGGTGAACGTAGAAAACCCGGTTGTGATAGTGGAGATCTCCTCGAGGTGAGGAGCGGAGACGTAGGTCGTGGGAACCGAACTCCGTAATCATATTGTTTGTTTGTGATTGCATTGGCGCACTTACTTTTATGTTCATATCTTATATCGCCTTTGTATATTGCTTGTTGATTATATTGCCCACTATCTAGTTTAGATTGTTTACCCTTGAGTTTATATATCCTTGCACATACATTGCCTATATCTCTTTGTTAGGATATATCTTGTTGTTCATATTGCTTATCCTAGCTCATATACATTGTTGTATTTCATACTTGCTAGGATAACTTGTGAATTAGTTTTAATTGGCATAAATTCGGATTAGATTAGCATAAGACCCTAATCACCCCCCCCTCTAGGGTCTAACATTTTGCTCTTCTTATGTTTTCATTTGCTTATATACATATTTTACCTTTTATAGTTTTTGTTTTTATATATTATACTTCTTTATCTAGTAGTATGTTTGTGAGTGTTAGTATTGTTAGTAAGCATTTATGTTTTTATATATTATACTTCTTTATCTAGTAGTATGTTTGTGAGTGTTAGTATTGTTAGTAAGCATTTATGTTACAGTGTATTCTACAATTTTTGTATGTGTTGAGTTATTTTGAGTTTTATACTGTCAGTTTGTTCGTACTTATTTAAATGCATTGAGTCTTTAATTATGTTTCTTCTTATCAGATTTGCATTTTACATTATTTTAACTTGTATTGTTTTACATCGTGTTACTCTTCTGTTTCGTTTATCTTATTTTTGTATTTTTTGTAGATCATATTATATCAATATCGTTTTATTCTTATATTTTTCTTTGGATAGGAGTTGTTATTTTTCGGTATGAGTGTATGCTGTTATGGTCTTATAGTTTGTGTATAGGGTTATTTAAGGTTGTTACAATGTGTGTTTGTTTAGCTTTAAATTTTGGTGTTTTTACATATTGTATTTTGGTTACGTATTTAGTCATAATATTTTTGTAGTTGGTGTGTCTTATATTTATGGAGTGTATTCTTACTCATTTTTCTTTCACGTCTTAATATGTGTGTTGCTATACTTATTGTGATTCAGTATTTATTATGTTTTTATTATAATTTTTGTTTGTGGTCATGTTATAGCGTAATTATTTTTATTTTGTGTTACATTTATTTTATTAATTCTACGTATTGTACATGTATTTATACATGTTTGCTGTGTATGTTACCACATAATTTTGGTCACATTTTACTTTTCATGTACGTGTTTTATTACCATTATTATTTGGATATTTATCAAGTTATATGTTTTTCTTGTATGTGTTTTTATGTTGTCTTTAATTTTATTAATTTATTAGTTATTTGTGTTATATTGTTTATTAGTTAACATAGTTATTTCTTTCACGTTTCATCAGTAATTTCATAGTTTATTTAGAATGTGAAATGAGTGTTATAAGTTTATACAACTTAGTTACAGATTTTGAACGTTGTAGATATTTTGTTGTGTTTATTAGTTGTTTTTTTCTCTCTATTTTGTTAGGCTGTGTATGTTTTACTTTAATAATGTATCTTATTGTCTATTCATTAATTATTTTAATTATTGTATTTATCAATTTTCCATATAAAAAAGTCTATGCATTACTGTTTTAGTTAACTGTTCATGTCCATATGTGATTATTTTTTTGGATATTAATACATGGCAGTTCATATGATGTATTATATTTATTCTTTATGTATATTGAGTTTATAGTTTTTGTATCATATTTGGTTATTCTAACAGGTATGATGATATAATGGTATTGGTATATTTTGATATTGTGTTCGTTGTGTAAATGTTATGGATACATAATTACATGATTGTTGCATATATTTTTATGTCTCTTATCTATGTTCATTATTGATATGTTTTACTTTCTATTATCAGCTATTATATGTATTATTTTTGTTATACAGATTACTATATGATATCGTGCATATCTTATTCTAATTTTGAGGGCGAAATTTATTTTAAGGGGGTAGAATGTAAGGACCATGCATTTTGATACTAGTTAAAATAAATTTTTTAGTATTTAAAAATATTTAATTATGATTTTTAAAAGAGTATTTGTATTTTTTATGAATTTCTATAATTTTCTATGATTAAAAGTCTAAGTTTTATATTTATTTAAATGATATTAATATTTATAATTAATTTTATTCGGTGAAAATTTATGGAATTTATCAGTTGCGTTATCGATGCTGTTACATGTCATTTTAAATAATACGTTGTATTATTTTTATTATTACATATATTTTTGTATAATACGTTGTATTATTAATTACGTATTATTTGTATAATTTGCTATATTATTTTTACTGTTACATATTATATGTCGTATTAGTATGACTTGTACGTTTTACTGTGTATATAATTATCCCATAATTGTTTGCTTTTAAATATAAGTAAATATATTTTATTTATTTATTATTTTTGTTTAATTGTACAATATGGGTATATTTCGACTATTTCGTATCAACTGTGGTATTAACACAACAGGTACGTTTTTAATTGTAGATAATTATTCTGTAATTAGTTTAATTTTTAAATACCCATAAATATTTATAAATATAAGTAAATATATTTTATTTATTTATTATTTTTGTTTAATTGTACAATATGGGTATATTTCGACTATTTCGTATCAACTGTGGTATTAACACAACAGGTACGTTTTTAATTGTAGATAATTATTCTGTAATTAGTTTAATTTTTAAATACCCATAAATATTTATTATAATTATTTTTTACTATTTCGTATCAACTGTGGTATTAACACAACAGGTACGTTTTTAATTGTAGATAATTATTCTGTAATTAGTTTAATTTTTAAATACCCATAAATATTTATTATAATTAATTTTGTTTTAAACCCTAACCCTAACATTAT
>NC_033794.1:69634464-69635834 GCF_001876935.1 Asparagus officinalis | reverse complement strand
GCCGAGCCACCTCGGGGTGGCTCGGTGGCCGAGCCACCTTGAGGTGGCTTGGCCATGAGCCGAGCCACCTCAAGGTGGCTAGGCACAGTGCCGGCCACCCCGAGGTGGCCGACAGTGGCTGATGGTGGCCGACACTTCTCTGTTTGCGGCCACTGTCCTGAGAGCCTATAAATAGGCCTAGAGATGTTCATTTTCGGAGGTCGAACTTTCAAGAGCCGAAACTCTGCCGGATTGAAGAGTGAACTCGGAGCTTTGAAGACCAGTAGACTTGCACATTCGGATCTGATCCTCGGCGAGCATCCACGTCAGAAAAGGCAGGATTTCGAGAGGAAGAAAGAACAGATCTGAGATCTACACGAGGCTACACTCCAGATCTAAGCTTGGTCTTAGATCTCGAGATCCGAGCGATTATTCCCTTGGTGGATTAATCCCTCCCGGCTATTATTCCCTTCGTGGAATAATACCCGCATACTCGTGTAGATCCGACCGGATCTAGATCGCGCGGTGGTCCACGGATTAACCCCGGCGCAGGCAAAGAACCCACCAAAGCGAGCGACCGCAAAACAGGAGCTCGTGATTTGTTCACAGAAGGAAAGTTGTAATTTTTCTTTATTTTCTTTGATTTAGTTGTAACCGGATCTATAAAAGACCGGATCTTTGTAATCCAAGATGACAATTATCTCAATGAATAAGAAAGCAGTTTTCCACGCGAACAATCTGGCGACCACAGTGGGAGCCACCGATCTCGCTGCCGAGATCGGAGCGTCGCAGCCGCGGATCTCGATCCCGGTCGTGGAGGAGGTCGAGTATGAGTTCGACCAGCAGAAGTACGAGGAGTACGTGTCCTCATCTGGATCAACCTCCCCCCATAAGTCCATGAAATTCCAGAAGTTCTCCTCCAGGAGAAAAGTCCGTTGGTGCGAGGAAGTTGAATTCCAGAAGTTCTCCTCCAGGAGAAAAGTCCGTTGGTGCGAAGAAGTTGAAGCCACCAACGACAACCTCACCCCGATCGACGCCGAAGTTGCGTCGGGTGAAGTCACACCGGCCTCTAAGCAGGTCAAGTCCGCCGTCGAAGGCGTGGTGACTCTCTCTAAGAGAGCTCGCCAGAGGCAGCGTCAACGCCTCGCGAAGCAATTCGCCAAGGCCATGGAGTCCGTTGACGGGATCCGCTACAATGCGGATCTGAAAAACAAACGAGGCAAACAGCCTCAACATCAAGTGAAGAGTGGTTCCTCCAAGCCATCAACGATGGAGTGGGTCCGGGTCAAACGGAACTGTACGACGCTGGAGGAGCGTATCCGCAAACGCCGCGCATTATCGGCACAAGTACGGGCCAAAGCTGAAGAAGCCCGTAGAAGACTGCAAAAGGA
>NC_033794.1:69633370-69634454 GCF_001876935.1 Asparagus officinalis | reverse complement strand
TTCAGACCAAGGAACAACAACTGCAGCCGCCGAAAGTTCAAACTACGGCGGATCAACCTAAGTCGCTGGTAATTTCCGCAACTGTTCTGGGAGATCCCACAAGACCATCCCAGAGGAGGAAGTTAGTTTTGGAGCGCCTCGGTCCGCTTCCCAAAGAACGAGGCAAAGCTCCAGTTCAAGAACGATTGGGGCCAATGAAGAAGTCCCAAACAATTCAACATGCTGGGGGTTGCCGCAACCCTCAACATTTGGAGAAAATCGTGGCACCCAAGCGCACAACCGCATCGAAGTGCAGAAACCCGCTCAAGATTCACACCCACAAAGGCGTGTTTCGAGGCGTGTGACTCTGGAGAGCTCAAAGAAGGAAATTCATTCTCAGAAGGAAACGTTGTTGTCTGATGACGATGACGTTATACCTGGGAGATCGTGCCAACACACGATAGGTTGCTCCGACTTTCAAACGGACAAGCTGTACTATCGTGCTGGAGGTACGAGTAAATCCAGAAAGAGGAGCCCTCAAAGATTAGAGACTCAATGTCCTTGCTCAAAACTCATTCGGACGGTATTATCTGAGTGCGACTGCACCAAAATGTTTCCCGAAAGAGTTTCCGTGTTTGAAAGACTCAGCATGGAAGCGCCAAAGCCAAGGACTAGACGTTTCCGAAGAAGAAGAACAATGGTCGAAGACGATGAACGTTCAAGGGTCACTGCCAACATGACCAGCAAGGGGACATCGGCACGGGATGATTTCGAGTCGATTCTGAGAGCCTCCCGGCCTAGAACCCGTCTGCAGTCCGGAACCATCGAGCGAGCAACCTATGATAGGGTTCGGACAAGACGCCCTTCAGAAGATGAAGAATCTGATGCCGGCTCCGCAGTCGCATCGGATAATACAGTATCCAGTGAGGGACAACCCCGCGAGGCACTTATGGTAAGTGCGGAACAAATCGCCAAGATGCTTGAAGACGCCTTAGCTAAGCAGCAGGAAACCTTCAGGTTCGAAATGCAGATGGCCATGCAAAACATGAGAGAAATGCATGACCAACAAATCCAAGCATTGACGAACCAGCAAGGCGAGCCGAGT
>NC_033794.1:69632510-69632866 GCF_001876935.1 Asparagus officinalis | reverse complement strand
GGCCTGAGCCGAGCCACCCTGAGGTGGCCGCCCAGATCTGTGCCAAATGCACAGATCTGGTTGCCTATAAATAGGCGGGGTCATTCATCATTTTGGGGGACTGGTTGGAAATCTTGGAGGCGAAGCTCTGCCGGATTCAAGACTCGAAACTTAAAAAAGATTGGAGCTTTGGGACTTCAGGGACTCACTCTTCCAGATCTGGTGCTCAGCGATCGTCAACGCCAAAAAAGGCAGGTGTTCGAGAGGACTGGATCTCAGATCTACGGAGACATACTCCGGATCTAAGATTGGTCTTAGATCCCGAGACTTGGACGATTGTTTCCTTGGTGAACCAATCCTCCCCGGCTATTATTTCC
>NC_033794.1:69624064-69631510 GCF_001876935.1 Asparagus officinalis | reverse complement strand
ATATTATTGATATAGTATCATAAGACAACACATCACAGTGTTAAAATATAATCAATAACACAGAATTGGTAAAATAACAAACATATAACATACAAAAATATAATATGAAATATAAATACGTAATTCAAATAATTTTTAATCACTAGAACATATGATAAAGTATATCAACTCAAGAATATAAATAATTAAAAGAAGAAGATAAAAGATAAAAAGGTCTCATCAAAGTATAAATCACTCATACGTAAGCATATGATAAACATGATAAAACATAAAATATAAAAACACAATACAGATAACAAATGAATCATATATAAGCAAAAACAAAGGAAATATTTGAAGAGTATGTAAGCAAAACAAAATAGCAAAAAAATCAAACATACATATAGTTTAGACAAACATAATAAACAACAAAAAGAGGCATGAAAATAATAAAAATTAAATCACAATAGAATATCATACAATCAGTTAGTAGAATAGACATTCAAGATATATAAATGTATAATTACAAACAAATAAATGAATGCAATCAGCAAATTACATTCAACTAAATAAGGCATATAAGGCACAAATTCCGAAAAAATAAAATTTTTTAATTATGTTAAAAAAATTCAAAGATAGTATTATAGCAACATATGTTTAAAGCAGCCAAAAACATAAACGCACTTAAGGAAGCATATATATAATAAACAGTAAGATAGAACATGATGATAATAAACAGTGAAAGTACAAAAATACAGATATACAGATAAAAAAATATCAATATTTAAAGAGTAATAAACAAATGTAGCACGTAATATTACTAGAAAAGCATAAGATATAAGACAAGAACATAGAACAAATCAGGTAGAAGAACAATAAAGATTATAATAAGGTATACAGAACATACATAATGACAATTGAAAATAACATTACATAAAAAAATAAACATAAATAGAAACACATAAATACATATAGACAAACAAACAAAGGTAAATCATAGTACTAGTCAATAGTAGAATGAAACGATACACAATAATTATTAGCATACAAACAGTTATATAGCATAAGGTAAATAATGCAAAATCATAGACAGATTCAAAGAAACACAAATAGAATCAAAGAATAAAAATAAAAGATATTAAAGCAAAATAGATAAATAAGATTCAGAAACATATGATGTATATAGCAAATGTAATCATCATGTATAATAAGTGTTAAAATGAAAACATATACATAATAATAAGCATATAAAAAGTATAAATACTCATAGTACTAATCATGCTAAAAAGATAAACTGTGATGGAAATAACCATAAAATATTATATGATAAACATAGACGTAAGAGTGAACAAGCGATTCAAAATAGGCATTTTATATAAAACATAATAAGGACATAATTATATATTTATTCGACAAATAATATGATAAGTCAGAAATATTAGTAATATTCATAAAGTGAAATAATAAATATAAACAAGATACAACAATAATAATTATTACTGTATAAAATCAATTCAGATATAGCAATATATGTCATAATAGTCAAAATCACATAGATACAATCAGCATAAATATGCATAAATAAAGATGTATAATACATAAAACATGAACTATGGAAGCTAAAATAGATTTATAAACAATAAAAACATAAGAAGGGCATAAATTCGTATAGTATAACACCGATATGTTGTAGATAAACATACCACGAATTATTAATGATATGTGAATATAAACACTGATAATACATGAAACAGAATATGCTTAGACAAAGTTAATAAATGATTATAAAAATAAACATCGTAAATAAATAATCTATGTGGATCAGCGAAGGGCGACGATCGGAGCTTGGTTAAGGCGAGCTCTGGAGGTGGCGGCGGAGATCTGGGGTGAGGATGCCTGTGTGTGGCTACGGGAGGGGGGAGAGAGAGAGAGAGAGAGAGAGAGAAGAGAGGACTATATATATACTTAGAGTTTAGGGTTTATAAATTAAACCTAATTAAGAAATAAATTAAGGAAAAATAGAATAATTAGGGAAAATATTTATAATTAATACGTAATAATATAACATAACAAATATAAATTTAAAAGTCTTCACTGTATCAAGTTAATTCATAATTATCAAAATCATTTAAATAAATATAAAATTGAATTTTTAAATCGTAGAAAATTCTAAAAAATCGGGAAAACACAAATACTCTTTTAAAAATAATAATTGAATGTTTTAAAATACCAAAAAAATTATTTTAACTAGTATAAAAAATTCATGGTTATAGACTTGCATTTCATTTTGAGAGCTAAGAACTTATGTATTTTTTAGTTGACTCTTGTAGTTGAGATTTTTGACCATTTGTATCAGATTGTTGGATGTATTTTCTTCTATATCTGTTGAGACTTTATTATCACTGAGGTTGATCATTTATCTTTATGTTCTATTTCCTATTTTCATCTCTTTTATATCTGCTTGTACCTGCGCTATCTTTTATTAATTCCACTAGAGAGATATTACTGTGATGGTGAAACGTGTTATTGCATAGTGTGGGTGCATGACAGGTTTGACATCATTGGGTTCACCTCGGACTGCAGCCTTGTTCGACTGATGTAGGCTGATTTGCATACATTGTTTCCTTTCACGCGCGTTTGGTCACACACATGAAGTACGAATCGTTCGTTGACACACGTGCATGACCATGAGAGTGTACACGCATCGCACAAGCTATTGGAGGTGCGTAATCTAACATTTTGAGTTTGTTATGATAGAGAGTAATGTTTATTTCATATTATGGTAGTTTTGGATGCTTGAGTGGGATTAGTTGGTATACCGCAATGAGATCGCGGATTGACTACACTTATAGTGGGTTAGTTGGTATATTGTAATGAGACCGCAGTAGACTACACTTCGTTATGCATCATTGTGTTCCGGATTAGGCTAATATGCCTATAATCTGCAGAACGAGCGGGTTTGGTTGTGAGTCGCATGAGATTGCGTTGAATCACAGGATGCTGTGAGTGCCGATACTCTACATTTCTTTTATTTGTATTGGGTTCCGGATTAGGCTGATATGCCTATACTCTGCAGGGTGTTCGAGTAAGGTAGTGAATTGTCAAATATTATGATGAGCCACATAATATTATGAGCGCCTATACTCCACACCATTCTCTTTGTAGAGGAATCATAGAATTGTATTTTGCTCCCATGTTATCTACCTTAAGTGTAGGGTATAAGGTTGAAGTTCGTCATACACGACGTATACTATACGAGATCTTTTACCGGATAATTATACTTGTTACCACGCCAACTACCGAAGGGTAGTTATGACACGACTTGTTTTGGATGAGGTTTGGTAATGTGATATACTTTGTTATTTATTCTTATTCATAGAATTTGGAGTTGGTATTTAGCGACCATAATTTGAGATACATGGTATATGTTGGGGTCTTTGTTTTGATGATATTTAACAAATAATTTATCACTAATGTTGTTCGTCTAGTATTTGTGTTTTCTTATTTATTGTAGACAAACAACGTGTTGGAGGATGGATGGATTGCGCAATAACGATCATATCAAATGGAGGTTGGCGGAATAGTGGGTGAAGCCTATGCAATTCAAGTTGAAGATCTAAGTTCTAGCTTCATCCGTAATGTGTACCAAGTCAAGCTTATTGAAGATCAAGATCCAGCTTGGGTAACATTAGTTTAGGTTTATATTATGTGTGTTGGTACTTTAAGCTCAATCATATATACACACACATTATATTGGTTTTCTTGTATATATATATATATATATATATATACACACAAGTTTTTGGAAAATTGTCTTTCAAGTTTAAATATGAAACAAATACATATTTATATATATACATGTTTGGTTTCATATGGTAAAGTTGTTTTGATTTAGTTTTATAGATATGAAACAAATATCACATTCACTTGTTTCATATTCTATTGTATTTTGTGAAAATATTATTTTCTTAGTTTATGGACTTAACAACAATGATATACATCTTTTATTAAGTCTATAAGAATGTTTGAAAGTGTTTCAAAGTTGTTTGAATTCGTTTTGTAAAAATCAAGTTTTAACAAGTTAACGTTCGTGCATGTTCGTGCATATTTTTAAAAAACAGATGAATTTTCACAAATGGGAAGTGATATTTAATAAATTATTTCTCTAACATGTTTATCTACATATTTAGAAACTTTTCTCAAATTTTTACCATTTATATATATATATATATATATACATACATAGTTTTAAGTTTTCATGCTTATAAATATGAGATTACATATTTATTATTGTGTTTTGGTTTAACTATATAGACATGAAACGAATTTACATTCATATATATAATCATATGTTTCATACTCTATTTTGTTTAAGAATATATTGCATAGAATATGCAATTTTGAGAAAATATTATTTTCTTGGTTTATGGACTTAACAATAATCATATACATCTTTAGTAAGTCTACAAAATCATTTTGTAATGTTTTAAAACATGGTTAAGCTAAAATGTCAAAACTCATGTGTTCACATTTTCATGTTTTGGACTATTTTGCAAAATAATGATATTTCTTATTTGAGAGGTCCTTTTTGAAACCCAGTTTTTGTAGCATGTTTATTATCATGTCTGCAATCATCTTCCAAAGTTTCATAATTTTTGGAATTTATTTGATATTTTTTAACATGGTTTAAAGTTGAGTTTTTCTGTGCATTTCAGATCTATGCACGTTTAGTCGACTCATTAGTTGACTCATAAGTCAACTCACGAAGTATAGCGGAGTTGTGGCTTTTTGTCTGCTGAGTCGACTCATATAAGTCGACTCATAAGTTGACTTATAAGTCGACTCATAAGTCGACTTATCAGAGAGCCGTTGCACAGTAACGGCTAGTTTTCTGTGTTGGACCCTAGAGAGGGGTGATTAGGAGTCAAGAGGCTCTAATATGCAATAAAAATAAACACAGGCAAACCACAAAACAGAAATGCAATTTAAAGTAAGTGAGTTAGAGTTAGGAATCGTTATCCTTGACGCGCGATGTGTTAACGAGATTCGGCCCGCTGACCTACGTCCCCGCTCCCCACTCTCGAGGAGAAATCCACTACACACCCGGTTTGGAAGCCGGAACTTCGTCTACACAGTGATCCCACACGATCTCTCACTACACAGTTTGATCTCAACGGATCACACTCCCTCACAGTTGATCTACACAAGATCTCACTCACACAGTGGAAGAAAAGATGCAAGACTCTCTCTTTACACAGCCCCTATGGCAAAGAGAAAGATTACTGAAGCTGGGAAGTGAATCACACTCAAAAACCACAGAGAAAACAGATTTGAAAATTCTCTCAGGAAGACAGCAGTCTCTCTGATTTTTGCAAAACGTTGGGGCAACTGAAGAAGAAGAGGTCTAGGGTTTAAATAGAAGAAATCAATTAATTTAAAAAACAAAACCCAATCTTCTCAAATAGGAAAATAATCTCTTTTTCAGACCCTTATCTCAGACTGTGCCAAACACCATTAAGTGAAAGTACAGTGTTCTAGGCAAATGACTGTTTTAAAAAAGTCGCGGCTGAACAAAGAAGAATTTCGGTTGACCGAAGGGATTTTCGGTCGACCGAAAAAATTCTTCGGTCGACCGCGAACACCTTTGAAAACTTGGAAAACAGGCAGAGCAATCATCGGTCGACCGGCGCGGTCGACCGATATGAAAATCGAGATTTCGGTCGACCGCACCAGTCGACCGATGACCTCTCTGGAAAATACTGACGAATGATCATATGTGCGGTCGACCGGTCCGGTCGACCGCATTCTGATATATTGCAGAAAATGATTTTTGACTCAACTTAAAATATTTGCAAAATATTTATTTGACCTCTGAAAATTATGAAACTTTGTAAAATGTTTTTAATACTAAAAACAAACTGTTTGGAAAAAGAATTTTGTAGATTGGTCCTCATACTTGTGATAAATGGTATTTTGTGAAAAACGCTTAAAAAAACATAAGTATGAAAACGTGTGTGTGATTCCCAATAGCTTCAAGTAAAATCAGTAACTCTTTGCCTACATTCTAGCACTAGAGAGAAAGTAAAAAATAGCTAATATCCTCACATAGAATAAAGTTCTTGAGTCTTGATATAGCTTTAATTTTGATGAAGCTTCTATATGAATTTGTTGTTCTTGGAATACCATTGCTTCATCATTATGCCTCCTCCTCCTTTAGATATCATCGTTGTAGCATATGTTCCATCCATCCTCCATAAATGGCACTAACAAGCTTGATAAATGAATTTACTACATTTACACTCAATAAGCCATTAGTACTGTTAATGGTGGTTGTAAAACATCATCAAAACATAAGGGCTAACATTCTGTTTTGTTTGTTTATGGGTTTTTGGTCTTTTTCAAGTGTGTTTAAAAGCTTTTAAGCATTTTCGAGTTTGAGTTTGTGAATTCAATTCCACAAGAGCTTGAGGAGATCATCTATTGGAGTTTGAGCAATCAACTATTCTTCCTCCATCTCTTGTTATCTATTGAGAAGTTTTCTAAACTCTTTTCTAGCTTTATATTTATTTGTTTGATTATCATCTTATTAAAGCTAGTTTTATATTGAGTTTAGATTTGATTAATCTCATTGTTACTCACACCCACTTGAGCTTATTGTATTTGCATTCATAATATATTTGGGGTTGTGAGAGATAGTAACATTAAGTTATGCCTAATTGAGTTCTCACCTTGTTTAGAGAACAATCATTTGTTGTGCTTAATTTATGAAGTTCACTTTGTAATACACTTGTACACCGAGAGGAGTGTGTGGTGAGGACGGAGTCGATACCGAGAGGAGTGGCGTCGGTGGCCTAGTGAGAAGTGATAATTCCGAGCACTTGAGGGAGTCGATACGTGAGGACCAACACTTGAGATTGTAGCTCGTGTATGTACTTTGTGAGGATTTGTGAGAGTTGTCGGTTGACTTGATAACCGAGTGTGTAGAGTTTTTGGTTAGCTAGAAAACCGAGTGTGTAGAGAAGTTCCGGCTTCCAAACCGGGTTGTGTAGTGGATTCTTCCCAGGAGTGGGGAGAATGTCCGAACTCCGTGATCATTTCCTTGTGTTTGGGTTTGGCATTGGCGTATTTATTCTTGCATATTGTTATATCGTCATTGTTGCATGATCATATTGTTTACCCTTGTTTATATTGTATATCCTTGCACATATCTTGTAGCATATCATACTTGCTATGATATATTTGTTAATTAGTTTTAATTAGTATAAAATCGGATTAGATTCGCATAAACCCTATTCACCCCCCTCCCTCTAGGGTTATTTCCTAGCGACCTTAGGGTCCAACAGTATATACATGAGGGTTTTCTTGTTTGGATTATTTCGCTCGACGTACCCATTCTCGTGTTGTGGATTTCTAAATCTCAATTCCTCTTAGTTTAGTGCATATGATTTATATATTATATATTGCTAT
>NC_033794.1:69546564-69619064 GCF_001876935.1 Asparagus officinalis | reverse complement strand
CCGCGTACCAAATGGGGCCTAAGACCATAGAATGCAATTCATAGGCAGCTTACCAACTACACTAGAGCATCTTAGTTGATAAGAGTCTATTTGAATCTAAGGATATTATTATAGGAAACCATAAACCTACTTCTTTGAGTAACTAAGGAGGAATACACTATTATGGTTTATTTTTATTTTTATTTTTTGATGTTAGTCACTTAATTAAAACTAGTTCTTATGCACGTGCAAAATGCACGTGGTTAAATATCACAATAATTTTTTGTTTATTTTCTTACTATAAAATAAGTCAGATTAATTTTGAATTAAAATCTATAAACATGGATTATTACATTTGCCATAAAATTTATTTAAACATTTTAAAAAAATTATGAAATAGATGATTAATTTTGAAATTTTTTTGGGGTTAGGAATAAACAACTAACAAGTTTGTAGTGGAAGTTAGGGGAACGTAGTACATTCTTAAGAATTATTAATCTTTACTTAGTTTATTTATAATGATATGATCTCATTATTAACTAACTACAAGGCCTACTACTTTTTTTTTGTTGGGCCCATGTGAGTCCTCATTGCAATCAATGTTATACAATTTAAGTACAAAGGAAAATGGTGAGTTGATCAATGGTGTGGTTGGTGAAGGGAAACTCTAGCAGCTTAATTTGGTATGTGGATATATTATAGATGAAGATGGAGAATGGTTGTTTTGGAAATAGTGGGTGCGTGTGGGTAATTAATATGGTTTTTTATTTGTGTGATTTTTTTCGTTTATTTTTAAGATATCTCTAGTACTGTGGATATATATAGCTATAGCATTGTTACTTTCTTTTGATTTTGTTGAAGAGTTTGGGTGTTAAAAAAAATTAAATTATCTAATCCGGTTATAGTAGGATCATATAAGTTAAGCCTATACATGAAATTTATTTTAACCAACACCCATGTTTAAATATTATAATTGGCATTGAGATCTAAAATATGTGTGAGATTCTCTTTGATTTTTATACAAACAATATCTGTTTAAATAATAATAATACAATTAAACTTTGTGATCTGAAAAAAAGATCAAACATACAATATAAGTAATTACTTTAAAATAATCTAATCTAATCTATAGACAAAAAAATAATATGAAAATTATTGCAATTTTATAATTTATAATTTTTAAAATCTAATCTAATAAGAAGAAAATAACAAATGCATATACTTGTTAAAAGAGATAAAAATACTATGAAAATTATTATAATTTTTAATCCTGAAAAAAAGATCAAACATACAATATAATATATTACTTTTAATTAATCTAATCTAATCTAATAGGAAGAAAATAGATGCAAACGCTATGAAAATTATTGATATTTCTTAATATAAAAAAATATCAAATATACAATATAAATAATTACTTTAAAATAATCTAATCTAATCTAATAAGAAGAAAATAACAAAGGCATATATCTGTAGAAGGAGATGAAAGTGCTATGGAAATTGTTATAATTTTTTGGCTTATATACATTTGCATGTGATGTTGTTTGTGAGAGGATAACAATTGTAAATAGAGTTCTATTTAAATAATAAGAGTATAATTAAACTTTAAAACTAATTATGCAGTACCGTGAACTATTTGAATTTTAGTTGGTGAGAGATCGCCACGTTGTATTCTCATATCGTAGCTGTTTGTTTTAATATTTTTTTTATAATTTTGAAAACTATTTTGTCTATTTAATTTATTTGGTGGATTTTGCAAATACATCCACATTATGTACATTTGCAGGTCTGCGCTGTTCCTGGGTTCGACCTCTGGGACGGACATTATTTGTCTCACTAATTTTTTTATTTTTGCATATACGCCCTTCATCTTTTATACATTTATAAATTTGACATTTAATAATTTCATTCAAGTTTACATTTTTATTTAAACTATATCCGTATCTTCATACTATGTATATCCAATAAGAATTCATCAATTTATCAACTCACTCTTACTTAATGAATTAATATTTAAATTTGAAAGGTATTTTCGTTTACCGAAAGATTTTTCCAAACTTTGGTGCTTTTAAAGAGAGTATGACAATATATGTTAAATTAGTCTCTCAAATCACTGACCCATCTTAAGCCCGGCCCATTTTAACATGAACCCTAAACCCTCTATTCATCTCCTATTCGTCTCGATAAACATTCTCTTCCCCAGGACCAAAACCCTGATTCCCACCTTCAATGGCTTCTCCCTGTCTTCGGTCTATGAACCGCACCTCCATCTCTTCTTTCAAATCCTTCATCACGAAATCCAAGCTTCCATCATCCACCCGATCGCAGTCCTTCGCCTCTCGATTCATCTCCAGGTCATAAAAATTCATAGTAACTTCTCATTTCGCTGCAATTTCATTTTATTTTCTCAAATAATTTTGAAAAAAGTGAAAGCTTTTTGTTTTTAGGTCTCCTGTTGAATTGGGATGCGTCAGTGGATCTCTGTTCCCAAGCCAATCAGCCGTGCCTATGTCTGGGCTGGCTTCGCCTATGATCTTGACGTCAAGAAGCTTTAGCTCTCTCTCACAGGGTATATATACACTCTCAGACTATTGAAAAGTCTTTCAGATTTATCTAATTCCTTATCAAATTAGGAGTTGTTCAGAATATGCTTTTTTGTCAAGTTTCTTTGTGTTGTTAGTTATAAATATTGAGTAGCCTAATTATCCTCTTGTGCTATATGTATGCGTTTGACAGTTGAGGGTGTTATGTGTAATGTGCAAGTCTTTGAATTTTAACTTGCTTGAAAGCTAATTTGCTTGTATCCTTTCTCTTGTAAGATAGTTGATGGCGTATGACTGTTGATTGCATGTGCTACTGAGACTTTGAGAGTCCATTAGAACAAACAAAGCTGGAATAGAAAGATCCAATGCTATATTAATTTTTTAGATTAATCTTAGTTGTTTTTTTCTATATTAAATGAACTTTTATTTCGATTAAATCAAATCAGCAAAAGCAACTTGAGCTACATTCTCAGGATAGTAATCAAACCATACACATGGGTATATCAAGTGAAAATCCATGTTTGGCTAAAAATGAGCCAGATTGTTGCCCTCTCTTTGGATGAAGGTGGCGTGCATCCTCAAACACCAGCAAATCTTCTTTGATTGTATCGATTGCATGTCCATAATAGGAGGGGTTTCGATTCTCCTTCAGGGTTTCATTGACCACTTCCAAGGCATTTGATCCCACCACGATTCGATGGTAACCGTGAGCTCTTGCAAGTCGGATTTCCTATAAAATTCCCATGTCCTCCAATAGTTGAACTCTTCCATACCTGTAAGTCATCCTCCACTAGCAAGCATTATATTAGCCACTGAATTTCTAATCACCACTCCATAGTTAGCAATTCTATCTTCATCATTCAGTGCCACATTGGTATTAATCTTCATAAAATTCAATGGAGGGGGTTGCAATTTCATCTTTGCTCTTGTGGAGTTACACTTGTAGCACATTTTCTATTTGCCTCTTCAAAAGCTTGTTGTACCTCTAATGCTATTGTAACTATTTCTCGGCCATCTGTCAAGTTATCCTGCACTCTTCTCAAATTTCTAGAATACTATATAGCCCAAAGAATAATAAGGATTTTTTTCAATAATTCCACCCACTATTAAATTCCACTTGACCAATCCAATCTAAAGTTGAGAAAAATTATGACATTTGAAATCTTCCAAGATAGCTGCAAGGCCTCCCACATGCCTCGTCCATGCACAATAAAAAAGGATATGACGCCAGTTCTCAACCTCCCTTTCACACATAAATCCTGCCTTATAAATTTGCATCCTGTGCCTATTGAAATTGTCGATTGTTAGCAAAATAGTGTGAGCCCATCTCCATGCAAAAATTCGAACCATCAGAGGAATATCAAGTGACCTAAACTTCTTCCAGAAGGACTAGTTTGTTGAATCGTTGATTGTAAATTTGTTCTAGGAGCGTCAATATCTTCGACCTCGAGAGCCACATGGTATGTCGATTTTGTAGAGAAAGTCTCCTTGGGGGTTGCCTCGTAAATAAGTCTTATCATTTGATTTACACTTTACCAATGGAATTGATAATTTTGTCTTTGCCTCACTTTGTTGAAACATATCACTAATAAGCTCGCTATCCCACCTTCCATATTCTTCATCAATCAATGTTAAGACTCTTAACATCTTCATAGCCAACAGGGCATTCAGATTCAATAATTTTCCTTGGCATACCTGGTACCCAAGGCTCCCCCCATGTACGAATCGATTTACTGTTGGCTACTCTCTAAATAGCTTCTTTGGAAATTATTCTCCTCGCGGACAGAATACTTTTCCAAGTGATGGAAGCATTTCTCGAACATACAACATTCATGAAAGTTATTTCTTTAAATTTCTTGGATTTTAAAATTGTGCAAGCTAATGAATCAGTATGTCTCACGAGCCTCCAACATTGTTTCGATAGCCTTGCTAAGTTGAGAGCATGGAGACTGAGGCCCGTTCCTCTAAACTTCTTCGCATTGCATAATTTTAGTCAAATCTTCTAATGGAACCGTCGTTCCTCCTCTCATTGTCCCCACCAAAACCTGCCCATTATTGCATTTAAATCATTCGTTAAACCTCGTGGCAGGAGAAAACAACTCATCATGTACACCGAAATTGATTGTGCTATTGCTTTTATGAGGACCTACTTTCCTACATTTGATAGTAATTTTCTTTCCACTTGTTAACCATTTTCCATATTTTATCTCTTAAGTGATCAAATGACCTTCGATGAACCACTCAAGAACAACGTTAACCCCAAATACTTATCGCTGATCATTGACCTACAGATGCCTTAACAACTTTTAACTCTTTCTTTCTGTCATTATTCACATTCTTACCAAAAGATAGCAGATTTAATAACATTTCTCATTTGTCCTGATGCTTGCTCATACACCGTCAATACCTTCATTAGTTTGTCACAATTGTCCTTCGATGCGCGTACAAAAAGCAAACTGTTGTCCTCAAAGAAAAGATGTGATACACTTGAACTGTTACGATGTATACGAACATCCTGAATCTCACTACAATCTTATGCATTTTCGAGCAATGATGATACCCTTCCACACAAAAGAGACAATGATACGTGGTTAGCAGGTCTCCTTTGCGCAAACCTCTTGCTAGAACTATATTGCCGCTACATTTCCCATTAATAAGGACCGAGTAAGATATCAGTGTTATGCATGCCATTATCAATTGAGCCCCCCCTCGAATCAAGACCCAATTTCAGAATGATGACTTCCAAAAAATCCCATTCGACTCTATAGTATGCCCTTGCTCATGCCGAGTTTCAATGCTATAGAGCCTAATTTGACGTTGCGCCTATTATTCATATAATGGAGACATTCAAAAGCAACTAGCACATTATCAATAGTTAGCCATCTTGGGACAGAAGCACTTTGTGAATGAGAAATATTCTAGGAAAGGATACACTTCAATCTATTAATCAACACCTTCGAAATAATTTTATAATACACGTTGCCATTCACATCTCTTCTCACTTATTTTCTGGCCAACATGTCCAACACCCACCTTGTTCCACTGGTGCAGATTTCTTTCACATTCTTTTAGCTTGTGTACAACCTTCTTTAGAGACTCGTTTCCCCCTTCCATAACCCAAGCATCCACCACTTTCCTACAATCCTCTCTTGCCCACATGGCTTCAAACTTGAAGCTTCTTTTCCTTCTCCTACATTAGAAGGATGAACTCAATTGAAGCTTAATTAGTCTGTTGTATCATACTGCACCATCTTGCGTTAGCTAGGAATCGGTCCAACCTTTCATGAGTTCCATCCTCTCTTGCTGAATCCCTATACCATGTGATCATCCCATCATTGAAACCAAGATCAGCACAAATTGCACTCGTCGATCTCACCTCAAAAATCTGCCATTTGTGTTACAATCTCATTGAAATCTCCTCCTACAATCTTAGTTGTTCTTATTAGTAAAATAAGTTTTTTTCCCATTACACACCCCTCAAACCATAGTTATTTTTAAAAGGGTCAACTTCACAAAACCCCTTTAAATTTGGTCATCTTTGAGATAACCCCCTAACTACTTTAATAGGTATCAAACCCCCTTAACTTTAAAAGGTATTTGAGATAACCCCTCTGAACTTGTTCTGTTGCACTAAACTTATGGAAGATTGTTCACTTTAACCCCCTTAATTGACACTCTCAAATTTAACTTCTTATGTTCCAAGCACATGATAGAAATGAAAAAAATACCACTAAGATCTAAAAATAATATTGGAAATAATAAAAAAGGAAAAAGAGTGTTTTATGAGTGACGAGTATTTTCTTCATTTTTGGTCAAATGCTTGACATATGACACATTAGACTTTATGGTGTTACTTTTGAGAATTTAAGTGAAAACTCTTCAGAAAGTTTAGTGGAATAATAATATTGGAAATAATAAAAAAAGGAAAAAGAGTGTTTTATGAGTGACAAGTATTTTCTTCATTTTTGGTCAAATGCTTGACATATGACACATTAGACTTTATGGTGTTACTTTTGAGAATTTAAGTGAAAACTCTTCAGAAAGTTTAGTGGAATAGAATTTCAGGGGGTTATAGGAAAAACCTTCAAGTTAATGGGTTTTGTAGCTATTAAAATATCTAAGGGGGTTATCTCAAAATGGTCGAACTTAAGGGGGGGGGGGATTTAATGAAGTTTACCCTTAAAATTACCCTCTATATTGTTGTAATAACCAAGGTTTTAAGTATCGATTGTCGGGGATTTATCGGACGGTCAAAATCCTTATCGGATAGCAAAAATCGGGGATATATCGGGGATAAGTAGTATTTATCGGAGTAATATATTAGATGATGTATATATATAATATAATATAATAACTAAAAAATGTAATCTAACCATGCTTAATGAAATATAAACACCAAAACAGAAAAGCAAAGTATGTACAGTTTATTCACTAATTTCTTATATAAGTCCCTGTTACAGGAAAAACAATAAAACAAAGTATGATAAAAGAATAGTTATATAACTGATATTACTCAAAAGAGAAAGTGCGTGCGTGAAGGAATTACAAGAGAAGAAAAGCTCACAGCATGTGTATATAGCCATGTTTCTAGACAAAAAACACATGGTTGACAGAGGATAGGCGAGCGACGAAGTTCAAGATTGAAGTTCAAGAAGGCGAGCGATGAAGAGGCGCAGAGAACATGAGATGGAGATAACGGAGGAAGCGCCATACGAGAAAAGGAGCAGCCGTTAGAGACGAAGTTAGAGTTTGAAGGTCGGATTCACAAAGTTTTGGGTTTTAAGTTTCATATTATTAACAAAACGGGTCGAGTCGGGTTTTAAAAACTCAACAACTCAACTCAAAATGCCTGGCCGATAATCCCGATAATTTAGCCTTACTTATCGGCCGATAAGTGCCGATAACTCGCCGATAATCTCCCCAAAACGATAACCGATTACAAAACCAACTTATCCTAGAGAAAAGCTCAAAAATCCGATAACTCGGCCGATAATATCGATTATCGGCCGATATTTAAAACAATGGTAATAACTAGTGTGCTTGTCAACTTTTAATTATCTTTCAAATTTACCCCTTATCTTGATTATCTTAATTATCTTTCAAATCTTAATTAAAAAAAGAGACTTATTATAAGTCTCATAGCATAATAATTACTTGATTTAAACTTAGGTAGATATGAGTCATTTTTAAAAATTCATTAGTCTTCTTAACAAACTCTTCTACAGTTAACTTGGAGGGTAAAATTGAGGATGAGTCGGATGACTATAATTTGGAGGCTAAATTTGTTATATAATGATTTTGAGTGTATTTAAAATACCTAAATTGAATGATGTATATTGACCCAGTTAATATTAGCTTCTATATGAGCAAAATTAGGATAATTGATTTGTTAGTTAAAATTCTTTCGTGCCATTAATGATTAATGATAGTTACAGTTCACATATATTATTGGTTAGGCTTTTATCATATGAGGTTGTTGTGAATTGAGATTTGGTTTAGCATTGTTTAGATTAGGATGGTTGATCACTTGATTATTGAAATGTAATTACAAATAAGGGCCTTAGAAGATTTAAAGGGAGAATTGATAAATGAACATTGTTATTTATTTTGTTATCTAGTTTGAAATTTGATTTTCTCTTTCTTAATTACTTTGTAAGTTCAAAACGTCAATTCTTTCATTACATATTGAACGATATTGAAGCCTAACGATATTGAAGCCTAAAATATAAGCTACCGTTCCAAGAGTTATCGACAAATTAACAAGGACCAGCTGGATGAGCACTAATTTGAACCTTATCGAAGCTCCTATATGCTAAACGGATAGGATTCATCCTTCATCTAAGGCATCACAAGAAGATCGGCGGTTATCAGATGTCAGTGTTGGATAGTAGCTTAATTTTCCTGCTCCTACATTGGATGTATGAATTGAATAGTAGCTTAATTAGTCAATGCTCCAAATATGGGGATGTAAGTGTTGTACCTAAAGTTTGGAAACATACTGCACCATCTCGTGTTAGCCATGAATCGGTCCAACCTTTCATGAGTTCCATCCTCTCTTGTCGAATTCCTAGACCATGTGAACACCCCTCCATTGAAATCAGGGTTAGCACAAATTGCACCCCTTGATCACACCTCGAAAATCTGCCATCTGTGTTTCCGGATGATTTCACCCACCAATCTTCTCATGACCTCCTACAATCTCATTGAAATCCCCTCCTACGATCTTAGTTGTTCTTGTTAGTTAAAATAAGTTTTTTTTTCTCTGTTACACACCCCTCAAATCATAGTTATCTTTGAAAAGGGTAAATTTCACAAAACCCCTCAAATCACATAGTGGTCAGGTGCCAGTGTTGGTCTTGAACCCTAGTCATGGCTTTGTGGT
Source organism: Asparagus officinalis (assembly GCF_001876935.1). Taxonomy (NCBI): domain Eukaryota; kingdom Viridiplantae; phylum Streptophyta; class Magnoliopsida; order Asparagales; family Asparagaceae; genus Asparagus; species Asparagus officinalis. Next base: position 69,610,160 of record NC_033794.1, on the reverse strand, counting down.
GGCAAGAGCACATGTGCAGACTCTCCCATAAAATCTTCACCTGAACTTTGAATTATCATGCACTAGATTTCTGCTTGTTAGCATTTGTGGAGGGTCTAAGATAACAATCTTGATTATGAAATCACCATGTACTAGAAATAACTTGGAAGTATCTTGTTTATATTTTGCATTGGCATTTCGGAATTAGGTTTTAAATCAAAATTTAACTCTAGTTCAGGGTCTCATTTTGATTTTAGCTGAAGGTTTGTTTTTTTGATCTTTTTAGCTCTGGTCTGTCTTAGGTTCCACTCAGGTTTTGTCAAACTCTTGAACAAAACTTCTCTTGAAAAGAAATTCGCTTCTTCATTAATCTATTTATAATTCAAATAGAATCTTGATAAACTTTTATGAATATCATTGTTTTCAGCAAGATTTTGTTGAGTCAGTTCTCCATGTTGTGAAATCCAAGTGTAGATCAACTTGGCTCTTGTACCAATATAATGGGGACTGGCTGGATGAAGGCAATTTAAATCTGATTAGAGCTTGTATCTGATGAACATATCAGATCAAATCTTCGTCGAAGGGTGCCTGCAGAAGATTGAATCACTGAGCTTTGTCACAGCAGGAAAAGGATGTGCACACATCATTGTTTCGTCTAAATGTTCAAGTTCCGGATGGAGGCAGTTGTCGATGGATTTGCAAGGGAAGGAAACAAAGGGAGAAGGAATTAGATGGAAAAGTTAATGCTTGATAAAAGAAAAAGTAACTTTTTCTTGATTTTTTTGGAAATTTGATAGAAGGATGCTGCTGCTTTGATGTGGAATGGGGTTTTATTTATTTTTTATTTTTTATGTTGTAGAGAGATGTACAGTTAGGATTTTGTGGAAATAATTTGAATATTATATAAAATATGCAAATAATGGTTGGCTTGTTTCATGCGCATACACCTAATCCTTTGGTCCCCACACCCTTCCAACTAACATTTCTACTAGGATACTCGCAACGTGCATGCTAGTTTTTCATAACTTTTTTATTCTATCTCTACTAATACAATGAAATCCATAGATTCTTAAATAGAGTTGGACTCTTATATTTAGTGTTATTCCAATTTCAAAATAACTTCTAATCCTAAAATATTTTGAAATTTGAAACAAATAATATGTGTAATAGAATTTGAAAGAGACTAGATAAACCAACTAATAGATAAATCAAATATCATAAATGTTAAAATCTAGACGAAATTGTTATCCTAACTAGTTGCTATAGCCACGAGTATAGAAACCCTAGGTGGCCTAGGCTCCAGACATGGCATCTAAAGCCTAGATGGTTTTTCCATTTTTTTAGCAACTATTATTGATAACAAATGCTAATGTTATAGAAAAGGTCAGACATTGTTACATGTCAGACTGGCGCCTAGGTTGATTTCTTTTTTTGTCTAAGTGGTGTTTGAGGTGGTTTTCTGAAAGTTGGAAGAGGTAGTGGAGGTGTTCATAGATAGTGGAGGAGGCCTAAGAAGTTCAGAGGAGGTTGGAGGATGTAGAGACTGCAGTGGAGAAAATCACGGCCTAGAACTAAGCTGTGATGTCCGCAGAAAAGGCCCACATTCACGTAGGCTCTCCCAAGACCGAGGAGAGCGGCCTAGGTACTGCCTAGGCATTGTTTTAAATATCGGCCGAATAATCGATATTATTGGCCGAGTTATCGGATTTAAGAGCTCTCCGCTAGGATAAGTTGGTTTTCTAATCGGTTATCGTTTTGGAGAGTTTATCGGCGAGTTATCGGCGTTATCGGCACTTATTGGCCGATAAGTAAGGCTTTTTTATCGGGATTATCGGCCGGGCATTTTGAGTTGGATTGTTGAGTTTTTAAACTCGACCCGACCCGCTTTCTACAATTAGTTAGTGATTCTAAACATGATGATTTACATTTTGGTATGTTTATATTTCATTAAGCATGGTTAGATTACATTTTTTTAGTTATTATATTATATATATACACCATCCAATATATCACTCCGATAAATACTACTTATCCCCGATATATTCCCGATTTCCGCTATCTGATAAGGATTTTGGCCGTCCGATAAATCCTCGATAACCGATATTTAAAACCTTGTGCCTAGGTTGGCTAGGCATCCACTTTTTAAAACATTGTCTGTAGTGAATAAGACTTTAACAAAATCCTCACTTAATCTCCAGAATTTCGTCACAAAGCAAAGATGCATGTGTAAGATAGATTATGTTCTATGATTAACGTGATTATTATTTATGATTAACACCGTCGGTCCAGTCGCGGCTTCTACATCTTTGGATCAAGTCAAAATTATCTTCTAAGTCGCAAATCTTTATATGGCATCCCTTTGTGCAACCACTCCAGCAAGCATATTCCAATTTGCGATTTTGGGAATCTTTGTCAGTTTTTCTCTATCGATTGTCCCCTAACCACTCATCTTGATAGGGTTGAATGGATGAGCAAGAGACATCCTGTTCAACTTTCCACCACATCCCATTGTTATCTTCAGACCAGATTTTCTTCACAGTCACTCACATCAGTGCCTTAATGCTACTAGCGCGACTAAGTAGCACGACTAATTGTGTTGTCACCATTGCACTGACCAATTCCACTATGGCCGATCTGTTGCCATCATGATTCCCAGCTTATTCTCAATGATATACTAATCTATGTCAAGGATGAATAGAGCTAGAGTAATAGTATCTCTCCTTTCCTTCTCTGTGGGATCTTCTGTGAAGAATGATAGTAATAAAATGGTCATCATTTTAGCTGAATATCAGAATGAAGCATATCAAAATGATTCTATTGCCTTGGTCTCCATCAACTTGTCTTGTGATTATCTGTTATATGGTTCTATTCTTATTTCTTACTATTTGTCCTGAGAGTTTTAGAGTTACCCAATCCTTCTGTGAGGGCATCCTCTTTTAAGCAGTAGAGATTTAATGAAAAATAAATATGGTTGATTGCATGTGATATAAAGATTCATTGAAACCAAGAATCACCGCCAAAAGATCCATATTTATCTTAATTTTTTTAGATTGAATTTAGGTGTTCCTGTTAACTATGACTGTTGATTCAATACGAGGATCATTAGGACAATTAATTTGCTTGCTAAAATTTTTCTTATTATTAGTTGATGATTGATAGGATAATACAAAATACGTAATTAGTTAAAATTCTTGTTATTAGATGAGATTGTTAGGATAATTGTGATCTGATTGAGTTTGTTTAGATTAAGATGATTGCTTAGTTGGTTATTAGTATCTGGTTATGAAAATGGGTTTTAGAGGGTTTAAAAGATGGGTTGACGAATGAAAGTTGTTATTTATTTGTATCAGAGTTGGAAAATTTTCTTCGCTTGATCGATTGAGTTGAATAGAATAATACCTTGTGTTTATGGGAGGAATATTTTTCTTGATCGATCGATGGGTTAAAATCTTTCTTATTATTAGTTGAAGAGAGTAATACCTTGATCGATTAAGTTATTATTTAATTTGTTCTTTCTCATGAGGTTTGGGAGAAATTTGGGGGAAAATTATTTTTGTGGGGATTGTTGATAATTTTGTCAACATCCGTGCACAGTTGTGAGACTAGGATTTTAATGAAGGTTATGTTATGATGCCAGTTCTAAATAGGATAAGGATGGAGTCAGGCTGTTCAAGGAGATCACCATGGTATGAACTATTGAGAAGATGGTGGTGTGATAAGCTCTACAAGTTGAGCAATAAAGGAAAGATTTATGGAGAACCGCGATGGAAGATGCATCATTCTGAGGGAAGGCTCTCTTACGCCACATTTAAGCTCGGGCTAGACCTGGACAAAGGTGGTGACAAAGTGGCCAGTGTCAGGGCTCAGGGAGGTGGAGGTGTTTCAGGCCTTGGCACGGGACCTTATGGCTCTGAGGTTTAGAGTTTAGGTGTGGGAAGATGAGATGTGATACCATTCTAAGACTTTGAAAAGATTTTTTGTTTAATTAATTTAGAATTGAAAGAGGATAATACCTTGTATATATACTCATATTATAGGTTTGGTTGTCTATATAGAAGTCATAGAAAAATAAAGCTATAAGAAAGAAGGATACTATCTTTAACAATTTTGTTATTTTTATTTTGCAATTTGTTTCGTTTCTTATTTTCTTCCTTTCTTGGTAAGTGCAATCTTTTTTCGCTCCCTATAAATTATGCTAGCACACATGTCATTTTTCACAATCAACATAGGGTATTTGGTTCGTGCAGGGACATAAATTTACTGGTACTAGGAAGAGGACATGGGGTCTGGCGTATGTGTCCAGCATGCTTTCTCAAACTGCCAAGTATATAATTTATTCTCGTGCTGTAAATAAGTATTTACATTTATAACCAAACAGTGATATGTACTATGTAGTACTATTCTTTTCTAACCTGTTTAGTAATGGAAATATCTTGAAAAGAAATTTCACGGGAACAATTGAATTTTCTGATATAAAAACTGTCAAGTGTCAACCTTTCTAGAAACCCCTGCAGTAATCTCTTTTCCATAAATACTTCCTTTCACTTGCTTTGTTCCATACATCTGTTGTATATTAGTGCGTGTATAAGATAGTCTAGTTTTTTTTCTAGCAAAACCTGCAGCAGTCTCTTTTCCATAAATACTTCCTTTCACTTGCTTTGTTCCATATATCTATTTTATATTAGTGCGTGTATACTTAAGATAGTCTAGTTTGCGACTGCTAATGACTGTTTCTGTCCATTCTATCCTTCAGTTCACATTGATTCCAGAAAGGGAGATTAGTTTTACTGTTCAGCCTTTTGTTGGTACCCTACTTAAAATTTCCTAGCAGTGAAGTTTTTCATGAGATTATTTTGTAGTTACTTTATTATGCAAGAGTCATAGTATAGGGAAATCTGAGTAAGCTTAATGTGTGCTCTGCATTGCCTCTGATAAGATTAAGGGTAATGTTGTCTAGCATGAAAAGGGCTTGCATTTGCAAGTTCCTTGACTAGCAAAAGGCAGAAATATGGAACACATCATCAAGAAAAAATAAAAGGTAGAGAACAAAGAAAGATGCACATGCGTGTAGGCACCTACATTTAAACGCATGGATGGAGAAATCCTAATTGTAATTTTTCTGTGCAAATTAATTGCCGCTAGTCATTGATCATTTCAAAGTCAAACAAATAACAGTCATCTCTCAGCTTAACTACACTGAAACAATGGCAAGTGACATTAGTCGGACAATCGTATATGATTGTTTTTTTGCCAGAAGTTCCCCCCGCTTTGATATCCTTCTGCAGCGAGCAAATTACTATATCTTCGAGTTGCAGTCCATGCTTCTATAAAGAATATAACCAGATTGAATTACTCATCTAAGTTCATTTTTATTGTTGTGAGGAGATTTAGTCACATTTATCTAAAATATTCCGATGTTATTATTTTCGCCAGATCGACTCAATGGGTCATGAAAAACATCGCTTCCTCTATCTGCTGAAGAGACGAAGATAAGTTGCTGGTTGAATTTGTAACACTTGAAAAATCATGGTGGATGAGATAATTTGTTTGGATGAGCCTGGGGCTGAATTTTATGTTAAAAGTTTTTGGATTCAGCTGAATGTTTCTATTTGTTTCTTTCTCTTGTAATTTATATAATATTTTATTTTTCATATTAAATTCCTGTTTGCTTTCTCTCATTAACTGGAAGTTGTTTGATGGCCTACACTCTGAGCAAAGCGCGTGAAGATTTGTATGGATATGTTAATTCTAGAACTTTAAAGTCCATGCCTGCAGCGGTGCTAGATTCTCATGTGCTAGCATATTGAGGGTTTTATGTGTATGAATTCTTGTTTAGAGTTCATGATCAGAGTTGTATTGACAAGACTTGGAATGGAGCAGTGTGCTAGTTGATGATATTATTTTATTTATAGGATTTAGTCTAAATCTGTATGCAAGCTTTACCATCGCGCTATAATGCTGTCCTGTGGCAAATTGAATTAAATTGAACCCTTTTCGAATTGGGGAGATCTGCCTGTTTCGGGTTGGAAATAGTTAATAAAGATCTTTTTCGGATGAGGTTGGAGTTGAGGGCCCCTGATTCCTCTCCTGGCAGTCCTTTTGAGCCGAGCCATCTCCTGCGACAAATAGTTGGAAGACATCGGAATTGGTTTTTCCAGTGGTTTGGTTGTTCTGATGGTCTTCCGATGCTTTTAGTTAGATGGAGGAGAAGGGAGAAAGATGGTAGAGAAGTATACGCAAGACATAGGGTTCTCTTACCAAGTTCTCTCTTTTTATACAAACTTGAGGATAGATCGAGAAAGAGAAGAAACGTGAGTCGTGTGAGTCATTAGCTTGTACCCTGAGATGATTTATGAGGAGGATGAGGTAGTTACGCTAGGTAGAAAGATCGCTAGGAGAAAGTATGTTTAATAACAGCAGGTGTGTCATCATATGAGTTGGTCATGATTCTCTCTTACGTGAGGGTTGCTTAACCTTATCTTCATTCCTTCGTAGCTCAGATTGCAATGGCCAAGCTGGGATGAAAGGCAAGCTGCAGCTCTATTAGGATTGGAGTCCGATTTATGAGCCTGTTTAATCGGGGGGTTCTAATTTTTTTTTTTTTTTATCAAGGGCTTTTGATACACGCAGCTCCATTTTGTTGGCATCTCTCAGAGGTCGGACTTTTTGGCATAACACTGCCAAATCTTGAGCTATTTATAATAGGGGTGAGCAAACAGTCAGTTTGGTTTGCACCAGACAATGCTCAGCCCTAGCTATATAATGTGTGATTCAACGTACTTTTTTATCGGAGACGTGCCGAAAAGAATCTGTTAATGGGAATGTCCGTGTGTTTTTGGGCAGTTTCCTGATCCTTCTTCATTCTCTTTCATTAATTAATGAAAAATCATCATGGATATCATTGACAAATTTAACATCATATATCTATTGTATCTTTTCCATAATTTATTTATTTTTTCTTTTCTTATGCCGTGGCATGTATGTTTTTCATTCTGTATTTCCTTGTTTAGGGACGAGAAAGTTTTTTTTTCCTTTCTTTTTGGGCAAATTTAGCATAATTCGAAAAACTCCTGGGCGTTTCACATACAACCCTTGAACTTTTCTCATCAAACCCCTCTAGTTTTCTCACAAGACCTTCTACTTTCTTTTTGCTTGCGTATAGATCAAAGTCGGAGCTCTTGATCCTCTCTTCCTTTTCTAGTTCAAAACTTTCAAATCTCATATATTTCCTATTCAATGTTGCTTATACTGTTAGGAAATTATGAAATTTCAGATTAATTGTCTAGGATTGATTTTTCTCATTAATTTCAAAGATAGTTTTGTAATTCAAGAGTCATTATAAGAAGGGCATCCTTGATGCAATGATAAGAGTTGTGATGGAGGTTATGTGTTCGAGCCACGGAAACAACCTCTTCTAATATGAAAGCCCATACAAGAGAACCAAAGAAATTCGGCTAGGGATTGAAGAAATATCGATGTGTGTATCGATACTCGTATTAGTATCCGTATCGATACTAGTATCGATAGGTGTATCGATACCAATGTCGATACTTGAATCGATACCTAGTGGACAATTACGAATTAAAAACTAAAATTATCTTAATTGGGGGTTAAGTTTGATCTAATGGCTAATATTCATTATAATACTCTATAATAAGGATAGAGAGTGATGGTTTGGAAGTGTGAAATTTTTTATAAAACTCTATTTGTAGATGAATGTTACTCTTAGCTGAGAAGACCTTTTAAAATTGTAAACATTATTTACAATTAATAAAAAAATTTACCTCTTCAAAATTTTCTTTTCTTCTCTTTATTGGTTGATGAAGATGAAGATAAAGATTTGCTTTCAAGGGGCCAACCCCTTGTAATGTAAGTTTTTCTTTTTCTCTTTTATTTTCTTGATTTAAGAATTCGTGTTTTAGAATTTTATTTTTTATGTTTTCTTACTAATAGATTAGATTTATTTTGATGCCTTGTAGAGTAGATTTATTTTCATGTTCTTCTATTTTTGTTATTTTCTTGCATTTTTATTTTATAGTATACATTTACTTTCTTGCATTTTTGTAGCTTAGATCTACTTTTATGATCTTAGTTTAGATCTTAGTTTTCTCATTCTTGTTCTTATTTTTATAATTAGTTTTTATTTTTTGTATTTTCATTCTTCTTCTTTCATGCTCTCTTGTCTAGATTTTATTTCTTCATTTTTATTTTTCAAAATGAGTAACTAAAATCTTATAGGAATTCTAGAACTGTATGAAATTAATTTGCTTCTTTTATGATTTGTGGATTGCTCTCTTGTGTTTAAAATGATCAAATTTAAGATAATCAATTAGAGAACTAATTGGTAGAAGAATAATTTCATAATATATGCTTATCTTAAATTATTTGGTAGGTTATGCTTTCTTTAAGTGGCTTGACAGATTTCGTAAACATGTTTTGGATAAATAAGATTCATGGTCTATTTCATAATGATTCTCAAGAATTGGAACATCAAAAGAATAATAAGATTCATGGTCTATTTCATAATGATTCTCAAGAATTGGAACATCAAAAGAATAGATTCGACTTTGGCGGGGAATTATTATTGAATTCGAATTGATTCTCAAGAATTGGAACATCAAAAGAATAGATTCGACTTTGGCGGGGAATTATTATTGAATTCGAATTTGATTGGGATTTTTTTAACCTCAACCGACAAATTATCTTTTGAATGCGCACGAAGAGTTGATTCAGAAAGTCAAGCATTATGCTTAGTAAATCTAAAGTAAAATATGATAAAAAAAGAATAGTTCATAAATTCTAAATAATACAAACTAGTTGATTTAATTCTAAATTTCTATCTTATCCACCTAATTTTCTCATCCTTTTTAGATTGATTTCTCACTTGATTCCTCTTTTCCTATTTTATTTTTATTTTTAATTCTTTTTTGATTCTATTTCTTTTTGTTTCCTCTTTGTTCCCTTTTTCTTTTTCCTCTCATTGAATTTTCTTCTTAATTTTTCTTGTTTTATTTGGTAACTAGCTCCCTTTCTCCTCTCTCATTCTAGTTTTCTTTAATTTACAAATAATCACAAACTTTCCATATATCTCTCCACATTTACACTTTCACTCTTAATTATCCACACACAACTCTAGGAACTATTTTAGAATTATCTCTACACACCTTCCTCGAGGGACGAACATCTTTCTATACTACTTGATAGTTGTGCACTTGTAACTTTATTTTATTTAACCCTATCAAGTTTTTGGCACTGTTGTTGGGAAATGTGCTTATAATTAGGATCTTTCTATTTTGGTTTTTTAATTTATGTATTTTCTTGTGAAGTAACCAATTTGAAACTTGAAGATCGAGAATTGAAGATTGAAGATTTACTTATAAAGGTAAGTCCTCTTTTTAATATTTTCAATTCCGGTCTTTTAGTTAGTTTCTCACAATTAGAGACAATTAGGATCTAACTTTAAAAAATAAAAAATAAAATTTTCTTTTGTTAACCTAAATAAAATTCACCCTCTAATTGAACAACTACTAATAAGATAATAAATTCATACAAGAGCTCTCTTTCTCACATTTATTTGATTGTTAGCTTAATTAAAAAACAAAACGATTTTATTTTTACATCCTTTTGTAGTTATTTTTTAATTCCTCGGGTTGCATTGCATATAGCACTAGAAATTTAACAAAGTGATTTGAGCATCTTGATTTGATACATACTTAAAAATACTCTTAAAGGAAAAGCCCTAATCAAGATAAGGTAAGATATTTCATTACCCTTCCTCTAGCCCACAAATCACTAATTCCTCACTATACAACCCCAAGCCTTTAAAACTTATTAGACGTTAGCCCTTAAGGACTTGAGCTCATTAAGGAGTAAGAAATCTTCAAGTGAACTAGTTTAAGTTTACTTAAATTCGTTGGTGTCTAAGGTAAGGTTTAGAGGTTGTGTAAAGTGATCCCTAATGAACGAGGTACTTAATTGGTCTTAGCCTACCTCTAGTATAATTCTTATCTGACTAACTGTAAAACCCCGTAATTTTTGAAAATACTATGATAACTAGTATTAAGTGAGTTATATTATGATAAATATCATTTATTGATAAATGAGTACATTGGTAATCGATTTTAGATCGATTAAGTATGTATATAAGAGTAAACGAGTGAAAACGTGCATGTGTGCACAAACCTGTAAGTTGAATTTTGCTTCTGGCTGGTCGATTGACAACTTGTATTAGTTGACCGATGGGAGTTGGCCGGTCGACCGAGGCTAGCATCAGTTGACTGATGGGAAGGCAGACTCCCTGTACGAGTTGGGTTTCGGGTCCTTTTGATTTGTTTCGGGTTTGCCTATATATATATGGTTATATATATACCCTAGCAGCCACCTTCTCCCCCCCAGCAAACCCTAGAGAGTTATTGGTGAATTTCAAAGAGCTTTGTGAAGCAAATACCGAGAAGAGGGCGAGATCGTCGGCGCTCAGCGAAGGAGGATCTTTTTTTCTTGCATTGTTGGGGATTCTATCACGTGTCGAGGCGAGTTTCATCTCCTCTAATCCCATCCCAGTGTTTATATGGTTTTCACTTGTTTCTATTTAGTTTTATTGGACTTTAAAACCTAGTTTAAGTATAAAGATTGTTCTTTTAAACCACAAGGCTACATGATTTGATCCTTTGATTTTAAAAAGTTATAATACAGATTCTTTGTTTTGGATTTAACTTCTAAAATAAATGTTAACATGAGATTTTGTCGAGATTTATCGTTTTCATGATAAATTCTTACGAACATGTTCATGTTAGGGTTAATAGAATTCACTCAAACTTGATAAATTGAGTTTCATGTAGTTAATTGAACCCTAATTACCTTAAACAAGTTTAATTATATGTGTTTATATGTAAAAATATCAATTTGATGTATTGTAGATCAAAGCATGCACTAATTTTCACTTTCAGTTTCTGCTCTGGTCGGTCGACCGAACGAAAGAGTAGGTCGACCGATCCAGACTGTGTAGCGCGTGCATGTTTGTGCATGACGTCGATTAGTCGACCAATGGCCTACATTGGTCGACCGATGAGCTGCTGTTTGAGTATTTTTTTCACTATGTTTGTTTGATTGCAACCACAGAGTACGTGTTGCATGTAGACCCATGCACGTGACCCTGAGAGTGTTACATGTATTGGTGATGAGCACGCACGAGCATTCGGAGGTGCGTAACGTATATTTTGATCTAGTCGTGATAGATAGTAGTATATATTGCATTTTATGAATGTGTGGATGTTGAGTGGGGTTAGTTGGTATTCCCACAATGAGACCGCGACTGGACTACAGTCAGAGTGCGTCAGTTATACCCCGCAATGAGACCGCGGCTAGACGACACTCTATGTTGCATCATTGTTTTTTGAAATATGGTGATATGTCTGTTTCCGCAGGGCGATTGAGTAAGGTTATTGATTCTACATGATACTGTGAGTGCCTTACAAAAGCATCGTTGTTTCTATTAGAAGATTGCACAGATTGCATTCATGCTACCATGTTAGTTATCCAAGAGTAGGGTATGAGACCGAGGATGTTATTCATGACAATTCTATGCAAGAAGTTTGTATCAGATGTTTATTTCTGTGACTGCGCCACCTACCCGAAGGTAGTGTGAGCTGTTTGACATGATTGACATTAGATGATTTTTGGTATGATACTGTCTTTCATTTATTGTTTTGTCCTTAGGATTTGGAGTTGGTATTTAGTGACTCATAATTTGAGATACGAGGTATATACATGAGGGTTTTCTTGTTTGGATTATTTCGCTCGACGTACCCATTCTCGTGTTGTGGATTTCTAAAAATCAATTTTTACTTAGTTCAAGATAGATAATTTTATATCTATATGTACTAACTTGTATTTTTATATACTCCTAATCCTCTTCTCATGGGAGCGGTGGAGATGATCTCGCTAGCATTTTGACGCTCGTTATTACCCCTCTTTTTAAGCAGCGAGTCAGGTGCACAGAGAGTCACAGGTTGATGGAGACTCAGTGTCGCAGGTTGATGGAGACTCAGTTTAGCTCACTACAAGTTATTTATATTAGTAGTTATTGTTGGCCTTCTTGTTTTGATGATGTTTAACAAACAATTTACCACTAATGTTGTTTGTCTAGTATTTGTGTTTTCTTATTTATTATAGACAAACAATGAGTTGGAGGTTGGATGGATTAAGCCTACACGATCATATCAAGAGGAGGTTGGCGGAATTATGGAGTGAAGCATCGTACAATTCAAGTTAAAGATCAAGTTCAAGCTTCATCCGCAACGTGTACCAAGTCAAGCTTAATTGAAGATCAAGATTGCTTGGGTAATATAGTTTAGGATTTATATTATGTGTGTTAAGTACTCTAAGCTCAATTATCTATACACACACATTTTATTGGTTTCCTTGTATATATATGTAGTCACATATATATACAACACAAGTTTTAGTTTTCATGTTTATAAATATGAAATCACATGTTTCATATTGTGATTTGGTTTATCTACTTAGATATGAAACAAATATATTTTCATATACATACTCATAGGTTTCATTTTCTATTGTATTTGTGAAAATATTGTATTCTTAGTTTGTAGACTTTAATATCAGTTTATACATATTTTACTAAGTCTATAAAAACATTTCACAAAGTTTCAAAAGTTGGTTTATGTCAAAACATCAAAATTCAAGTATCTCATATTTTCATGTTTTGGACTATTTTGTAAAATGATGATATTTTTTATTTGGGAGGTCCTTTCTGATAACCAGTAACTGTAACATGTTTATTATCATGTCTACAAATATTCCCTAAAGTTTTACATTTTTTAGAATTTATTTGATATTTTTAAACAGCATTTTAAAATCAGCAAAACAGTTTTCAGAACCTGTCATATCAGTTTTCGGTCGACAGCTCTATACACAACAAGAGAATGTTTTAAAGAGTTTTAAAAAGAGTTTAAGCTTGTTTTAAGCTTGTTTAAGGGTTTGGTTTAAAGCAGTTTTAGCTTTCACAAGTGGAGTAGATTATCTTATTGTTTGGGCCTCAAATCTCCATCTCTCCATCTTGATCTAGAGAAGTTTTCCTAAACTCAACTCTAGCTTTTATTTATAATTATTTGTTGATTATCATTTCTATTAAAGCTAGTTTTATATTTGAGTTTAGTTGATTTGATTTTATTTACTCATTGTTACACACACCCACTTTGAGCTTATTGTATTTGCATACATAGTATATTAGGGTTGTGAGAAATTATAACATTGAGTTGTGCTTAATTGAGTTCTCATGTATTATAGAGAACAAATTTATATTTGTTACATTGTGAGTGTAGTAAGGTTTTCAGTGAGCTAGAAAACCAAGAGTGTGTTGTGAATTTTTCGGTGAACTAGAAAACCGATTGTGAGGAGTGACGTTGATCGGTGAGCGTTGAAAACCGATACTGTGAGGTGTAAACGTTATTCGGGTGAACGTAGAAAACCCGGTTGTGATAGTGGATTTCTCCCCGGGAGTGGGGAGCGGAGACGTAGGACGGAAGGTCCGAACTCCGTGATCATATTGCTTGTTTGAGTTTGTCTTTGGCGTATTTGTTTTTGCATTTATCTTATATCGCCAATTGTGCATTACTCATTTATCTCATCCACTATCTTGTTTAGATTATTTACCCTTGTGTTGTTTATATATCCTTGCATATATCTTTATCATATAGGATATATCTCATTGTTCATATTGCTTATCCTAGCTTATATTCTTATTGTATTTCATACTTGCTAGGATAACTTATTAATTAGTTTTAATTGGCATTTAATCGGATTAGATTAGTATAAGACCCTAATCACCCCCCCTCTAGGGTCTAACAATTGGTATCAGAGCTTGGTGCTCTTTGATTTAAGGTCTAATCGTCTTGAGTTAAAGATCCAAGTTAGCTTATTGTGCTAATCTAATTTTGAGCTTTATTTGTATCTTGCTTGCCTTTTATATTATGGATATGCATGGTTTAGGTTATGCCATTAATATTGCTCCTAGGTTAGATAATTTCCCTTATGCCCAATGGTGTGTTAGATTTAAACTTTTTGTTCAATCTAAACACTTTGATTTATGGGAAATTATAGATGATGCCTATATTGTGCCCACTTTGGAGAAATCCAAATGGAATAAGAATGATCATCGTATGTTTACAATGAACAATATTTTGTTAGAATATTTGCTAAATGCTTTTAATTCATCTATGTCTAACAAGTTTGTTCATTTTGATAGTGCTTACAAACTTTAAAAATTTATAGAAGCACATCAATGATTTACAAAGCAAGCATGTTAGTTTAAAATCCGATCATGAGAAGCTAGCTTCCAATTTTGATATCATTTCCAAAGAAAATGTTGCTCTTAAAGAAAGTAATGATATGTTAAAATTGGAAAATGAGAAATTATCATCATCCATTTCTAGCTTATCTCATGCTAAGATTGATGCCATGTTAGAAGTAGAGAACATAAAAAATAACACTGCTTCATTTATAAATGACTATTTATGTTCTACTTCTAAAAATGCATATGTGCCTAAAAATGAAGATTTGAATCTTATGAAAAATAGTATTTCATCTTTAGATTCAACTTTGAAAATATGCATTAATAATCATAAGAGGCTTATGGACATGTGTGCCAAGACTAAATCAAAATCATCCACTCATTATGCACACATGTATAGCAAAACTTATAAGTGTTCTATTTGCGGCCGTCAAGGTCATTTAGCTAAGTTTTGTTATGATGCACACAAACATAAGAATTCTAATGTTCCTTGTGCATCTCATATAGCTTCTTCATTTTGTACACTTACACATTCACATGCTCATTCTCACAAAGTTCATCATAAGCATTCTAGTGTGTTCAAGTGTGATTATTGTGGTCGTTTTTGTCATTTGGCCAAATATTGCTTTGATTTGAAAAGAAAATCTCATTTGACAAATGCTTCCAATAGACCACATGTTTTTAAATGTGATGTTTGTGGTAGGTTTGGACATCTTGCTAAATTTTGTTTTGATATACTAAAAGCTTCTTGTGGTAGATATGGCCACTTAGGAAAGTTTTGTTTTGATAAGGTTTCGCATTTGCAAAATAATTTTAAAAGACCATCCATGTTTGCAAATGTTTCTAATGTTTTCCGTGCACAACCATTCGGTCAACGCAAATTAATGGATCTCTTTCATTGCACAAATTGCAATCGGAAGGGTCATTTGAATGAATATTGTTTTGACCATGTTAGTGCACCATATGTGCCTAAGAGGGTTCATAACCCTAAGGCTTTGAGCTTTAATGATAGGGGTCATGTCCCTAAATCTTTTGGTACCAAGAGTTCTTGGGTACCAAAACAAATTTAAATTTTATTTTTCTTTTCTTGGTTTTGAAAATTATGCTTTGAAACTTTTTATGAAAACAAATTTTCTTTGGTCAAATTCTTATGTTTTCATAATTCCTAGTTTTGATTTTGATGAGAGGTTTGTATTTATATAACCCTCCGAATTTATTGGGTGTTTATTCCCAAATCATGTTTACCGGATGCTAGTATGATTATATGGGTTAGAACAAGCTTAAGAGCTTGATATATTATTGCCTCTCTTAAAATTCTTTTATCAAAGATTTTGTTTTGAATTAATGCTTTGAATTCATTATATTTCACTTATATGATGATATTTATGTGTTTGTGCTTATGGATCATCTATTCGTGCCTTATAATGTATTCCATATGTGGTTTGATCAAATTTCTTGATTGATCAAACATCGGTTTTGGATTTAAACTTTGATTTATGATTTCAATTGGTTGACTTGTTTTCATTTGAAAACTTTTTTACATGATTCTCATGTTTCTCTTCTTTTGATTTCATAAATCTATTTTATACATTGGCTTTTATGATATGGGACAATATGTTCATCTTGATATATTTATGTGTTCTCATTATCTTGTTTGAATGTGAGTGATTGTTAGCATATTTTTTATGCTTACTCACATGTTATGCCATGATCTTTTATTGCTTATATCCTATATGGTTTTTTGATAGGGGGAGCAATCCCTATACTTGTTTGATACTCACCTATGCTTATTGATAGGGGGAGCTTTCGCTCTCTTCATCCTTTTGTCCCCTTTTTGATGTTGTCGAAGGGGGAGAAATATTGTGAGTATATTCTTTCTTGTTTATATGCATGTGAATTATAAATTATATATTCATTTCCTTCATGCATATATCTCTTTTTGTAAATTGTTTGTCATCATCAAAAAGGGGGAGATTGTTGGCCTTCTTGTTTTGATGATGTTTAACAAATAATTTACCACTAATGTTGTTTGTCTAGTATTTGTGTTTTCTTATTTATTATAGACAAACAATGAGTTGGAGGTTGGATGGATTAAGAGCTTCAACGATCATATCCAAAGGAGGTTGGCGGAATGTCGGTGAAGCCTTGCTATTCAAAGTTCAAGATCCAAGTTAAAGCTTCATCCGCAAGATTACCAAGATAGAGCTTCGTTGAAGATCAAGATTGCTTGGGTAATTTAGTTTAGGAATTTATATTATGTGTGTTAGTACTTTAAGCTCAATCATATACACACATACACGTTTTGGTTTTTGTATATATATAGTTATATATATACATATATGTTTTGGTTTGATAGTTTTCAAGTTTTACTATGAAACAAATGAATAGAATTGGAAAATACTATTTTGTTTCATGTTTATATGCCTATATATGATTTCACCTTTAACAAGCTTATATTTAATGAAATCATATTTAGTGTTTTGAATATATTGCATAGAATATGCAAATTTATGAAAATATTGTATTTCTAGATTATAGACTTCATAACAACATGTTATATCTTTTATCAAGTCTATACAATCATTTCATAAGGTTTCAAAATGTTGTTTAAGTCAAAATATCAAAATATCAATTTTCAGGTTTTCATGTTTTGGACTATTTTGTAAAATGATGATATTTTTCATTTGGGAAGTCCTTTTTCGAAACCAGTCATTGTAGCATGTTTATTATCATGTCTACAATCATTCCCCAAAGTTTTACATTTTTTGGAATTTATTTGATATTTTTAAACAGCATTTCAAAATCAGATAAACAGTTTTCATATCAGTTTTCGGTCGACCGCACCGGTCGACCGAACCTGAGGTCAAAAGTTCACTGGGCGACAGAAAGCCTGTCGGTCGACCGGTCCGGTCGACCGATGAAAATTTTCGGTCGACCGACGAATTTTCCGGTCGACCGACGATGTTGTTTTCAGCTTCCAACGGCTAGTTTTTTGACCGTTGCCTTGGGGCTGTTTTGTCTTTTGCTCTGGTTTGTTGGCTGAGTTAAGAGAGTTTTAAAACAAGTTTAAGAAAGTTTTAATCAAGGGTTTAAGTTTGTTTAAAGTGTGTTTATAAGCTTTTAAGCATTTGAGTATTTCGGTTTTGTGAATCAATTTCATAAGAGCTTAAGGAGATTATCTATTGAAGTTTGAGCCTCCAACTATCCTCCCTCTATCTCTTGTTATCAATTGAGAAGTTTTCTAAACTCAAACTCTAGCTTTACATTTATATACTTGTTTGATTATCATTTCTATTAAAGCTAGTTTTATATTTGAGTTTAGTTGATTTGATTTTATTTACTCATTGTTACACACACCCACTTTGAGCTTATTGTATTTGCATACATAGTATATTAGGGTTGTGAGAAATTGTAACATTGAGTTGTGCTTAATTGAGTTCTCATCTATTGTAGAGAACAAATTTATATTTGTTACATTGTGAGTGTAGTAAGATTTTCGGTGAGCTAGAAAACCGAGAGTGTGTTGTGAATTTTTCGGTGAACTAGAAAACCGATTGTGAGGAGTGACGTTGATCGGTGAGCGTTGAAAACCGATACTGTGAGGTGTAAACGTTATTCGGGTGAACGTAGAAAACCCGGTTGTGATAGTGGATTTCTCCCCGGGAGTGGGGAGCGGAGACGTAGGACAGAAGGTCCGAACTCCGTGATCACATTGCTTGTTTGAGTTTGTCTTTGGCGTATTTATTTTTGCATTTATCTTATATCGCCAATTGTGCATTACTCATTTATCTCATCCACTATCTTGTTTAGATTATTTACCCTTGTATTGTTTATATATCCTTGCAGATATCTTTATCATATAGGATATATCTCATTGTTCATATTGCTTATCCTAGCTTATATTCTTATTGTATTTCATACTTGCTAGGATAACTTATTAATTAGTTTTAATTGGCATTTAATCGGATTAGATTAGCATAAGACCCTAATCACCCCCCCTCTAGGGTCTAACAGTTATTTGTGCTCCACAATAGTTATGGTTTATTTTTCAGACATTTAGAGTTGTATTTTATTTTGTAAAGGCTGAGTACCTTAGTACTATTTCATTTGACTCTATATATTGAGATACTTCACATTGGTTTCAGTTTGTCAGTTGTATTTTATTTTATTCAGTTAGAACATGATTATATTTTCCCTTCATTTCCTTTATCATGTCCATATTACTGTCATCTTTACCTTATTTGCTTTGTACTGCACTTATTTATTATATATTCCACTAGAGAGATAATACTATGATAGTGAAACATGTTTTTGCACATTGTGGGTGCATGGCAGCTTTGACATACCTTGGATTGCAGCCTTCTATGAAACCGGGGGCGTCACAGTTGGTATCAGAGCTCTAGTTCCAACATCATTAGGATCATCTTGTGTCGAGTCGTGTAGCTAGGATAGAGTTTCCTAGGATTCATGTGTAGAGTCCGCTAGGAATTCCTAGATTGAGTGAAGACGTTATATATGTAACTCGAAAACTATGATATTTTTTATGATAACTATCGTACTTTGATTGTAAAGTATTTGCGTGAATGATATGTGATATGATTTACCTATTGTTATATGCTACGTGATTTTGCTTGAGGCTTCATTTACTGTGTCTAGTAAGCTCTCATCCTAAAATTTTAGATGTTAGGATGAGGACGTGAATGGAGAGGAATCCGTGCTCAGGGAGCTAGGCAAGCTAATTCAGAGCCCGAGCCGCAGCAGGCTCCGCAGTACTTGATTGACTTCGCAGTACTTGATTGACTTCATAGTACCACTTGTAGCCCGGTTAAAAATTGAGGAGCAGATGGCGAATCAGGTTTCGCCAGTGACACTACCTCCAGTGGTGCCACCACCAGCAGCTCATGTACCTATTGCAGAGGAGTCGCCAGCAACCACACCACCACTAGCTGTTGATAGCGTCACAGAGTAGGAGGTTTGACTCTGTTTAGTGGAGAGGTACCAGAAGATGAGGGCGCCAGAGTTTCAGGGCACATCGGACTCACTTGCAGCTCATAAGTGGAAGGAAGATGTGGAAAGTATTCTAGACATGCTTGGCATCGATTCAGTCCAAAAGCAGAGACTAGCAGCTTTCAGCCTTAAGGGTGATGCCAAAGGGTGGTATCGACTTCAGTTCACTCTGGAGCAGTGCATGACACTTACCTAGGAGGACTTCATCTATTTCTTTGACGAGCAGTATGTATCATCTATGGCGAAAGCCAAAATGGAGTTGGAGCTAGCCCGGTTGGAGCAGTGAGATATGACTGTAGGTTTATGAGTTTACTTAGGTTTACGGGCATGTGGCAGACTAGGGAGAATCATGCTCAGATGTTTCTGATGGGACTTCGCCCGAGCTTACATCGTTATTTAGTATTTCAGCATTTTCATTCAGTGCGGGAGGTAGCCGATGTCGCTATATCACAGGAGACTGAGATCACTATGTTCTAGAAGGACAAGGAAGCGAATGTTAGAGCAGGACAAATCGGAGATAAGGGCAAGGGTAAGAGACCATTTTCAGGACACGAAGGACGCCAGCAGCAGGGCAATGGTTCACAATAGCATCATCAAGGTCTTCATAAGAAGAGGCCACATCAGGATCAGAGGCCGTCGTAACAACACAGATTTCATGACACTTATTTTCATTGCCACAAGTTTAGACACAGAGCCGCAGAGTGTCGCAGTACGCTAGCAGGAGGCCAGCAAGGCAAGAATCAGGGTTAGCAACAACAAAACTATGGACAGGGCCAAGGACAGGGCCAGTAGCTGAGGCTTGAGGCACCACCAGCAGTTCTGAGGATTGAGGGGCAGGTGCGAGCTATTTAGGAGATTCCTTAGAGACAGATAGTACCGTATACTATAGAGCCTTTAGTGAAGTAGTCCGCAGCTTCAGGGAGAGTGCATGCAGTAGTACCGCGTGACCACTGTACTAGCGGGGCCATAGTGGAAGGTACGTTCCTTGTGAACTCCTTCCTAGCCCGTATTCTTTTCGATTCAGGAGCTTTGCATTCTTTCATCTCCTATGCTTTCATGATTAGACTCCATCTTGTAGCACAACCCTTAGATATTCCTCTGTTAGTTTTTACTCCTTTGGGAGAAGTGTCCCTCTTAGAGAGTATCTGTAGGAGATGAATTATCAGCTTATACGAGTTTGAGTTCGTTGTCGATTTGATCATTTTGCATATATCTGAGTTCAACATAATTCTTGGTATGGATTGGCAATCGTCCTACCATGTTAGTATCGACTATTTTGGGAAAACAGTCAGCTTACGAACATCCAATAGGACCGAGTTAGTCATAGCAACCTCACAGGGTAACCAGTTCGCAGATTCATTTCTGGCATACATCGAGGAGGTGATATTTCGAGATCAGGGTGCTGATTTGTGTGAGATCAGAGTGGTCTCAGAGTATCAGGATGTCTTTCAGGACATACCTGAATTACCTCCAGTGAGAGAGGTTGAGTTTTGCAATGAGTTGCAGCTGGGCACAACACCGATCTCTCGTGCACCTTATCGTATGACACCTGCTAAGATGAGGGAGCTACAGATTCAGTTAGAGGATCTTATTGCTCAGGGTTTCATTCGCCGGAGTCATTTGCCGTGGGGAGCATAGATCTTCTTCGTGAAGAAGAAGGATGGCAACATGCGTTTGTGCATAGATTATCATGAGTTGAATAAGGTCACCATCCGGAATATGTATCCACTATCGAGGATTGATGACTTATTCGACCAGTTGCAGGAAGCATAGTGTTTCTCAAAAATTAATCTTTATTCTGGCTATCATCTGTTACGGGTTCGGGAGATGAATATTCTCAAGACCGCCTTTCTAACTCGATATGGGTCTTTCAAGTTTATTGTCATGCCATTTGGGCTGACCAATGCACCCGCAATATTCATGGATTTGATGAACCTGATTTTTTGTCCGTATTTAGACCGGTTTGTGATTGTTTTTATCGATGACATCCTCATTTATTCGAGGTCAGAGGCCGAGCACGAGCAACATCTTCATCTAGCATTGCAGACATTGTGGGAGCACTAGTTGTATGCTAAGCCAGTGTGAATTTTAGCTTTCAGAAGTTAGATTTTTGGGCCATATCATTAGCAAGCAGGGCATTGTAGTGGATCCAGCCAAAGTGGAGGCAATTCTTGATTTGGAGCCGCCGAAGACCTTTACAGAGATTCATAGTTTCTTGGGGCTTGCTGGCTATTATAGAAAGATCATCCAGAAGTTTTTGAAGATTGTTACCCTGCTGACATGTCTTACAAAGAAGGGTGTACAGTTTATTTAGGGACTAGAGTGCCAGAAAGCATTTGAGACTTTGAAAACCAAATTGACTACAACGCCGGTGTTGATTATCCCGAGCAGTGATAAGACTTTTGTGGTCTACACGAATACATCATTATCAGGTCTAGGAGGTGTTTTGATGCAGACCTAGAGAGTAGTGACTTATATTTCGCGGTAGTTGAGAACGCATGAGCAGAATTATCCCACTCATGACTTGGAGTTGGCAGTTGTAGTCTTCGTACTGAAGACATGGAGACATTATCTGTATGGAGTTTAGTTTGAGTTGTTTATGGACCATCAGAGTCTGAAGTATCTTTTCTCACAGAAGGAACTCAACCAGAGGCAGTGGCGATGGGTCGAATTTATCAATGTTTATGTGTTCGTGGTTCAGTACCATTCGGGAAAGGCGAACGTAGTAGCAGACGCATTGAGTAGGAAGCTCCATCACGGGCTTGCAGCTTTGAGGTGTTCGTTGTATCGATATCTCCTCACACTCAGCCAGTTTGATTTTAGGCCAGAGATTGGCAAATGAAGCGTATTTTTGGGAGCGTTAGCCGTACAATCGATGTGGACTAATAGAGTGATCAGTGCTAAATTGAAGGACTCTTGGATTCAAACCCGAAAGGAGGATATTTCCAAAGAGACTAAGGTAGATTGGACCATCGGATCAGATGGGGGCCTTCGAATGAAAGACTGGATTGTAGTGCTAGAGAATCTGCAGTTGAAGAAAGATCTATTTGACGAGGCACACCACACTAGGTACACAGTGCATCCAGGTACAACCAAGATGTATAAGGACTTGAAAAGACATTTTTGGTGGAGCGGCATGCATATGGATATTGCGAAGTATGTATCAAGGTGCTTTACCTATTAGCAAATGAAGGCAGAACATCAGAGACCCACGAGTATCCTACAACCTTACCCATTCATGAGTGAAAATGGGCAGATATTTCGATAGATTTTATTGTGGGCTTGCTGAGGTCTAGCAAATGGAATGATTCGATTTGGGTGATTACTGATTGATTGACGAAGTTGACGCACTTCTCACCTGTCAAGACTATATACACGACAAAGACTTATGTAAGGATCTTCATCTGAGAAATCATACGATTGCATGGAGTTCCGGAGGCGATTGTGTCAGATCGTGGCTTAATTTTCATATCGCATTTCTAGAAGAGCTTCCAGAACTCTTTTGGCAGCCAGCTATCATATAGTGGTGTATTCCACCCGCAAACAGATAATCAAAGAGAGAGGGTCAACCAAGTATTGGAGGATATGTTGCGGGCATGTGTTATCGATTTTTATGGTAGCTAGGAGGATCATATTCCACTGATTGAGTTTGCCTACAATAATAGTTACCAATCTACTATAGGCATAACTTTTTATGAAGCAATGTATGCGAGGCCTTGTAGATCCCTGATTTGTTGGGCGGAGCCGGAGGACAGCTTATTACTTGGGCCAGAGCTTGTGAGGCAGTCTACGGAGAATGTAGCATTGATTCGAGAGCGTGTTCTTGCTACACAGGGTCGGCAAAAGTTACGCAGATCAGAGGCGACGACCTTTAGAGTTCCAGGTTCGAGAGCCTGCTGCGGCTCGGGCTCTGCTTGCCCAGCTCTTCGGGTACAAGTTCTACCTCGATCACATCCTCGTCCCGACATTTATATTATCAGGAGAAGAGCTTATCAGACACAATAAATGAGATCGCAAACACACACACACACACACACACACACACACACACACACACACACACACATAACATAATGTATCATAATAAGTATTCACATAATTACTTTTCAATCAAAGTAAAATAGTTGTCATAAATTTTTTTTGTAAATTTTGAAATATATGTATATAACGTCCTCACTCATTCTAGGAATTTCTAGCGGACTCTATACAGGAATCCTAAGAAACTCTATTCTAGCTTTACGACTCGACATAGGATGATCCTAAGGATTATAGAACTAGAGCTCTGATACTAACTGTGACGCCTCTATTTTCATACATGGTTGTATTCCAAAGTGAACCCAGAGATATCAAACCTGCCATGAACCCATATTGTGTAATAACATATTTCACCAATCATAGTAATATCCTCTAGTGAAATTAAAAGAAGTATAGGTACAAAACAGGCAAAATAAAAAAATAAATGTAATAGACATGATATGGAAAGAGCTATTCATAAAAAAAATCATATCTCAACTAAAATACATCTGATATATGGATTAAAGAAAATGTCTCAACATGAATCAACTGGATATCGTATTAAGGCAATTAAGGCATACTGTCTTTACGATATGAAAATAACACTCTAAAGTCTGAATGAAATCATAGAAAAATCTATTGTGGAGCTTCTACTAATAAATCATGAAAATAAAAATAAACAAAAAGAAAAACTAAACCCAAGAGGGTTCTAGCCTTTAGGTGAATAGTACAAGAAATTAAAATCTAACTACAAAATAAATTGTAAAAACTAAGCTACAAAATAAATTATAAGAATTAAATGCGAGAAAATAAAGACATGAAATAAATCTAATCTATAAGTATGAAATAAATCTAAGGCAAGAGGGTTCTAGCCTCTTGGCTATTTAAACAATAAAATCTAACTATAAGCATGGAAATAAATCTAAACTAATAAGAAATAAAAGAGAAAATAAGAAAAACAAACCTTGAAATTAATCTCCATCTTCATCTTCATCTTCATCATCCAACAAAGAGAAGAAAAGAAAAATTAAAAGTGGTGAAAAAATTCTTTTATTAATTATAATAAAAAGTTACAAGTTTGAAAGGTCTTCTCAATTAAGAGTAACCCTCCTCTCCAAATGGAGATACAAAATTTTTCACACCCTAACCCCTCACTCTCTATCCCTATTTATAGTAAACATCAGTGAATGAGAGCCTTTGGATCAAACTTGAGCCCCAAGAATGCAATTTCAGTCGTTGATGAATTCTGGACGACTTGGCATCGATACATGCATCGATTCGCGCATCAATGCTAGCATCGATGCTCTAATAAAAATTTTTAACTTCACGGTTGGCTTCGTCTCGTCGAGATAGGTGATTTTCGTATATTATATGTTAAATTCCGCCTTCCAGATTGGGAGATATCGTTGTTTCTTTGCGGCCAACCATCTTGAATATAATTTCTCTTCATATTGGATTTTTTTATTTTATTCGGCTTCTACAGGCTATTCGGCTTGATTCTGGGCTTCAATAAAAGGTTACAAAAATAAGGAAGTTGGATTCTTTTGGGTATTTATTTATTATTTCTTCATTAACCCGCAATTAAAGATAAAAATAATTATTAGTGGTATATTTATTCATTAAAAATAGATAATAAGGATATAAAATTATAATAAAATATGATTATCAATTATCCCCCAAACCTAAACTTTTGCTAGTCCTCTAGCAAAGAAAGAAAAATCCTAACTCACTTTCGCAGGAATCGCGGTTGTATTTAGCGCATACAACATGCTTTTAAACCCTTAGGTTACCCTAGTGGACAAGTTGTAGTCTCGTGAGGGTTTGCAGTGAATATACCCACAAAATTCGGTCATCTTGCCAAATTAAAGAAGTTAGTGAATAACTAAATTTGCTTGATAATTTTAGACAATCTACTTGAAGCTAGTTATTACTCAAGAAAACATTTTTATAAATAACTCTAAGGTAAATTTCCTAGAAAATCTTCTCATTATAGCAATACAAAACCAAACCAAACTTAGAAATTTAATTTAAAAGTTTTAAAAAGAATATGCTAACTCTTTGTGTTAAATAATTTTTAAGTTGCTTGATCTAAAATATTTTTCAAGACAATATATACAAATATAACTATATAAAACATTTATTAGTATTTTTAATTTTATTATCTTCTGTTTTTTCTTTTTTCTTTTATAACTCTTTCTTCCTTGGTGATTTTTTTTCACTCTACGGGCTTTCTAAGTGACTATTTAACGGGTTTTGGGCCAATAGATCCCAATCTAATTGGGCTTAGGTCATTAAGAATGGAAATACTCCTTGAGCTTAGTTACTCGGTCAGCTTAGGCTTTATAAGATAAAATCACCTTGAATTTAAGAGTTTTTTTCTTTTATTTTCTTTTGGTGCCCATTTTTCGCACTCTTCTTTTGCAATGTTATTATTTTTATTTTATTTTTTTAATATGTATATGTATATATATTCTAAAAAATATGTAAATTAAGGCACTTTGAAAAATTATTTGATGGTGCATAAACATGTACTAAAAATGTTGCAAGTGCACAACCGTGTCAAGTTATAGTATAAAAAGTTATCGATCCCTTGAGGAAGGTGTTTTGTAGGAGAAAATATAAATCAGTTCTTATGTTGTATGCGTGATAAATAGGAGTGAAGCATAAGTGTGATTGTGGAGAGATAGAGAATGAAAGTGATAGTGTGTAAATCGATATGAAATGTAAGTGAGAGTGGATGTAACAAAGAATGAATGATTTTTACAAGGAAAGATGAATAAAATCAAGAATCAAAAAGGAGTATCAAGAATAAAAAGAAAATTTAAGAAATTAAAGATGGTGGATTCAATTAAAGATATGGGTAATCTAGAATTGAATCCACTTCTTAGAAAATAGTGATTTAAAGATGGTGGATTCAATTAAAGATATGGGTAATCTAGAATTGAATCCACTTCTTAGAAAATAGTGATTCCCTAGAGGGGGTAATCTAGAATTGAATCCACTTCTTAGAAAATAGTGATTCCCTAGAGGGTTCTAGCCTAAAGGCGAACCAAAAAAACTAAAAATAAACAAAAATGAAAACTAAACTCAAGAGGGTTCTAACATCAAGGTGAATAGTATAAGAAAATAAAATGGTAATTCCCTAGAGGGTTCTCGCCTCAAGATGAATAGTGCAAGAAAATAAAATCTAACTACAAAATAAATTACAAAAATCTAAACTACAAAATAAATTATAAGAATTAAATGCAAGAAAATAAATCTAACCTATAAGCATAAAATAAATCTAAGGCAAGAGGGTTCTAGCCTCTTGGCTATTTAACAAGAAAATAAAATCTAACTACAATCATAGAAATAAATCTAAACTAATAAGCAAAAAAAAAATAAATAAATAAAAGAGAAAAATAAAAGAAATACAAACCTCCAAATAATTCTTCATCTCCATCTTCATCATCCAATAAAGAGAAGAAATATTTAAAGTGGTAAAAAAATTATTTTATTAATTATAATAAAAGTTACAAATTTGGAAAGCCTTCTCAATTAAGAGTAGTCCTCCTCTCCAAATGGAGTTACAAAAATTTTCACACGTCTAACCCCTCACTCTCTACCCCTATTTATAGTAAACATCAGTGAATGAGAGCCATTGGATTGAAATCTTATCTAAAAATAATAATTTTCAGCCACTAATCTATAACAAACTGTCGGAGGTATCGATGCCAGCATCGATACGGGTATCGATGCCAGCATCGATACGGGTATCGATGCCAGCATCGATGCCGCCATCGATATTGGCATCGATGTCAAAAGCTCTCCTTTTTCAGCCCGCAGTTTCTTCTTGTGTTTTGGCTTTTAGGCTTGGGCCTTTGGTAGTTTGAGCTTTAATTCTTCTTTTTAGCTTGGGCTTTTGGATAATTTGACAATTGATTTTTTAATGGGCTTCTTTGCTTCATTTCTTTATTTAATCAAGGGGTTTTTGTTGAAAGATGAGAGTTTGAGCTTTATTCTTCATTAACCTGCAACTAAAGATAAAAAAAATTATTTATGGCATATTTATTCATATAAAATAGATAATAAGGATATAAAATTATAATAAAATATGATTATCAAATACCCCCACACCGAAACTTTTGCTAGTCCTCTAGCAAAGAAAAAAAATGAAAGAAAATCTAACTCACTTTCACAGGAATCACGGTTGTATTTAGCGCATACAACAAGCCTTTAAACCCCTAGGTTATCCTAGTGGATGAGTTGTAGTCTCGTGAGGGATTACAGTGAATATACCCACAAAATTCGGTCAACTTACCAATTTAAAGAGGTCAATGAATAACTCAATTTACTTGATAATTTTAGACAATTTAATTGAAGCTAGTTAATACTCAAGAAAACATTTTTATAAATAACTCTAAAGTAAATTTCCTAGAAAATCTTCTCATTGTAGAAATACAAATCCAATCCAAACTTAGAAATTTAATTTAAAAGTTTTGAAAAGAACATGCTAATTCTTTATTTAAATTAATATTCAAGTTGCTTGATCTAAAATATTTTCCAAGACCATATATACAAATATAACTATATATATAAAACATTTATTAGTATTTTTATTTTTATTTTATTATTATTTTTTATATTATTTTTTAACTCCTTCTTCCTTGGTGATTTTTTTTCTACTTTAATGGGCTTTCTAAGCGACCATTTAACAAGTTTTGGGCCAATGCATCCCAACCCAACTGGGCTTAGGTCATTAAGTATGGAAATACTCTTTGGGCTTAATTACTTGGTCAGCTTAGGCTTTATAAGATAGAATCACCTTGAATTCAAGAGTTTTTTTTTTCTTTCTTTCTTTTTTTTCTTTTGGTGCCTATTTTTTACATTCTTCTTTTGTAATTTTTTTATATGTATATGTATATATATTCTGAAAAATTTGTAAGTCAAGACACTTTGAAAAATTATTTTTAACTCTAAGCTAAGCATGCATAAATTCTATTATTTTAAATAAAAATCTAAGTTAAGGTTTACGTAAAGTATACTACTTTAAAAATTATTTCTTAGAAATTTATTTAGAGTTATCATAAAAGGTAAACTTGAGTAAATAATAAACTAGAGATTTAGAAAATTTAAAATTTATCAAATAAATCAATTATTACATAACTCTATCAATTTGGCAAGTGACGATATTTTATAATTTTTTTAGGAAAAAAGAAAAAAATGGAAAAAATGCAACTAAAAATGTAAAATAAAGAGAGAAAAATAACTAATTCCCACCCCCACACCTAAATTTTGCATTGTCCTCAATGCAAACTCTATGATGCACAAAGTAAAGCATATAAGAAGTGAAGTACTTATATTTGGTCGGATGATAAAAATCTACAATTACCTTTGGTCTGAGGAGGATGGAATCAAAAATTTATTCTTATTTTTCCTTTTCTTTTTTTTTCTCTTTTTTTTTCTTTTTCTCATTTTTTCTTCTTTTTTTTATTTTTACAACTAAACAAGAAACTCTCAAATGAGAAAAGATTATATTATGTTGAAATAAACAAAATAAATAATGTAGAATGAAATATTCAACATGAAGAGCTCGTGTTCTACATTGAATCCTACCTTATTGCTGAAACTTCTTCCCCAGGTTTTAAACAAATTCAAAATAATATA
Source organism: Asparagus officinalis (assembly GCF_001876935.1). NCBI lineage: Eukaryota > Viridiplantae > Streptophyta > Magnoliopsida > Asparagales > Asparagaceae > Asparagus > Asparagus officinalis. Next base: position 69,581,203 of record NC_033794.1, on the reverse strand, counting down.
ATCAATACTGTGCTGAAATTCCAAGCATATCAGGGTGTTCAATAATTCTTGTGGCAATGGAAGATAGGTATTATTGGTGTCATGCGTTTTGAACTTAGATTCCTGATTTATGAATATTTGTTTTCTAACAACCAAATTTTCTTTAACAATTTCCTCAACCCCATGATTCATGGTTGATGTGTAAAATTTGGTTGTTGTTTATGTTAGACCCTAGAGGAGGGGGTGATTTGGGTCTTATGCTAATCTAATCCCGATTAATTACCAATTAAAATTATGTTGATCAATATGTTCTTGCAAGAGATAGATATGAATAAGAACAATAAGAAAATACACACATAAAATATAAGCCAAGCAAAATACAAACACACGATATGTTTACGAGGTTCGGTCACCACGACCTATCTCCCCGCTCCTCACCTCGAGGAGATATCCACTATCACAATCCGGTTTGGAAGCTAGAACTTCTACACATTCGATTTACAAGATCACCAAAAACTCGCAGACTACACAATCACTAATCAATCACACTTTATACACTAAGTGTAGGAACCTAGCCCGTGTCCTCCTCCTCCTCAAGTGCTCGGTTACAACCTCTCCCTAGGTTCGTCAACCGACGCTACTCCTATTGGATTCGACCCCGTCTCTCGCCTCACACTTCTCTCGGTGTACAAGTGTATTACAAGTGATTCTCACAAAAAAAGATTAAATACAATGGTTTGTTTTTAAATAACAAGTAAGAACATAATGGAGCTCACACTCACTAAATCACACTCCACAGCCCACACTATATGGTATGAAGATATTAAGCTCAATATGTGTATGTGATAATAGTGAATGAAACTTAATAAATATAGCTAATTGAAATGAAAACGAAATAACAAGCTATATAAGAGTTTAGAAGACTTCTCAAACAAGAAGAACAATAGATGATGATCCCAATAGGATTTGAAAGCCACTTCTTGTTGTAGGAAAACTTTTCTTGAAACAGATTGATGAAATCAGCTTTAAACAGCTCTTTGAAACACACTAAATATTTTGTTAAATACAAAACTTGGATTTCTTGGATGCATAGAAGAAGAACAGCAATGGGGTATATATATCAACCCAATACATCAGTAAAAACACAAGTAAAAGACCAAAAAACCCATTTGAAAACAGCTGTAAAAACTAGCCGTTGGAAATGATCTGACAGTTCCGCAGTCGACCGGTGCTGTCGACCGCGAAGACAAAAAACACAGTTTTTAAAATATAAAGCTGGCGGTCGACCGCGGCGGTCGATCGGAATCTGATACATTGCATATTGACAGGTTTTTGGGCTGTTTTGAAAATTCATTAAAAATATCAAATCAATTCCAAAAATAGTGAAACTTTGGGGAAAGTTTCTAAATGATGAAATAAACATGTTTGAAAAGGAATTTTTGGAAAATCAATTTTCGTTGGTGAAAACTCCCTGTTTTTGAAAAGTGTTCAGAAAACCTGTTTTTCGTGAACATGAAAATTAACATCGCGACGGTCGACCGGAATCTGATACATTGCATATTGACAGGTTTTTGGGCTGTTTTGAAAATTCATTAAAAATATCAAACCGATTCCAAAAATAGTGAAACTTTGGGAAAAGTTTCTAAATGATGAAATAAATATGTTTGAAAAGGAATTTTTGGAAAATCAATTTTTGTTTGTGAAAACTCCCTGTTTTTGAAAAGTGTTCAGAAAACCTGTTTTTCGTGAACATGAAAATTAACATAAGGCTTGTAAATATGTATATATTTATTATGCATATATTATATGTATATAATGAAGTATGAAAGAGCTGTAACCATGAAATAAAAGATATTTTAACAACGTTTGATAAAAAATCATTTATATGATAGAAAACGTCAAAAATTGTGTTAAGTGTACATATATTGAGCTTAGATATTAACATACAATATATGTAAGTAAACTAAACTTATACCTAGGTAAATCCACACATATGAACTTGAATCTTTAATGCTTGATTTTCGTGTATTGAAATACCTGTAAAGAGAAACATAAACACAAAACTAGAGAGTATATTAGCGATAAATTGTTTGACAAATCATCATCAAAACTATAGGGTCAACAGTTTATTTTCCAAAAATCTTAGTTTATCAAGAAAAAGTTCTTCAAAATAGCAATTGTTTAACACAGTTTCCTTATTTTGACAAACCTGATCTGCTTCTCCTAATATTTTCAGCTTCTCACCAAAAATTTCCTCAAAACTTGGATTTGACTCTTCTTCTTCTTCCTCTGGTCTTTCATGAATTGAGTTATCAGAAGGAGAATGAATTAGAACAAGAATTTGGCTTAAAGGTGTTCTTTCCTGATTATCGACCTGTTTTCCTAACTGTAGTGCATTCATTTGTGTGTCCTTAGGATTGACCACGGGTTGACTCAGAATTTCTCCTTCCTCTCCTTCACTTATGGCACTATTTAGTTGATCAATGTGGGTTTCTAATCTAGCTATGGCTTGAGTGTTAGAGTTAAATATGAGTTCGGTTGATTGCATAAAGGAGTTCATCGTGTAGGATGTTTGAGTTAACATATTCGTGGCTAGTGTGGAGGTCTTAATTATGATTTCAAAACATTTTCCCAAAATATTGAGACGTTTATCATGATCTGTATCAAGAAGAGTGTGAGTTACAACTTGATGATGAGGAGACTGATTTTGATGTGACAGACTAGGTTGTTGAAATTGTGTATGAGAATTGAAAGGAACTATATTTCCCCTAGGAAAATGTTGGGTCGAAGAGGGAGTGGAGTTTTAAGTTCCGGAGTGGTTTCCCTGATTCCATGCAATGTTTGTGTAACTTGCTTAACCTGGATTGTAGGTTGGAAAAAATAGATCATTCACCAAGTACTGAGATGGGCTCTCTACAAACTCCCGAGCTTCATTAGGGATTTCAATCCTATTGGGATAACATAAATTTTGAAAAACATGTGGATTAGCCATTTGTTCAAAACGAATTTCTCGATGTGTATTGTCCCTAATCCACGTTTTGCATGCACCAAAAACAATTTTTTTTATACTTTTTTTAAAGAATAAATAAATTTTAGTTTCTTTTGAAGAAAAAGGGAAAACAATATGGATAGGAACAAAGGTTGATCAGAGATCGATTAAGTACATCATTCCTTGCAAACCGCTTTACGCAACCCTTAAACCTTGCCTTAGACACCAACTAATCCAAAAAAACTTAAACCGGTTCACCTAATGATTCTTTGTTCCTTATTGAGCTTGATTCCTTATGGCCAATGTCTGACGAGTTTTATTAGGCTTGGGTTGTGTAGTGAGGAATTTGTGATTTTTGGACTAAGGAAAGGGTGATGAAATCCCTTACCTTATCTTGATTATGGGGTTTTGCCCTTAAAAATATTTTCAAGTTTGTGCCAAACCAAGATGCTCAAATCACTTTGGCTAATTCCTACTAACTATATGAAATGCAACCTTAGGAATTAAAAGCGACTAAAAAGGATGGTAAAAAGAAAATCTTTTTTTAGGGTTAACAATTAGACAAATGAGAAGGGAGAAAATTGTTTGGATTTATTATCTTGTTAGTCAATGTCAAAGTGGAGGGTGAATTTTATTATGGTAACCGAAAATAAAATCTTTTTTTTAGATCCTAATTGTCACTAATTATGAGAAATTAACTAAAGATGTGGAATTGAAAATATTAGGAAGAAGACTTACCGTAAGCGAATCTCCAATTCCTCAATCTCCAATTCTTGATCTTTAATCTCCAAGTAGTTCTTTCATAAGAAACACACAAGTTAAAGAACCAAAATAATAAAAAATCCTACTTAAGCACCTTCCCCGGCAACGGCGCCAAAAACTTGATGGTGCATAAACATGTACCAAAAATGTTACAAGTGCACAACCGTGTCAAATTATAGTATAAAAGGTTATCGATCCCTCGAGGAAGGTGTTTTGTAGGAGAAAATATAAATCGGTTCTTATGTTGTGTGCGTGATAAATAGGAGTGAAGAATAAGTGTGATTGTGGAGAGATGGAGAGAATGAAAGTGATAGTGTGTAAATCGGCACGAAATGTAAGTGAGAGTAGATGTGACAAAGAATGAATAATTTTCACAAGGAAAGATAAATAAAATCAAGAATCAAAAAGGAGAATCAAGAATAAAAAGAAAATTTAAGAAATTAAAGATGACGGATTTAATTAAAGATATGGGTAATCTAGAATTGAATCTACTTCTTAGAAAATAGTGATTCCCTAGAGGGTTCTAACCTAAAGGCGAATCAAAAAAAATAAAAATAAACAAAAAGAAAAACTAAACCCAAGAGGGTTCTAGCCTCAAGGTGAATAGTACAAGAAAATAAAATGATAATTCCCTAGAGGGTTCTAGTCTCAAGGCAAATAGTACAAGAAAATAAAATCTAATTACAAAATAAATTGAAAAATCTAAACTAAAAAATAAATTACAAGAATTAAATGTAAGAAAATAAATTTATCTAATAAGCATGAAATAAATCTAAGACAAGAGGGTTCTACTCTCTTGGCTATTTAACAAGAAAATAAAATCTAACTATAAGCATAGAAATAATTCTAAACTAATAAGCAATAAAAAAGAAATAAAAGAGAAAAATAAAAGAAATGTAAACCTCCAAATAATTCTTCATCTCCATCTTCACCATCCAATAAAGAAGAGAAATATTTAAAGTGGTGAAAAAATTATTTTATTAATTGTAACAAAAGTTATAAATTTAGAAGGCCTTCTCAATTAAGAGTGGTCCTCCTTTCCAAATGGAGTTATAAAAATTTTCACACCTCTAACCCCTCACTCTACCCCTATTTATAGTAAACATCAGTGAATGAGAGCCATTGGATTGAAATATTATCCAAAAATAACAATTTTCAGCCACTAATCTGTAACAAACGGTCGGAGGTATCGATGCCAGCATTGATAGGCGTATCGATGCTGGCATCGATACGAGTATCGATACTAGCATCGATACCCCCATCGATGCTGGCATCGATGTCAAAACCTCTCCTTTTTCAGCCCGCAACTTCTTCTTGTGTTTTGGCTTTTGGGCTTGGGCCTTTGGCATTTTGAGCCTCTCCTTTTTCAGCCCGCAACTTCTTCTTGTGTTTTGGCTTTTGGGCTTGGGCCTTTGGCATTTTGAGCTTTAATTCTTCTTTTTAGCTTCTTCTTGTGTTTTGGCTTTTGGGCTTGGGCCTTTGGCATTTTGAGCTTTAATTCTTCTTTTTAGCTTGGCCTTTTGGATAATTTGGCAAATAATTTTCCAATGGGGTTCTTTGCTTCATTTCTTTATTTAATCAAGGGGTTTTTTATTGAGAGATGAGAGTTTGAGCTTTATTCTTCATTAACCTGCAATTAAAGATAAAAACAATTATTAATGGCATATTTATTCATATAAAATAGATAATGAGGATATAAAATTATAATAAAATATGATTATCAGACGGCGACTATGTAAGAACTCCATCATCTTGCGGCTCTCTGAACCTCTGTATTGTCTGAAAGAAGAGAAAATAACGAAAAGAACCACATAAAGAGCATCAGAGCGCTACATCAAGATCACTTTCATCCGCCTCTAGGGGAAGGGCTACTAGATAGAGTGGATGCTCTATCTATTAAGCATAGTCTACCTAGATAATTTTTCATATATCTAAGTAGTATTAATATTTAGAAACCTACAATACAAGACGTAGTACATCGAGCGAAATAATCCAAACATGGAAACCCTCATGTATATACCATTGTCTCAAATTGTAGATATCTAAACATTAATACCGAACTAAGAATAAACAGCCTATATGAAATCAACAATTAGAAACCCACAACACGAGACTGGTACGTCAAGCGAAATGATCTAAACAAGAAAACACTCATGTATATATCATATGTCTCAAATTTTTAATCGCTAATCATTGATCCCAACTAAGACATAAAGAAAGTAATAAAGGAAATAAAGACATTATTACATCGTATTTATATCATCCTCCACTATCATTATGGAGATAGAATAAATACTTTTAAGAGCAAAGTATCACGGTCATATATCTCAATGATGAATCACATCCATAACTGACATCCACCAAATACTCAGTCTATCAATTAGCTATTTCAGTGCAACTCTTTGCAAGATTTTGAAACTTAGTATCATCACGAGCAACAGACTACCATGTAGGTATCCTAAATAGTGTACACAGCTCATTAGTCTTATCGCGATCTCAATGCGTAACATGAATACGGGACGGCCTACCATATAGGTATCCAAAAGACGGCTCACAAGCCTTATCGCACCCTTGTACGGACGGACTGCTAGACAAAGCATCCAAACCTGACTCAATGGCCTGTACGAATGGAATATCGACGCACTACCCCACGTAGTACTGAACTGAGCTCATCTATGATATCCATTTCATGTATAAACTATGTAAATCTAGTATATCAACGCACTATCCCATATAGTACTGAGTTGTGCTCGTCAACGATATCCAACGAGTGTATGAACAATAAACAACCTAAAGCTTGACATAATTCCCTTTGGAATACTCATGTATGTGCAAACGACATTGTACTTGTGTATTCATGAATTTATATGTAAAGAAGTATAGCTCGAACCCCGTGAACACATCTCAAACAGATACAAAACACAAACTCAGAAAATAACCTTAGTAGTCGACTACTCTGAGCCCATCCAAAATCTGGAAAATTAGACTATGTGTGAGTAGTCGGCTAATATGAACATTAGTTGACTACTCTGCTATGAAAAACAATTTTGTGAGTCACACCAGGTAAGGAGTAGTCGACTACACATGTTATTAGTCGACTACTCTGTTAAACAGATTTTTGTTACTCAGGTTTTGATGTTTTTGTGATTATTTCTTAAACAAAACCCATTCAAATCACATGGAACATAGGAAAAAGGTCTTAGTTTTCTGAAACTTACTATCAGAGATTAGTTCACATGATTTAACTCTTTGATTAAATACTAATTAGGGTTTAACTTTATAATTATTCAAATTCTCACATAAAAGCATGAATTATCACATGATTAACTTGGACAAGTTTATAACTAACATTGAACAAAGATAAACACGTTCATGTCATTGTGATCTCACAACCTAAGTTTTAAGCATGATTAATTTACAAGAAAACTCGATTAATTAATGAACTAGGGTTTGCACATGTGTTAAACATAATCATTTAATTAAAAATGAAATTAACATTTATCTATAATGATCATGATCATGTTTCTAATGTAAACAACAAGAAAACCATGCAGATCTAACATTTATTTACAGTTTAATATGAAAAATCTAATCTTTTCAGATTAGATTAAGTTCTAAGCATCATATCTATCATTTTACTTCATAAAAACATGTTTATAAACTATGGGTAAGGTTTGGATGTAGATGATCTTGCCTTAATCTCATGTGCAAGGCTCTGAAACGAACAACAAGCAATCCAAAAGTGCAAACAACTCGTTCTCTCTTGCCACACGTCGATTATGTCGCCCTCATGTCAGTATTTTGCTTCACAAAGCTCACAAAACTCACAAGAAATTGATCTAGGGTTTTTAAGGGGAGAGGATGGCTGCTAGGGTTCAGAGATATAATAAAAAAGAAGAATATTCGTAAAAAACACATGTATTTATAGAGGCAAACTCGAAACAAATCCGTTTGACCCGAACCAGGAAACCTATTCTGACTCGGAAAATAATCTTTGGTATTTTTATTGTAACTTTCTCGTTCGACCTCAAAATAAGGTGATTTAAGATTTGTTGGAATGATACTGAAGATACCTACAACTTTTGTTTTTTGAGTTTTTCCAGATTCAAACTGCATTAGTATGTAAAATATGTATACTCCTAACTGGTCGTTTTTCCAGATTTCAGGCTCGTGCATGTAGTGCATGATCACTCCTATATTCATATATATACATTGGATTAATCTCAAATCAATCTCTAGCATACTAAAATATCAATATATGTTATTTTTCACTATATAACATATTTATTATTATTTATCACTATATATTAAAGTTTACGGGGTTTTACATTCTTCCCCCTTAAAAGAATTTCATCCCAGAAATTTTGTAATCGTATCTTAGAGATTAATAATATGAGAAAAGCACGTTGAGGGGATAATCCAGAAAAGAAAATACTCACATACACATCTTGTACTAATAATCTCCACATATGAAACATAGCAATATCTACACTTAATCATGTGTTTCGAATGATTAGGAGCTAAGTGCTAATACCACCATTCTAGTGTTAAGTATAGAAATGAACATATATATAATCATAAACACAGGCACATCATAGTCAAACAATTTACTTGCTCAAATAGATGTGAGCCATCGCGACACATATCCTCATCGCAACCCCCAAGAAGCCTTCCCAGCTCCTTTCCGGTTCTATTAAACTTTAACTAAGGGTATCGTTTTATTTCTAAGTCTCTTGTCCTCCTTTGCAAGATTACACACAGAAATTTCAATAGTAGTCAAATCATCATGTATTTTAATCTCTAGCGCGTCTAACACTCGCTGCTGCTTCTCGTCGCATAGATGTTTCTTAAGCATCAAAACATGAAAGACGTCGTGTATACTCGACATCGATACTGGAAGATCTAGCCGATATGAAATGGCTCCAATGCGCTCCACTATCTTAAACGAACCAATATACCTAGGGGTAAGCTTTCCCCGTCTACCAAATCACTAAACTCCCTTCATTGGTGCCACTTTCAACAATACATAGTCCCCAACCTGGAACTCTAGCGGTCATCGTCTCTGATATGCATAACTCTTCTAACAACTCTGCACTGAAAGAATGCACTCCCGAATTTTTGCTACCTTCTCCGTGGTCTGTCTCACTAGCTCCGATCCAAACAATAGGCTTTCTTCTGGCTCTACCCAGCAAATAGGCGATCTACAAAGCCTCCTCTATAATGCCTCATACGGTGTAATGCCAATAGTCGCTTGATAACTGTTGTTATAAGCGAACTCAATCGGTGGAATGTAGTCCTCCCAGCTGCCCTAAAAATCAATAACACAAGCCCACAACATGACCTCCAACACTTGGTTAACTCTCTCCGTTTGTCCATCTGTCCGCGGGTGGAAGATACTAGAATACGATAACTAGCTACCGAAAGAGTTCTGGAAGCTCCTCCAAAAGTGTGAAGTATAAATTGAGCCTCGGTTTGATACCATCGTCTCTAGAACTCCCTGTAATCTCACGATCTCCTGGATAAATATCCTCATATAAGTCTCCATTGTATAGGTTGTCTTTACTGGTATAAAATGTATTGACTTCATCAACCGATCAACTATCACCCAAACTGAATCGTTCCCCTTCTTTGATCTCGGCAATCCTATAATGAAGTCCATGGAAATATCTGCTAATTTCTACTTCGGAATAGGTAAAGACTGTAAGATTCCTACTGGTCTCTGGTGTTCTACCTTAACTTGTTGGCAGGAAAAACACTTAGCCACATACTTGGCAATCTCCCTACGCATGCTGCTCTACCAAAAGTGTCTCTTCAGGTTCTTATACATTTTTGTTGTGCCTGGATGTACTGTGTATCTGGTACAATGTGCCTCATCAAATAAGTCTTTCTTCAACTGGGGACTACTCGGCATCACCAATCGGCCCTTCATTCGAAGTCCTCTATCTACTCCAATGGTCCAATCAGCCTTTGACTCTTTAAAAATCTCCTTCTTTTGGATTTGAATCCAAGAGTCCTCTAGCTAAGCTGACCACTCTATCACTCCAAGATGGCTATACTGACAAAGCTCCTAAAAATGCGCTGCTCCCGCCGATCTCTAGCCTAAAGTCAAACTGGCTAAGGGTATGAAGATCTCGATACAACGAGCACCTCAAAGCCGTAATTCGATGCCAATGCTTCCTGCTCAACGTGTTCGCTACAACGTTCGCCTTTCCCGGATGATACTGAAGCGCAAACTCATAATATTTAATAAACTCAACCCATCATCGATGTCTCTGATTTAACTCTTTCTAAGAGAAGAGGTATTTTAAACTCTGGTGATCTGCGAACAGCTCGAATTGTACTCCATACAACTAATGTCTGCATGTTTTCAGTGTGAAGACTACTACTGCCAGCTCCAAATCATGTGTGGGATAATTTTTCTCATGAGTTGTCAACTGCTTCAAAATGTAGGCCACCACTCTCTAGGTCTGCATAAAAAAACCTCCAAGCCCCGATAACGACGTATCCGTATAAACAACAAAAGTCTTATCACTTCTCGGAATAATTAATACCAGCACGGTAGTCAACATAGCCTTCAAAGTCTCAAAGGCCTTCTGGCACTCCGTACGCCAAACAAACTATACACCCTTCTTCGTAAGGCGTGTAAGTAGCATCGTAATCTTTGAGAAATCCTAAATAAACTTCCTGTAATAACCGGTAAAACCTAAGAAACTATGAATCTCTGAAACGGTCTTTGACGGCTCCCAATCAAGTATTACCTCTACCTTTGTGGGATCCACTACAATGCCCTCTCTGCTGATGGTGTGGCCCAAAAATATAACTTTAGATAGCCAAAACTCGTATTTTCTAAACTTGGAATATAACTGATGCTCTCGCAAAGTTTGCAAAGCCAATCGAAGATGTTGCTCGTGCTCTGCCTCTGATCTCGAATATATAAGGATGTCATCGATGAAAACGATCACGAACTGGTCCAAATATGGATAGAAAACCCGGTTCATCAAATTCATGAATATCGCGGATGCATTGGTCAGCCCAAATGGCATGATAAGAAACTCTAAGGATCCATATTGAGTCAGAAAGACGGTCTTAGGAATATCCATCTCCCAAACCCGCAACTGATGATAACCAGAACGAAGATCAATCTTCAAAAAATGTTGTGCTCCCTACAGCTGGTCGAACAAGCCATCAATCCTCGGTAGTGGATACCTGTTCTGGATAGTGACCTTGTTCAACTCATGATAATATATACATAGGCACCTACTGTCATCCTTCTTCTTCACGAAAAGGACTTGCACTCCCCACAAAGATTGACTCCGGTGAATAAATCCCTGAGATAAAAGCTTATCTAAGTTTGTAGCTCCCTCATCTCAGCAGGTGCCATATCATAGGGTACTCGGGATATTGGTGTTATGCCCGGATGTAACTTGATGCAGAAATCAACCTCTCTTACAGGAGGTAACCCAGGTATGTCCTGAAAGGCATCCTGATAATCTGAGGCAAATCTAGTCTCGCATAAATTGTTACTCTGATCCCTCGGCATCTCCTCCTCAATGTACGCCAGAAATAACTCCGCAAACTGATTGCCCTGTGAGGTCGCTACTATCAACTCAGACCCATTAGACGCCCACAAGCTGACTATTTTAACAAAACAATTGATACTGACATGGTAGGATGATAGCCAATCCATATCGAGAATAACGTCGAACTCTGACATTCGCAAAACAATCAAATTGATGATGAACTCGGACTTATCTAGACTGATGACACATCTCCTATATATACTCTCCAATAGGGATACCTCCCCTAAAGGAGTAGAGACAAATAATGGAACATCTAAGGGATGTGCAACTAGCTGAGCCTATCCATGAAGGTATGAGAGATAAATGAATGCGAAGCTCCTGAATCGAACAAGATCCGAACTGGAAATGAATTCACTAAGAAAGTACCTTCCACTATGGCTACATTCGCACCATAGTCACGTGGTACAACTGCATAAACTCTGCCAGTGGTTGGCGACTGCTGAACTATTAGCTGGGGAACATATGTGACTATCTGTCCCTCAGGAATCTCCTGAATGGTGCAAATCTGGCCTGCTGGCCCCTCAATCATCAGAATGGTAGGTGACGCCTCTATCCTCTATTGCTGGCCATAACCGTGACCCTACTGCTGCTGACCCTGACCATGGTTCTACTGCTGCCCGTGTCCTCTTCCTTACTACTGGCCCTGGCCTCTGCCCTGCTGACCTCCTGCTGGTGCACTACAATAATCCCTGGCCTTATGCCCAATCTTGTTACAATTGTAACATGCACCCTGAATCCTGCATTGCTTCGATGCTCTCCGATCATGCTATGGTCCACTCTTGGACTAACCCTGCTGCTGGTGCTGAAAATCCTTACCCCGCTACTAGGGTCCTCCAGGTCCGGCAAAAGGACACTTACCCTTACCCTTGTCGCTCTGCTACCCTGACTTAGCGTTACCCTCCTTGTTTTTCTAAAACATCGTAGTTTCTGTCTCCTGCGCAATGTGTTAGACCCTAATGCCACTAGGAAAGAACCCTAGAGGGGGTGAATAGGGTCTTATGCTAATCTAATCTGATTTTATGCCAATTAAAATTAATTAAAAAATATATCCTAGCAAGTATGATATGCTACAAGATATGTGTAAGGATATACAATATAAACAAGGGTAAACAATATGATCATGTAACAATGGTGATATAAAAATATGCAAGAATAAATGCGCCAATGCCAAACCCAAACACAAGAAAATGATCACGGAGTTCGGACCTTCCGTCCTACGTCTCCGCTCCCCACTCCCGGGGAGAATCCACTACACAACCTGGTTTGGAATCTAGAACTTCTCTACACACTCGGTTTTCTAGCTAACCGAAAACTCTACACACTCGGTTATCAAGTCAACCGACAACTCTTACAAATCCTCACAATGTACATTACAAGCTACAACCTCAAGTGTTGGTCCTCACGTATCGACTCCCTCAAGTGCTTGGAATTATCACCTCTCACTAGGCCACCAATACCACTCCTCTCGGTATCAACTCCGTCCTCGCCACATACTCCTCTCGGTGTACAAGTGTATTACAAAGTGAACTTCACAATTAGGCACACAACAAATGATTATTCTCTAAACAAGGTAAGAACTCAATTAAGCTCAACTTAATATTGCTATCTCTCACAACCCTAAATATATTATGAATGCAAATACAATAAGCTCAAGTGGGTGTGTGTAACAATTTATGAATGCAAATACAATAAGCTCAAGTGGGTGTGTGTAACAATGAGATTAATCAAATCTAAACTCAATATAAAACTAGCTTTAATAAGATGATAATCAAACAAATAAATATATAGCTTGAAAATAGTTTAGAAAATTTCTCAATAGATGACAAGAGATGGAGGGATAATAGTTGATTGCTTAAACTCCAATAGATGATCTCCTCAAGCTCTTATGGAATTGAATTCACAAACTCAAACCCTCAATTGCTTAAAAACTTTTTAAACACACTTAACAAATCTTAAACCCTTGTTTAAAATTCTTTAAACTTGTTTAAAATATTTTCTTAGTTATTATGAAAGATGAGAGAAAGGGGGTATTTATAGGAACCCAAAACATCAGCAAAAACCCTAAGAAAAAGACCAAAAATCCAAAAACAAACAAAACAAAAAACTAGCCGTTACTGTGCAACGACTCTCTGATAAGTCGACTTAAGAGTCGACTTATATAAGTCGACTCAGCAGAAGAAAAATCACAACTCCGCTGCACTTCGTGAGTTGACTTATGAGTCGACTCATGAGTCGACTAAACGTGCATAGATCTGAAATGCACAGAAAAACTCAACTTTAAACCATGTTCAAAAATATCAAATAAATTCCAAAAATTATGAAACTTTAGGATATGATTGTAGACATGATAATAAACATGCTAAAAAAACTAGCTTTCAAGAAGGTCCTCCCAAATGAGAAATATCATTATTTTACAAAAATAGTCCAAAACATAAAAATGTGAACACATGAGTTTTGACATTTTAGCTTAACCATGTTTTAAAACATTACAAAATGATTTTGTAGACTTAATAAAAGATGTATATGATTATTGTTAAGTCCATAAACTAAGAAAACAATATTTTCTTAAAATTGCATATTCTATGCAATATATTCTTAAACAAAATAAAGTATGAAACATATGATTATATATATGAATGTAAATTTGTTTCATATCTATATAGTTAAACCAAAGCACAATAATAAATATGTAATCTCATATTTATAAGCATGAAAACTTAAAACTATGTATGTATATATATAAATATATATATACATAGAAACATATATGTATATGTATGACTACATATACATAGAAACCAAAAACTAAAATATAATGTGTGTGTATATACGATTGAGCTTAAAGTACCAACACACATAATATAAACCTAAACTAATGTTACCCAAGCTTGATCTTGATCTTCAATAAGCTTGACTTGGTACACATTGCGGATAGAGCTAGAACTTGGATCTTTAACTTTGAATTGCATAGGTTTCAACCACTATTCCGCCAACCTCCATTGGTTATGATCGTTGAAGCGTAATTCCATCTATTCTCCAACTTGTTATTTGTTTATAATAAATAAATAAACACAAATTTTAGACAAACAACATTAGAAGTAAATTGTTTGTTAAACATCATCAAAACAAAAATGCCAACACAATGGCTACATCTGCTACCTCTCTAACTGAGTGGAATCTCCTGGACACGATGTAGCGTCATAGGCTTGGACGAAGCCCCATAAGAACATCTGAGCCTGGTGCTCTCCTCATTGCTACATGCCTGTAAATCTAAGTAGACTCATGAACCGTCTCTTGTAATCTGCTACAGACATATCTCTTTGCTCCAGTCTAGACAACTTCATCTCTTTCCTAGCCCTTGCCGCAGAAGAGATGTACTGCTCATCGAAGAAATAGACAAAATCCTCCAACGAACTCGACATTCACTGCTCCGACGTAAACTGAATCAATGTTACCCTCCGGCGTCCCCCTTTATGCTGAATATAGCTAACCTCTGCTTATGTACCGAATCGATGTTAAGTATATCTAATAATACTTTCTACATATTCCTTTCATTTATAAACTACAACTGAATCCGATGTGCCCTAAAATTTCTGTGCTCCCAGCTTCTAATATCCTTCTCAATCTTACTGAGTCAAGCTTCACGCTCTACTGCTCTATTAATAGCTGGATGTGGCGACGGTGTAGTCATCAGTCTTTCTTCTTAATAGGCACAGATAGTACGACTAGTGATGAAATTTTAGAAAGTGTAATCTGGCTTGTTATTCACTCCTCATGTGTTGCTAATCTCTGCTTCTGTAATCAGCGTTACCAAGTCGATTAGATACTGTGAAGCCTGCTGTAGCTCAGGCTCTGCTTGCCCAGCTCTCCGGGTACAAGTTCTACCTCGACCACATCCTCGTTCCGACATTTATGTTATTAGGAGGAGAGCTTATTAGACACAATAAATAAGATAGCAAACACACACACACACACACACACACACACACACACACACACACACACACACACACACACACACACACACACACACACACACATATATATATATATATACGTATATAGCATCCTCACTCATTCTAAGAATTCCTAGCGGACTCTATACATGAATCATAATAAACTCTATTCTAGCTCCACGACTGGATACATGATGATCCTAAGGATACTAGAACTGGAGCTCTGATGCCAACTATGGTGCCCTTATTTTCACACATGGCTGTAGTCCAAGGTGAACCTAGAGATATCAAACCTACTATGCATCCATACTATGCAATAATACGTTTTACCAATCACAGTAATATCCTCTAGTTGAATAAAAGGAAGTGTAGGTACAAAACAGGTAAAATAAAGAAAAAAACGTAATAGACATGATATGAAAAGAGCTATCTCATAAATAAAAAACCATGTCTCAACTGAAATACATCTGATATATGAAATAAAGAAAATATCTCAACATGAATCAACTGGAAATCGTACTAAGACACACTGCCTTTACGATATAAAAATAAAACTCTAAAGTCTGAATGAAATCATAGAAAAATCTATTGTTAAGCTTCTACTAATAACTCATGAGATGGCGACTATGCAAGAACTCCGT
Source organism: Asparagus officinalis (assembly GCF_001876935.1). Taxonomy (NCBI): domain Eukaryota; kingdom Viridiplantae; phylum Streptophyta; class Magnoliopsida; order Asparagales; family Asparagaceae; genus Asparagus; species Asparagus officinalis. The sequence goes on along the minus strand of NC_033794.1, from coordinate 69,565,296 downwards.
CATCCCGTGGCTCTCCGAATCTATGTATTGCCTGAAAGAAGAGAAAATAACAAAAAGAATCACATAAAGAGCGTCAGAACGCTACAGCAAGATCACCTCCATCCGCCCCCAGGGGAAGAGCTATTAGATGGAGTAGAGGTTCTATCTCTTAAGCATAGTCTACCAAGATCATTTCCCCTGTATCTAAGTGGAATTAACATTTAGAAACCTATAATACGAGACGTAGTACGTCGAGCAAAATAATCCAAACAAGGAAACCCTCATGTATATACCATTGTCTCAAATTGTAGATATCTAAACATTAATACTGAACTAAGAATAAATAACCTATATGAAATCAACAATTAGAAACCCACAACACGAGACTGGTACGTTGAGCATGTTGGCCTTCTTGTTTTGATGATGTTTAACAAACAATTTATTACTAATGTTGTTTGTCTAGTGTTTGTGCATTCCTATGTTTTGTAGACAAACAACGTTGTTGGAGGATGGATGGAATAGCGCTTCAACGACGATATCAAATAGAGGTTGGCAGAATTGTGGAGTGAAGCAACGTACAATTCAAGTTAAAGATCAAGTTCAAGCTTCATCCGCAAGTATACCAAGTCAAGCTTAATTGAAGATCAAGATTGCTTGGGTAATGTAGTCTTAGATTTTATATTATGTGTGTTAAGTACTCTAAGCTCAATTATCTACACACACGCATTTATTGGTTTCTATATATATATATATATATATATATATATATATAGTTTTTGGTTTATCTACATAGATATGAAACAAATATATTTTCATATACATACTCATAGGTTTCATTTTCTATTGTATTTGTGAAAATATTGTATTCTTAGTTTATAGACTTCAATATCAGTTTATACATGTTTTACTAAGTCTACAAAAACATTTCACAAAGTTTCAAAAGTTGGTTTATGTCAAAACATCAAAATTCAAGTATCTCATATTTTCATGTTTTGGACTATTTTGTAAAATGATGATATTTTTCATTTGGGAAGTCCTTTTTCGAAACCAGTCGTTGTAGCATGTTTATTATCATGTCTACAATCATTTCCCAAAGTTTTACATTTTTTGGAATTTATTTGATATTTTTAAACAGCATTTTAAAATCAGAAAAACAGTTTTTTTGAATATGTCAGTTTTCGGTCGACCGAACCGGTCGACCGAACCTGAGCTCTCGTGTTCACTGGGCGACAGAAAGTCTGTCGGTCGACCGGTCCAGTTGACCGATGAAATTTTCCGGTCGACCGATGAATTTTCCGGTTGACCGACGAGAGCTCCATCGGTCGACCGATGAAATTTCCGGTTGACCGACAGCGTCTTTTTCAGCTTCCAACGGCTCTTTTTATTACCGTTGCCTTGGACTGTTTTGTCTTTTTGTTTGGGTTTTTGGCTGAGTTTTGAGAGGGTATATTTTTGGCTGAGTTGAGAGAGGGTATAAGTACCCCATTGCCTTCAACTCTCAAACTAACCAAGAGGGTTTTTAATCAAGTTTAATAAAGTTTTTAACAAGGGTTTTAGTTTGGTTTAAGTGTGTTTAAAAAGCTTTTAAGCAAATTGAGAGTTTGTTTTTGTGATTCAATTCTACAAGAGCTTGAGGAGATCATCTATTGGTGTTTGGGCATCCAACTCTTCTCCCTCCACTCTTGATATATTGAGAAGTTTTCTAAACTCTATTTCTAGCTCTTTTATATATTTGATTATCATTGTTATTAAGCTAGAACTACATTGAGTTTAGTTTTGATTTATATCTCTTTGTTCACACACAACCTTTTGAGCTTATTGTATTTACATTCATAGTATAATTTGGGGTTGTGGGTTTGTGACTAAGAGTTGTGCTTAATTGAGTTCTCACCTTGTTTTGAGAACAATTATTTGTTATATTTGTGCTTATTGTGAGAATCACTTTGTAATACACTTGTACACCGAGTGAGGAGTGTGTGGTGAGAGTCGGGGATCATTTGTGCTAATCTAGTTATGATTGCATTTGTCTTGCTTGCATATGTTCATATATATATCTTGAATATGAATGTATTTTGTTTAGGCTATAAATCCAATGTTGCTCCTAAATTCATTAATTTTCCCTATGCACAATGGGCTTCTAGATTTAAACTATTTGTTGAATCTAGAAATATTGACTTATGGAAAATTATTGATTGTGCTTATATTGTGCCCACATTGGAGAAATCTAAGTGGAGCAATCATGATAATAAAATGTTTAATATGAACAAGCTTTTGTTAGAATATTTGCTTAATGCCTTTGACTCATCCTTTTCTAACAAATTTGTTCATTTTGATAGTGCTTACAATTTATGGAAATTCATAGAAGCACATCAAGGCAACTTGGAGGAAATCCGACGTAGTTTGGAGGATTGTTCTTCAAGTGAGTGTGGAGCATCATCTTGCACACGGCCACTAGGCGATAGCCCTAGTGTGGTAAGCGATTCGGAATCCGATAGTGATATATCCATCAATGAACTCGCTTGTGCATATGATAGATTATCTCATGCCTATACAAAATTTCAAAATAATTTTATTGATCTTAAAAGCAAGCATATTAGTTTAAAATCCGATCATGAGTCGCTAGCTTCCAAACTTGATATTGTTGTTAAAGAGAATGCTATTTTAAAAGAAAACAATGAGTTATTAAGTTTGGAAAATAATAACATGTCTTCATCTATTGCTAGCTTAACTCATGCTAAAAATGATGCCATGATAGAAGTAGAAACTATTAGGGATAAGTTTAATTCATTTAAATATGATCATGTTTCATCTACTTCTATTTCCAATGCTTGTATGCCTAAAAATGAGTTGGATCATGTTAAAGAACGCATATCATCTTTAGATTCAACCCTTAAAACATGCATTGTAGATAATAAGAAACTTATGGACTTGGGTGCAAAGTCTCGTACTACAACTTCTAAACCCGTACACTTTGTACACATGTATAAACTTATAAGTGTTCTATTTGCGGTCGTAAAGGCCATTTAGCTAAGTTTTGCTATGATGCACATAAATCCTCCAAGACTAACGTTTCTTGTGCATCTCATAAGGTTTCTTCATCACATACACATGCACATATTCATCATGTTCATCATAAGCATGCTCATGTGTTTAAATGTGATTTTTGTGGTCGATTTGGTCATTTGGCCAAATTTTGTTTTGATGTAAAGAAAGTTTCACATTTGCAAAATAATTTTAAAAGATCATCCATGTTTGCAAATGTTTCTAATGTTTCTCGTGCACATGTTTATGGTCAACGAAATCAAATGGAACCTTTTCATTGCACAAATTGCAATCGTAAAGGTCATTTATATAATTTTTGTTTTGACCACTTTCGTGCACCACATGCGCCCAAACGGGTTCATAACCCTAGGGCTTTGAGCTTGAATGATAGGGGTCATGTCTCTAAATCTTTTGGTACCAAGAATACTTGGGTACCAAAACAAATTTGATTTTAAACCAAGAATTTTAGTGATTTTAATTTTCTTTTTCTTGGTTTTGAAAAATGTATTTTAATCTTTTATGAAAACAATTCTTTTTATTGGTCAAATTCTTTTGTTTTCATAATTCCTAGCTTTGATTTTGATGAGAGGTTTGTATTTATATAACCCTCCGGATTTATTGGGTGTTTATTCCCAAATCATGTTTACCGGATGCAAGAATGATTATATGGGTTAGAACAAGCTTAAGAGCTTGATACATTGTTGCCTCTCTTAAAATTCTTTTATCAAAGATTTGTTTTGAATTATTGCTTTGAATTCATTATATTTCACTTATATGATGATATTTATGTGTTTGTGCTTATGGATCATCTATTCGTGCCTTATAATGTATTCCATATGTGGTTTGATCAAATCCCACAAAGAAAATTTTCTTTATTGATCAAACATCGTTTTTGGATTTAAACTTTGATTTATGATTTCAATTGGTTGACTTGTTTTTATTTGAAAACTTTTTTTTTCATGATTCTCATGTTTCTCTTCTTTTGATTTCATAAATCTACCTATACAAATGGTTTTTATGTTCTTTGATATGAGACACTATTTTTCACCTTGATATATTTATATATGTTCTCATATTGTCTTTTTGTATGTGAGTGGTGTTTAGCATATTTTTCATTTATGCTTGCTCACATATGTTTGCCATGATATTCATTTCATATATTCCATATGGCATTTTGATAGGGGGAGCAATCCCTATATCCTTCTATGTGTTATACATGCTTATTTGTAGGGGGAGCTTTCGCTCTCTTAATTCTTTTGTCCCCTTTTTGATGTTGTCAAAGGGGGAGAAATATTGTGAGTATACGTATACATTTATATGCATGTGTATTATCTTATATATGTTCATTTCCTTCATGCATATACTTCGTTTCGTAAATTGTTTGTCACATCAAAAAGGGGGAGATTGTTGGCCTTCTTGTTTTGATGATGTTTAACAAACAATTTACCACTAATGTTGTTTGTCTAGGTTTGTCGCATGTCCTATGTTTTGTAAGACCAAACAACGTTGTTGCACACACGCATTTATTGGTTTCTATATATATATATATATAGTTTTATATATATACATACATATGTTTTTGGGTTTTCATGTTTATAAATATGAAATCACATATTTCATATTTACTATTGTGTTTTTGAAAACATTGCATAGAATATGCAATTTTGTGAAAATATGGTTTTCTTAGTTTTTGGACTTAACAATAATCATATACATACTTTATTAAGCCTATATAACCATTGTGCAAAGTTTCAAAACATGGTTTAGCCAAAATATCAAATTTCACATGTTTACATTTTCGTGTTTTGAACTATTTTGCAAAATGATGATTTTTTCACAAATGGGAAATGCAATTTGGAAAATTCTTTTTGTAACATGTCATGTCTACAATCATTCCCCAAAGTTTTATATTTTTTGGAATTTATTTGATATTTTTAAATAGCATTTTAAAATTAGCAAAACAGTTTTTGAATATGTCAGTTTTCGGTCGACCGAACCGGTCGACCGAACCTGAGCTCTCGTGTTCACTGGGCGACAGAAAGTCTGTCGGTCGACCGGTCCGGTCGACCGATGAAATTTTCCGGTCGACCGAAGATTTTCCGGTCGACCGACGAGAGCTCCATCGGTCGGCCGATGAAATTTCCGGTCGGCCGACAGTGTCTTTTTCAGCTTCCAACGACTAGTTTTATTACTGTTGCTTTGGGCTGTTTTTGTCTTTTTGTTTGGGTTTTTGGCTGAGTTTTGAGAGGGTATAAATACCCCATTGCCTTCAGCTCTCCAACCAACTAATGAGAGTTTTAAAACAAGTTTAAGAAAGTTTTAACAAGGGTTTATGTTTGGTTTAAGTGTGTTTATAAGCTTTTAAGCATTTGAGTGTTTTGAGTTTGTGAATAGTTCTCACCTTGTTTTGAGAACAATCATTTGTCATATTTGTGCTTATTGTGAGAATCACTTTGTAATACACTTGTACACCGAGTGAGGAGTGTGTGGTGAGAGTCGGGGATCGTCCCAAGAGGAGTGGCGTCGGTTGACGTGCCTAGGGAGAGGTTGTAACCGAGCACTTGAGGGAGACACGGCTAGGTCCAACACTTAGTGGGTGTAGAGTGTGATTACAAGAGTGTGAGTTGTAGAGTTTTCGGTTAGCTAGAAAACCGAGTGTGTAGAAGAAGTTCCGGCTTCCAAACCGGATTGTGTTTGTGGATTTCTCCCCAGGAGTGGGGAGCGGAGACGTAGGACGGAAGGTCCGAACTCCGTGATCATATCTTGTGTTTGAGTGTGCTTTGGCGTTTATTTATACTTGTGTTTATATTTCTTATCGCCATTGTCATTAGCTCATTATTTATATGATTCACTATCTAGTTCACATTGTTTACCCCTTGTGTTAGTTTCATATCCTTGCATATATATATATTTCATCATATAGGATATATCTCATTGTTCATATTGCTTATCCTAGCTTACATATCTTGTTGTATTTCATACTTGCTAGGATAATGTATTAATTAATTTTAATTGGCATAAAATCGGATTAGATTAGCATAAGACCCTAATCACCTCCCTCTAGGGTCTAACAGAGCAAAATAATTCAAATAAGAAAACCCTCATGTATATACTATATGTCTCAAATTGTGTAGCACCAATTATTGATCCCAACTAAGACATAAGAAAGCAATTAAGAAAATAAAGACATCAATACATCGTATTTATATCATCCTCCACTATCACTACGGAGATAGAATAAAATACTTTCAAGAGCAAAGTATCATGGTTATATATCTCAATGATGAATCACATCCATAACTGATATCCACCAAAGACTCTGGCTATCAATTATTTATTTCAATGCAACTCTTTGCAAGATTTTGAAACTTAGCATCATCATGTGCAACGGACTACCTTGTAGGTATCCTAAATAGTGTACACATCTCATTAGTCTCATCACGATCTCAGTGCGTAACATGAATACGGGACGACCTACCATATAGGTATCCAAAAGATGGCTCACAAGCCTCATCGCACCCTCATGCGGACTTACTGCTAGACAAAGCATCCAAACCCGACTCAATGACCTATACGAATGGAATATCCATGCACTATCCCACGTAGTACTTAACTGAGCTCATCTACGATATCCATTCCATGTATAAACTATGTAAATCTAGTATATCAATGCGCTATCCCATATAGTACTGAGTTGTGCTCATCAACGATATCCAACAAGTGTATGAACAATAAACAACCCAACACTTGAAATAATCCCCTCTGGGATACTCATGTGTGTGCAAACAACATTGTACTTGTGTATTCGTGAATTTACATGTAAAGAAGTGCGGCTTGAACCCCGTGAACACATCTCAAACAGATACAAAACACAAACTAAGAAAACAGCCTTAGTAGTCGACTACTACGCTTAGTAGTCGACTACTCTGAGCCCATCCAGAATCTGGAAAATTAGACTAAGTGTGAGTTGTCGACTAATATGAACATTAGTCGACTACTCTGCTATAAAAAACAATTCTGTGAGTAACACCAGGAAAGGAGTAGTCGACTACACATGTTGTTAGTCGACTACTCTGTGTTAAACAGATTTTTGTTTCTTAGGTTTTGATGTTTTTGTGTTTATTTCTTAAACAAAACTCATTTAAATCACATGGAACATAGTAAAAAGGTCTTAGTCTTCTAAAACTTACTATCAGAGATTAGTGCACATGATTTATCTCTTTGATTAAACGCTAATTAGGGTTTAACTTCATAATTATTCAAATTCTCACATAAAAGCATGAATTATCACATGATTAACTTGGAAAAGGTTATAACTAACATTGAACAAAGATAAGCTTGTTTAAAACACGTTCATGTCATTGTGATCTCACAATCTAGGATTTAAGCATGATTAATTTATAAGAAAACTCGATTAATTAACAAAATAGGGTTTGCACATTGGTTAAACTTAATGAATAAATTAAAAATAAAATTAATATTTATCCTAATGATCATGTTCTAATGTAAACAACAATAAAACCATGTAGATCTAATATCTGTTTACAATTTATTTTTAAAAATCTAATCTTTTTCACATTAGATTAAGTTCTAAGCATCATATATGTCATATTACTTCATAAAAACATGTTTATAAACTATAGGTAAGGTTTGGATGCAGATGATCTTACCTTAATCTCGTGTGCAATCCTCTGAAATGAACAACAAACAATCCAATAGTGCAAACAACTTGTTCTCCCTTGCCTCACGTCGATAATCTTGCCCTCGTTTTGGTATTTTGCCTCACAAAGCTCATAAAACTCACAAGAAATTGATCTAGGATTTTTGAGAAAAGAGGGTGGTTGCTAGGGTTTAGAGATATGATAAATGTAAAGAATTTTTATGAAAAACATATGTATTTATAGAGACAAACCTGAAACAAACCCGTTTGACCCAAACCAGGAAACCTAGTCTGACTGGAAAAATAACCTTTGATATTTTGCCTATAACTTTCTCATAGGACCTCAGAATGAGGTGATGTAAGATTTGTTGGAAAGATACTGAAGATACCTATAACTTTTGTCTTTTGAGCTTTTTCAGATTCAAACTACATCAGTGTGTAAAATACGTATACTCTTAACTGGTCGTTTTTTTAGATTTCAAGCTCGTGCATGTCGTGCATGATTTCACTCATATATTCCTATATATACATTGGATTGATCTCAAATCAATCCCTAGAATACTCAAATATCAATATATGTTATTTGTCACTATATAACATATTTATTATTATTTATCATAATATATTCAAATTTACGGGGTTTTACACCTGAAGTTGAATTTTGCTTCTGGCCGGTCGATTGACAATTTGTATCAGTCGACCGATGAGAGTTGGCTAGTTAATTGATGCTAGCATCAGTCGACCGATATGAAGGCAGACTCCCTATAGGAGTTGGGCAGACTCCCTTCTAGCATCAGTCGACCATTCATGATATTGATTTAAGATTTAAACATCACGAGTTAATTTCTAACACGTTAGATTAACCCTAAACATGATTATCACATAAATACTTAATATTTAATTAAGGAGAGGTGTGGAGGGAGGTGATCTTGCCTTTTACGACGTGAAAATCCCTTTGAGCAAGCACGACTCGATCCCTCGTCACCAAACATCGCAAATTTCGTCCTCCTCTTGGTGTTCGCTTCACTAAGCTCTTCCAAAAACTCAAAAATTTAGGTTAGGGTTTTGAGAGGGGAGGAGAGAGGCTGCTAGGGTTTAGAAGTTCTGATAAAGGAGAGATTTTCATGACAAAAACGTGTTTATATAGGAACAAACCCAAACTCAAATAGTCCAACCCGAAACCTAGTAAAAACTAGATTTCAGCCCGTCAGTCTACTGATGCCTGCCATCAATCGACTGATGACCACCTGTTAGTTGACCGATGGGCAACATCAGTCGACTGATCTGAGGCTTTTTCTAGTCTTGGGTCCTGTGCATGTTTAACTTGTTCAGTGCATATTTAACCTTTGTATACTCTCATATATACTCTTAATTGATCTCAAATCAATTGCTAATATACTCATTCATCCATAATGATATTTAACATAATTAAAACTCATTTATCAATATAAATAAAAATATTTTTAAAATTTACGGGGTTTTACACTAATATATATAGGCATGTAAACAAACAGCTTGTATGCATGGGTTCAACTATTTCTAGCAAGAAGAAAATGTATGATAATGGAGAACAACATCAAAGAAAGGTAAGAATCAACAAAGAGAAGGTATAGACAAAGAAATTTTAAAATCAAAATTAAAGTTAAAAATTTACAGAAATCATACCCAATGTTTTTTCTTTGATAATCACCTTCCTGAATTTGTTTCCAGACCGATGTGCTAAAATTTGAGATTTGAAGAGATGATGACAAAGAAGGCGTAGTATTTTTCTGAAGGTAGAGAGAGTGGGGATACATTGAATATCTGAATAGTAACAGAAGGAGAAGGAGAAGAATGAAGGTTTGAGACTTTTGAGTTTCTGATTTCTGTGTACAAACTTGATTGTGTTTTTGACTATTTCCATGAACAGAAAAATGATGAAGATACTCCAATCAAAGTTATATTTTATCTACAATATAGTTACATTTCTTTGTTGTTTTTCTATACCTGATGAAAGATTCTAGTAAGAAACTTCTTCACCCTTGCATTAATGAGTGCTTGAACACCATCATCGATCCTGCATGCGAAGCCCCGATCAATGGCATGACCTACAATCTCACAAATTTTTTAAGAGATCAGAGGTTAAAACTATAATAGATAGGTGCTGTCCCATATTCTTTCACTTTATACACCAACTTATCAATTAAATTATTCATTAATTTAGAGCCGAGGAGAGTTGAGAAGCCTAATCGTGAATTTGTTTGAAAGAAGGTTAATTATAAGATTCATTAGTTGGAATTTCTTTTTGATAATCAATTAATTAGAAGATTAAAGGGTTGAGTATGAGAACTTCTCACAAACCTTAGTTTCAATCTTCAAGTAGCCTTACTTCTCAAAATATTCATCTTTGGTTTAGACTATAAAAATTTTCTCAAGAATGAGCATGTAATTTAATTCGCGTGATGAATTAAAAAAGATTATAGGCGTCAAAAATTACGTACAGGTCCCTGCACACGGCTCGAGACAGAGAGAAGACGATGAACATTGCTATTCGAGTAACAGAATCTCATTTGACGATGACAAACGCATGAAATGAGCTGACAGACCACGGGAAACAATGAAACTTCGGAATAACGGAAACATGAACTGATCGGGAGATCCACGTCACATACAAAACACAAAACACAAAACACCCCTCGTGTCCCAATTACTTCACATGTGATTCAATCATGGAAGCTCATAGATCTCCTTATCGGCCTTCCAACGCATATTGAATCGTGCAATTCTGAGTTCGGATGATGAAAATATAGCAAAAACAGATAGAATACACGAAACTAAGCTCTAAGCCAAACCAAGACACCCATAGGTGTCTCGGCTTGACCGAGACACCCAATGGTGTCTTGGCCAAGCCGAGATACCCAGAGGTGTCTGCAACCTGAAAAAAATCAGATTTGGCGGTTTTGAAGACGTTTTTCGACGTTAACCACCTGGGTTTGTTCCAACTGATCTAATATCATCCAAGAACATGATTAAGTGGTTACAACTAAGGATAAGAGAGAATTGATCGTTCTTTCTGAAAACAGGGGTCCCTAAGCCTATAAATGCAACCCCATGGCCTTTATTTTTCCAGATCTGGAATTCTCGAGTGTTGGCGAAGCCCTGCCGAACTAAAGACTAAAGGAGCACAAATTTCAGAAGTGAGAAGGAGATTGGAGCGAGTTCGTCAGCACGAAGAAGAAGAGTTCGTCAGATCTGCAATTCCCATGTTCTTCCGTTAAGATTACCCCGTTGCGGTGATCTCGAGAAGAGTGATTATCTCGCTGTTGTCGAGATAATTGCTTTGGCTTTTTGATTCCTTCGCGAATCAATGAAGCTTCGGATGTGATCTGGTCGCTTGGTAGTCCACGGATATCAATGTCCCCATCACCGGCCAAGAATCTACACAAGCAAGAGCCGATAAATGATTCTTGTGTTTATTTTCAAGAGGGTTGTAATTTTTATTTTTGTTATCTGAATTCGATGTAAATGATTAAAGTTGTAATGAAATCGATAATGAAGGTGACTTTCAATGAAAACAAGCTGGCGATCACAGTGGGAGCCAACAGTCTCGTCACCGAGACTGTCGTGCCACAGCCGACGATCAAGATCCCCGTGGCTGAAGAGGTCGAATACGAGTTTGACCAACAGAAGTTCGAGGAGTACGTCTTCTCCTCCTCCCCCTCCAGGTCCGCCTCTCCTCACAAGCACAGGAATGTCTCCTCCTCCCGGAAGTTCCGCTGGTCTTCAGATCTGAGGACTTAAGAAGGTGATCTCCCTGCTATCGCTTCTGCAGATGCACCTCGTAACGATCCGCCGGCGTCCAATGAAGCCAGATCTGTAGATCTGAACTCCTCTTCGATCAAGGATTCGACTACTGAAGATGCGCCAACTCTATTAAAGAGAGCACGTCAAAGGCAACGCCAACGGCTCGCGTGCTAATTCACCAAGGATTTAGATCAAGTGGACGGACTCCGTTACCAAGCGGATCTGGAGTTCAGAAAGTGCCAAGTGGCTAAGCCATCTCCACAGCAAGCTTCATGAACCTCCTCCCAACCACCTACTAACAAATAGGTTCATGTCAAACGGAACCGTTGCACCCTTGAGGAGCACATTCAGAAGCGTCGCGCACTTCTTGTTCATGCCCAGATCCTTGTGCGAAAAGCACAAGAGATGCAAAAGGAAGAGGTGGTTAAGAGATCGCCGAGATCCAAACAAATTTAGATGCCAAAGGCCAAATCAACGCCTAAGGCAAAAGCAAGCAACGTTGCTCCTTAGCCTTCATCAACTTCGGATCCCGCTCCTTCTGCCACCACACCTTCGGTGAAACCCTACAACGACGTGGACCTCTCCAAATTTAGAATTCCGTTGAAGGGTCGCCTGGGTCCTTTACACGAAGATCAAGGAAAAACACCTGTTAAGGAACGCTTGGGACCATTGAAGGAACCCCGAGCAACCATCCAGACTGGGGGTCGTACGCGATATCCTAACAAGTTAATTCCCGTAACTACCCACGTGGAGACGCCTGCACAAAACCAGGAGCCCATTAAAATTTCATCCTCACACGGGTGTGATTCCAAATGTATGACTCCTTCTAAAGCCAATAAACTGCTACCTATTCAGAAGAAGATGCGCCGAACAGACGATAGCGTTCCATCTGAGGAATCAAACTAACAGCCGATAGGTTGCTCTGACCGCAACATCGATGAGTTGTACTATCGGGCTGGGGGTACGAATAAATCATGAAAGAGAAGTACCCGAAAAACGAACTCTCACTGTCCGTGTACCAAACTTATCAGGGTAGTATTATCAGCGTGTAGCTGCTCCAAGACCGCTTCACAGAGGGTCTCGGTATTCCAAAGGCTTTCCTCTGAAGCGTCAAAAACTAAGCCAAAGTGTTTCCATAGAAAAAGATCAGGTACGCAAGATGACGAATTCCCAGAGGTCACTATCAATATGGTCGATAAAGGGAAGTCAACACAAAGTTTCAGTCCCCATCATTTTTCTAACGTATCCTAATGTATAACTCGGTTACGCACGGGAACTACTAGACGTAGGGATTATCAGAGAATGCAGAGGGTATTATCCTCGGATGATGAAGCGTCAGATGCGAACTCTACAGTCACTTCTGACAAAACGGTATCTAGTCCAGGACAATCCCACGAGGTGTTTATGATTAACACCAAGGAAGTAGGCAAAATGGTTGAGGAAGCTCTAGCCAAGCAGAAAGAAGCATTCAAAATCAAAATGGAAATGGCTATGCAGGAGATGAGACAAATGCACGACCAACAAATCCAAGCTTTGTCGAATCATCTAGGTGATTTCAGTCGTCGCAACAATGTTAGCCAAGCAGCTAGCAATTTAGACATGGATGAATACATCAATGCAGATGACTCTCCAATTGAACAAAACACTGGGGGTGGCCCCACTGAGAATAACAAAGCTAGGGTGGTCCTACCGAAGATGACAATGCCGGGGGTAGCTGTTAGATCCTAGAGGGGGGGTAATTAGGGTCTTATGCTAATCTAATCTGATTTTATATCAATTAAAATTAATTAACAAGTTATCCTAGCAAGTATGAAATACAACATGATATGTGAACTAAGATAAGTAATATGAACAATGAAATATATCCTACCAAAGAGATATACTATGAAATATATGTGCAAGAATATGAAACTAACACAAGGGTAAACAAAAAGAAACAAGATAGTGGATGATATAAATAATGAGACAATGGCGAAATGAGCAATGAGCACAAATAAGAATAAACGCCAAAGCACACTCGAACACAATCAAATGATCACGGAGTTCGGACCTTCCGTCCTACGTCTCCGCTCCCCACTCTCGGGGAGAAATCCACTATCACAATCCGGTTTGGAAGCCGGAACTTCTACACACTCGGTTTTCTAGCTAACCGAAAACTCTACAACTCACACTCTTGCAAACCCACTCTACACCCTCACAAGTGTTGGACCTAGCTGTGTCTCCCTCAAGTGCTCGGTTACAACCTCTCCCTAGGTTCATCAACCGACGCCACTCCTCTTGGGATGATCCCCGACTGTCACCACACACTCCTCTCGGTGTACAAGTGTATTACAAAGTAATCTCACGATTAAGCACAATACAAAGAATGATTATTCTCTAATATGGATGCGAAAACAATAAAAGCTCACACCCAAATGTTATAACTCTCACCAACCCAAATATACTATGTATGAAAATACAATAAGCTCAAGTGGGTGTGTGTGTATATGTATGAAAATACAATAAGCTCAAGTGGGTGTGTGTGTAAACAATGAGTAAAATCAAATCTAACTCAAATAGCAAATTAGCAATAATAAGAATATGAAAATCAATAATAATATAGCTAGAAAAAAGAGTTAGAAAACTTCTCTATAAATAACAAAAGAGAGGATAAGAAGATATTGAAGATGAACTCCTCAACAGATGATGCAAACTCCTCTTTGTAACAGCAAACCCCAAAAACAAACTAAACAAACTTAAACTCTTTTAAAACTTGTTTAAAGCATTTCTTGGATTGCTATAAGAACTGAGGTATAAGGGGGTATTTATATGAAACCCCAAAGCCAAGAGAAAACCAAGAAAAGACCAAAAAACCAACTCAGCAACGGCTCTAGAAACTATCCATTAGAACTGATATGATAGTGCGGTGGTCGATCGCAGCGGTCGACCGCGAGCAACAAAAAAACAGACTATGGCTCTGGACAAGCGACGGTCGAGGTCGACCGCCACGGTCGACCACGAGCCAACAAAAACTATTCTGAGTCTCTGGACTCAGGGGCGGTCGACTGTGGCGGTCCACCGCAAACTGACACAGAAAAAGACAGGTTTTGAAAACTGTTTTGTTGACTTTAAAACACTGTTTAAAATATCAAATAAATCCCAAAAATTATAAAACTTTGGAAAATGATTATAGACATGATAGTACACAAGCTACAAAAACTGGTTTTCTAAAAGGACTTCCCAAATGAGAAATATCATTATTTTGCAAAATAGTCCAAAACATGAAAATGTAAACATATGAATTTTGACATTTAGGCTAAACCATGTTTTAAAACTTTACATAATAATTATGTAGACTTAATAAAATATATATATGATTATTGTTAAGTCCAAAAACTAAGAATATAATATTTTTACAAATACAATAGAAAATGAAACATATGAGTATGTATATGAAAATATATTTGTTTCATATCTAAGTAGTTAAACCAAATCACAATAATAAATATGAAATATGTAATTTCATATTTATAAACATAAAAACCAAAACTTGTGTTGTATATATATATGACTACATATATATACAAGGAAACCAATAAAATGTGTGTGTATATGATATTGAGTTTAGAGTATCTACACACATAATATATAAACCTAAACTAAATTACCCAAGCTTGATGAAGGTCTTCAATGAGCTCAACTTGGTGCACTTGCAGATGAAGCTAGTAATTGGATCTTTAACTTGATAGCAATGCTTCACTCTACTATTCCGCCAACCTTCATTGGATATGATCATGAATGCGCAATTCCATCCATCCTCCAACTCGTTGTTTGCCTAGAATACAGAAAACACAAATACTAGACAAACAACATTAGTCGTAAATTGTTTGTTAAACATTATCAAAACAAGAAGGCCAACAATCTCCCCCTTTTTGATGATGATAAACAATTTACAAAAAGGATATATGCATGAAAGGAAATGAATATACAAAGTATAATATATTATGCATATAAACAAGAAAGAATATACTCATAATATTTCTCTCCCTTTGACAACATCAAAAATGGGACAAAAGGATGAAGAGAGCGAAAGCTCCCCCTATCAATATGCATGGGTGAGTATAAAAATATAGGGATTGCTCTCCCTATCAAAATGCCTCATGAATGTATGAAATGAATGCTAAGGCATACATATGTGAGAAAGCATAGATTAAAAGTATGCTAAACATAACTCACATACAAAAAGATAATGAGAACACATATAAATATGTTAATATGAAAGAAGTGTCTCATTACACAATTTTAAAAACATAGTGTATAAAAATAGATTTATGAAAGCAAGGGAATGAGGAAAACATGAGAACCATGAAAAAAGTTTTCAAGTGAAAACAAATCACTCAAATGAAATCATAAATCAAGATTTAAATCTAAAAACGATGTTTGATCAAAAAAGAAATTTTTTTTTGTATAACTTGATCAAACCACTCGTAGAATACATTATAAGGTACGAATAGATGATCCATGAGTACAAACATATAAATATCATCATATAAGTGAAGTATAATGAATTCAAAGAAACAAATCAAAACAAGAGTTTTGACAAAATGCAAGAGAGGCAACAATTTATCAAGCTCTTAAGCTTGTAACAACCCATATAAGGACTTTTAGTACCCGGTAAACATGATTTGGGAATAAATACCCAATAAACCCGGAGGGTTATATAAATACAAACCTCTTATCAAAACAAAACCAATAATCATGAAAACAAAAGTATTTGACCAATAAAAGGAATTGTTTTCATAAAAGTTTAAAATACATTTTTTATAACCAAGAAAAAGAAAAATAAAAACACTAAAATTCTTAGTTTAAAATCAAATTTGTTTTGGTACCCAAGTATTCTTGGTACCAAAAGGTTTTGGGATATGACCCTCATTCAAGCTCAAAGCCTTAGGGTTATGAACCCATTTGAGCGTATTTAGTGCACGGGTCCGGTCATAGCAATAATTATGTAAATGACTCATTCGATTGCAATAAGTA
The DNA here is from genome assembly GCF_001876935.1 of Asparagus officinalis. Classification (NCBI taxonomy): domain Eukaryota; kingdom Viridiplantae; phylum Streptophyta; class Magnoliopsida; order Asparagales; family Asparagaceae; genus Asparagus; species Asparagus officinalis. The sequence continues at coordinate 69,548,816 of NC_033794.1, read as the reverse complement.
CAATGAAGAGGATGCATTTGGTTATGTTGACCATGTGGATGTGCACGAGGAACATTTGTAAATAAAGATGGTCTTTTAAGATTATTTTGCAAAAGAGAAACATTTTGAAATAATGTTGGTCTACTTGAAATATTTTGTGATTTAGAAACTTTTCGCAAATCAAAACAAAACTTAGCTATGTGACCAACTCTACCACAAAATCACAATGATACACATTAGAATGCTTATGATGAACAATGGGTGCATGTGTGTGTACATGTGATGAAGAAACTTGATGAGATGCACAAGAAGGATTAAAATTCTTATGTTTTTGTGCATCATAGCAAAACTTAGCTAAATGGCCTTTACGACCATAAATGGAGCACTTGTAAACTTTGCTATACAAGTGTGCATAGTGTGTAGGTGATTTATAAGTTATAGCACTAGATTTAGCACACTTGTCCATAAGTTTCTTATGATTATCAATGCATGTGTTAAAAGTTGAATCTAAGCATGATATGCGTTTTTACATAAGATTCAATTTATTATTGGTCACAACATCATTGATAATAGAAGTAGAGCATATATGGTTATTCTTAAAAGAATCAAATTCATTTCTAATGCATTCTACTTCTAGCATGACATCTTTATTAGCATGAGTTAAGCTAGAAATGGATGAAGTTAATTTTTCATTTTCCAATTTTAACATATCATTAATTTCTTTAAGAGCAACATTTTCTTGAGAAATGATATCAAAATTGGAGACTAGCTTATCAAGATCGGATTTTAAACTAACATGCTTGCTTTTAAGATCAATAAAATTATTTTGCTATTTAGTGTAGGCATGCGATAATTTCTCATATGCACAAGTGAGTTCATCAATAGACAAATCATTATCGGAATCGGAATCGCTTACTACACAAGAGTTATCCTCTTGTGGCCGTGTGTATGATGCTCCACATGAACTTGAAGAAGAATCCTCTAAAGCTTGTTGGATTGCCTCCAAGCCCCCTTGATGTGTTTCAATAAATTTTCAAAGTTTGTAGGCACTATCAAAATGAACAAATTTGTTAGAAAATGATAAGTCAAAAGCATTAAGCAAAAATTCTAACAAAAGCTTGTTCATTGAAAATATTTTCTTATCATGATTGCTCCACTTGGATTTCTCCAATGTGGACACAATGTAAGGATAATCAATAACTTCCCATAAGTCAATATTTCTAGATTCAACAAATAGTTTAAATCTAGAAGCCCATTGCGCATAGGGAAAATTAATAAATTTAGAAGCAACATTTGATTCATAGCCTAAACAAAATACATTTATATTCATGATATATATGTGAATATATGCAAGCAAGACAAATGTAATCATAACGAGATTAGCACAAATAAGATAACTTGGATCTTTAACTCAAGGCGATTAGTCCTTAAATCAAAGAACACCAAAGACCCTAGAGGGGGGGGGGGGGATTAGGATCTTATGCTAATCTAATCTGATTTTATACCAATTAAAATTAATTAACAAGTTATCCTAGCAAGTATGAAATACAACATGATATGTGAACTAGGATAAGCAATATGAACAATGAAATATATCCTAGCAAAGAGATATACTATAAAATATATGTGCAAGGATATGAAACTAACACAAGGGTAAACAAAAAAACAAGATAGTGGATGATATAAATAAAGAGACAATGGCGAAATGAGAAATGAGCACAAATAAGAATAAACGCCAAAGCACACTCGAACACTATCAAATAATCACGGAGTTCGGACCTTCCGTCCTACGTCTCTGCTCCCCACTCCCGGGGAGAAATCCACTATCACAATCCGGTTTGGAAGCCGAAACTTCTACACACTCTGTTTTCTAGCTAACCGAAAACTCTACAACTCACACTCTTGCAAACCCACTCTACACCCTCACAAGAGTTGGACCTAGCCGTGTCTCCCTCAAGTGCTCGGTTACAACCTCTCCCTAGGTTCATCAACCGACGCCACTCCTCTTAGGACGATCCCCGACTCTCACCACACACTCCTCTTGGTGTACAAGTGTATTACAAAGTGATCTCACGATTAAGCACAATATAAAGAATGATTGTTCTCTAATATGGATGAGAACATAATAAAAGCTCACACTCAAATGTTACAACTCTCACCAACCCAAATATACAATGTATGAAAATACAATAAGCTCTGTTCGCGGGAAAATTCGTTGCTTTCGTTGTTATTGATTCCATTGTCATCTTGAGTTACAACTTTTTGAGTTACAA
>NC_033794.1:69544556-69545564 GCF_001876935.1 Asparagus officinalis | reverse complement strand
GATTGCAATCCGCGGCTGCGACGCATCGATCTCGTTGGCGAGATCGTCGGCTCCCACTGTGGTCGCCAGCTTGTTTTCGTCAAAAGTTGTCTTCATCATTGATTTCATTAAAACTTCAAACGTTTACAAATGAATTCAAATAACAAAAATAAAAAATTACAACTTTCTTGAAAATAAACACAAGATCCGTTTATCGTCTCTTGCTTGCGTTGGTCTTTAGCCTGTGACGGGGACGTCGATATCCGTGGACTACCTGGCAATCAGATCTGATCCAGAAAAATCGGGCAGAGCTTCGTCGATCCGCGAGGAGATCTAGAAGCTTGAAGCGCCTATCTCGGATAAAGCGAGATATTTACTCTTCTTAGGATTACCGACGAGGGGTAATGCTAAGGAACGGATACGGGTGATGCGAATCTGAGGTTACAAAAGATCCGGTCTTTTTTTAGATCCGGTTACAATTAAATCAAGGAAAAATAAGAAAAATTACAACTTTCCTTTTGTGAACAAATCGCGAGCTCCTGTTTTGCGGTCGCTCGCTTTGGTGGGTTCTTTGCCTGCGCCGGGGTTAATCCGTGGACCACCGCGCGATCTAGATCCGGTCGGATCTACACGATTATACGGGTATTATTCCACGAAGGGAATAATAGCCGGGAGGGATTAGTCCACCAAGGGAATAATCGCTCGGATCTCGAGATCTAAGACCAAGCTTAGATCTGGAGTGTGATCTCGTGTAGATCTCAGATCTGTTCTTTCTTCCTCTCGAAATCCTGCCTTTTCTGACATGGATGCTCGCTGAGGATCAGATCCGAATGTGCAAGTCTTCAGGTCTTCAAAGCTCCGAGTTCACTCTTCAATCCGGCAGAGTTTCGGCTCTTGAAAGTTCGACCACTGAAAATGAACACCCCCTCTACTATTTATAGGCACCCAGATCTGTGCCTAGGCATAGATCTGGGCCGGCCACCTCAGGGTGGCTCGGCTCTGGGCCGAGCCACCCTGAGGTGGCTCGGC
>NC_033794.1:69510267-69544500 GCF_001876935.1 Asparagus officinalis | reverse complement strand
CCCCTGGGGTGGCTCGGCCACCGAGCCACCTCAAGGTGGCTCGGCTTGGGCCGAGCCACCTGAAGGTGGCTCGGCTTCGGCCGAGCCCCTCTAGGTGGTGGGTTTTCCGAGTTTTTTGTGTTTGTTTTCCGGTTCTGTCCGTGATTTGGTTGATCTGATTTGTTGATCTGATTTGGCAGTAAGTCTGATTCCTGATTTGGCAGTAAATCCACTTCTGAGTTCGAGTCCGAAACTGATCTTGATTCGATCGTCATTCGTCTGAGTCTGTTCTCGGTTAGATGATTCGTTGATTCTTTGACACTTGGCTTGATTCCGAACGCGTATGGATGCATTCCGTCGCTTGCGTGCGATTCGTCGATCTCGTCGCCTCGTTGGTTCGTCGGTTTATGCCGAACTGTGCTAAGGGACCTATAAGCAATTTTATATGCCTACAGTGAAAACATTGTTTTCTGAGTTTATGGACTTAATAACAATCATATACATATTTTATTAAATCTACAAAATCATTGTGCAAAGTTTCAAAACATGGTTTAGCCTAAATGTCAAAATTCATATGTTCATATTTTCGTGTTTTGGACCTCCTTGCAAAATGATGATATTTTACATTTGGGAATTTATTTGATATTTTTATTATCATGTCTACAATCATTCCCCAAAGTTTTACATTTTTTGGAATTTATTTGATAGTTTTCGGTCGACCGCACCGGTCGACCGAACCTAAGGTCAAAAGTTCACTGAGCGACAGAAAGCTGTCGGTCGACCGGTCCGGTCGACCGATGAAAATTTTCGGTCGACCGACGAATTTTCTGGTCGACCGACGAGTGTTCCTTCAGCTTCCAACGGCTAGTTTTTTGACCGTTGCCTTAGGCTGTTTTGTCTTTTGCTCTGGTTTGTTGGCTGAGTTGTGAGAGGGTATAAATACCCCATTGTCTTCAAATCTCTAGAGAACTAAGAAATGTTTTAAAAGAAAAGAAAAGTTTAATCAAGGGTTTAGGGTTTTACTGTTTGTTTGAGTTTGAGTTTCTGTTTACAAAGGAGGAAGCTTTTTTCACTGCAGATTGAGGGATTCATTCTCAATCCCCTTCATCCTCTTCTTTGTGTTTTTAGAGAAGTTTCTAACTCTTTTCTCTAGCAATTTCGTTATTGGTTTTCATATTCTTATTATTGCTAGTTTGCTATTTGAGTTAGATTTCATGTTACTCATTGTTACACACACCCACATTGAGCTTTTAGTATTTACATACATAGTATAGTTGGGTGGTGAGAGATTGTAACCTTGAGTTGTGCTTTCATTGTGTTCTCATCTATTGTAGAGAACAAATTTATATTAAGTGAGTTTTAGTGTTTGTTTGGTTTGAAGATTATTTTCACAAGTGGAGGAGATCATCTTCTTGTTTGGGCTTCATATCTCCATCTCTCCATCTTGATCTAGAGAAGTTTTCCTAAACTCAAGTCTAGCTTTTATTTATAATTATTTGTTGATTATCATTTCTATTAAAGCTAGTTTTATATTGAGTTTAGTTTGATTTGATTTACTCTTTGTTTGCACACACAACCATTGAGCTTATTGTATTTGCATACATTATATAATTGGGTTGTGGGATAGTGTGACATTGAGTTGAGCCTAATTGAGTTCTCACCTTGTTAGAGAGAACAATCATTTACTGTATTTGTGCTTAATTGTGAGATCACTTTGTAATACACTTGTACACCGAGTGAGGAGTGTGTGGTGAGAGTCGGGGATCGTCCCAAGAGGAGTGGCGTCGGTTGACGTGCCTAGGGAGAGGTTGTAACCGAGCACTTGAGGGAGACACGGCTAGGTCCAACACTTAGTGGGTGTAGAGTGTGATTGCAAGAGTGTGAGTTGTAGAGTTTTCGGTTAGCTAGAAAACCGAGTGTGTAGAAGAAGTTCCGGCTTCCAAACCGGATTGTGTTAGTGGATTTCTCCCCGGGAGTGGGGAGCGGAGACGTAGGACGGAAGGTCCGAACTCCGTGATCATATTGCTTGTTTGAGTGTGCTTTGGCGTTCATTCATATTTATGTTCATATCTTATATCGTCATTGTCATTAGCTCATTATCTATATCATCCACTATCTTGTTTACATTGTTTACCCTTGTGTTTATATATCCTTGCGTATAACTCATAGTATATCTCATTGCTAGGATATATCCCTTGTTCATATTGTTTATCCTAGCTCACATATCTTGTAGTATTTTATACTTGCTAGGATAACGTATTAATTAATTTTAATTGGCATTTAATCGGATTAGATTAGCATAAGACCCTAATCACCCCCCCTCTAGGGTCTAACAATTGGTATCGGCTCCGAAGATTTCTGCTTCTGAGACCGTTGTTGCCATTACGACTACGATTGTTGTGGCGCTCGTTACTGCGGCTGTTGCTGGGGTTACAATTGGAAAGTTTGATTAGCATCAACTGCATTAGAATGTGCCTTACCTTTCCCTCGTGGGACGAAATTCTGTTGCGGAGCATTCGTCGCCTGTTGGCCTCTTTCCGCCTTCTTTCTTCTGAGGAATCGCTCGGCTTGCTCTCCTCGGACCTTCAAATCCTTCCATGTTTTGGACGGTGCTGTCCCCATTGCTTCCAACACATCCAATGCGAGGTTGTTGTGGCAAGTCTAGAGAATGAACTCCTCAGTGATCGGGTCCTGACAGTTCATCGCCTTGTTCCGGAACCTTTTGACGAAGGTATCAACCAATTCCCTATCTTTTTGTTTCTCGTCAAGCAACGACCCGATGGATATCTCGGTGTCGTCGTCGAAAAAGTTAGTGAGGAATTTAGTCTCCATGTCGTCCCAACTATTCACGCTTCCTAGCTTGAGGCGGTGATACCAGTCGAAGGCGTCTCCACGAAGAGTGCCAACGAAGGACCGTACCATCAGAGGCTCATTACCAGAGATAACCCCTAGGTGTGATTTGAAGTAAATCAAATGCTGAGTGGGTGAACCCATCCCATTAAATGGCGTAAAGTTAATTAGATTGAACTTCGCCGGATACGGGATCGATTCCCATTCTCTTGGGTATGGACAAGGAATGCCCGTCTTCTTCATCTCTTGAGCGAAAATCAACGTATTGATTTTGCTCTCGAGGTTTTTAATCTTCAAACTTTCACCTGTGTTTTCGCTAGCATTCTCGTTACCACTCCCTGCATTGACGGGGGGATTATTAGCATTTCGAACATCATTCACACCTGTGTCCTCATCTTCCTGATTAACCTGGTTACGACGACTTGGTTCGCCTTACTGGTTTGTCAGTGCTTGGATTTGTTGGTCATGCATTTCTCTCATATTCTGCATGGCCATCTGCATTTCGAACCTGAAGCTCTCCTATTTAGCCATGGCTTCTTCAAGCATCTTGGCCACTTGTTCCGCACTTATCATAAGTGCCTCGCGGGGTTGTCCCTCGCTGGATACCGTATTATCTAAAGCGACCGCAGAGCCGGCATCCGATTCTTCATCTTCTGAAGGTAACCTTGTCCGAATCCTACCAGAAGTTATTCGTATGATGGCTCCAGACTGCAGACGTGTTATACGCCGGGATGCTTCCGGAATCGACTTGGGATTATCCTGTGTCGATGTCCCTTTGCTGGTCATATTAGTGGTGACCCTCGAAAATTCTCCGTCTTCAACCATCGCTGTTCTTCGTCGGAAACGCCTAGGCCTTGGTTTTGGCGTTTCAGTACTGAGCCTTTTGAAAACCAAAATTCTCTCGGGGACTGTATTGGTGCAGTTGCACTCCGACAATACTGCTCGAATGAGTTTGGAACAGGGGCATTGAGTCTTTAGTTCTCGAGGACTCCTTTTCCTGGTTTTACTCGTACCCTCAACACGATAGTACAACTCGTCGGTTTGAAGGTCGGAGTAACCTATCGTGTGTTAGCACGACTTCTCAGGTATAACGCTATCGTCATCCGACGATAATGTTTCCTTCTGAGGGCGAACTGCCTTCTTTGGGCTTCCAAGAGTCACGTGCCTCGAAACATGCCTTTATGAGCGTGAGTTCTCAGCGGGCTCCTGGACTTCAATGCACAAATTGGTGCGCCTAGCTGCCGTGAACTCTTTGTCATGTTGAGGGTGGTGGCGACTCCCAACATGTTGAGTCATTCGGGGCTTCTTTATCGGGCCCAAACGTTCTTGAACTGGAGCTTTGCATCGTCCATCGGGAAGTGGACCGAGGCGCTCCAAAACTGACTTCTTTCTTCGGGATGATTCTGCGTGATCTCCCGGAGTAGCTATGAGAATTATTAGCGATTTAGGTTGGTTCGCCGGAGGTTGAACTTTTGCTGAAGGCTGCAAAGGTTGCTCTTTAGCCTGAATCGCCACTTCAGACTTCGGCCTCCACTTGACGGGTTGGTGGCGGCTTTTTGGCCACTTCTTTCTGCAGTCTTCTGCGGGCTTCCTGGACTTGAGCCCGTGCTTGCGCTGACAGTGCGCGGCGCTTGTGAATGCGCTCATCAAGTGTTGAACGATTCCGTTTGACACGGATTCATTCATTCGTTGGCGGCTTGGAGGATCTACCATTCATTAGTTGTTGAGGCTATTTGCCTCTCATGTTCTTCAGATCCGTGTTATAGCGGATTCCATCAGTGGACTCCATTGCCTTTGCGAGTTACCGTGCCAGGCGTTGACGTCGCCTCTGGCGGGCTCTCTTTGAGAGAGTCACTACGCCCTCAACGGCGGAGGAATTGACAGGAACAGGTTTGACCTGGTTGGAGGTCGGTGGAGCTTCACCCGATGCAACTTCGGCATTGATTGGGGTGAGATCTTCATTGGCATTCTGCACTTCTTCATACCAACGAACTTTTCTCCTGGAGGAGAACTTCTTGGACTTGCGGGGGGAGGTGGATCCGGACGAGGATGACAGATACTCCTCGAACTTTTGTTGGTCGAATTCATACTCGACCTCCTCCTCGACCGGGATTAAGATCCGCGGCTACGACGCAACGATCTCAGCAGTGAGATCGGTGGCTCCCACTGTGGTCGCCAGATTGTTCGCGGGAAAAATTGCTTTCATTGAATTCATTGTTCTCTTCAGCAACAGTTTATCGGTTACAAAAGATCTGGTCTTTTTATAAGATCCGGTTACAAAAAAATCAAAGAAAAAAGAAAAATTATAACCTTCCTTTTCTTGAACAAATCGCAAGATCCTGTTTTGCGGTCTCTTGCTTGTGTTAGTTCTTCGCCTGCGCCGGGGTTAATCCGTGGACCACTGCGCGATCTTGATCCGGTCGGATCTACAAGGTATGATGGGTACTATTTCACGAAGAAATAACAGCCGGGAGTACTATTTCACCAAGGAAATAATAGCCTTTAGTAATCGAAATCGACCAAGCAAAATCGATACTCTTCTCGGGATCAAAAACAAAGTTTTGATCCGGAGGATAACCGTGTGGATCTCAGATCTGATCTCCCTCAAACTCCTACCTTGTTTGACGTGGATGATTGCCAAAAACCAGATCTGAAAATGTCCAAGTCTTCAAAGCTTCAAAACTCCAAAGTTGAGCTCTCAATCCAGCAGAGTTTCACCTCAAAAAGTTCCAACCTCCAAAACAATGAGCCCTCATGTCTATTTATAGGCATTTGAAATCGGATCTGGGTCCTGATCTGGGCCCAGATCCGTGGCTTGGCCAGGTGGCTCGGCCACCTGGGTGGCTCGGTGGCCGCCGAGCCACCAAAAGGTGGCTCGGTGAGCCACCAGGTGGCTCGGCCACCAAGAGGTGGCTCGGTGGCACCATGGCCGAGTACCTTATGGTCGCCACTCGGCGCAGCCACCTAGGTGGCTCGCGGGACTCCTCGGGGTATTCGCCGCTTCGCCCGTTTTTCGATTTTGCGGTTTATCCGATCTTTAGTGTTGATCTGGACTCTGATTTGGCAATCCTGATCCTGATTTGGTAGTAAATCTGCTTTGGTGTTCGAGTTCGAGTCCGCTCCCGATCTTATTTAATGTGGTGGACTCTACGGTTGGATGACTCGTTGCTTCATCGACCCGTTGGTTCGTTGGTTTGTTGAATCACCATGCCGAGCTGTGTTAAGGGACCTTTAAGCAGTTTTATACGCCTACACTTAGGCTTGTGATACCTAAGTTATATAAACATGTATAAACGAAGTTTTACCTCTATTCATGAGTAGTTTTCATCAAGTGTTGATAATTACATTGTTTAATTAAGAGCTTATTGATGAAATTAATTAATTGGGATGTTAATCCCTAATTAGAACAAGTTAATAGATTTGTTTCATATTCAGGATGATTTCTGTTGAATATTACATATTTTTATTTGTACTAAATCTCATGATAAGTATATGATGAATGATAAGCTCTATTTGTGCATGAAAGAATGCATGTTTTGACAGAGTAGTCGACTACTAAGTTTAGTAGTCAGCTACTCATGTTTTGTTTGGATTTCCAGAAACTAGAATATTACAAAGTAGTCTACTAATGTGTTTAGTAGTCGACTACTTATCCTAAATTCATGCCTCACAGAGTCTGTATGGACTCAGTGTAGTCGACTACTAAGACTTTTCCTGAACATTATGTTACATTGTTTTGAGATGCAATCACGGGGTTCGTGTCGCACGATAGTACACGTATAGACATGAATAGTGTCGTAGTACACACATGAGTATCCCAAAGGGGATATTGACAAATGTTGAGCTGATTACACTTGAGTTAGAGATTGTTTATACACATATTGGATATCGTTGATGAGCACAACTTAATACTATATAAGATAGTACATCGATATACCAGACATACATAGTTTATACGTGAGATGGATATCGTTGATGAGTTTAATTCAGTACTACGTATGGTGGTGCATCAATATTCCATTTGTACAGGCCATTGAGTCGGGTTTGGATGTTTGTCTAGCAGTCCATCCGCATGAGGGTGCGATAAGGCTTGTGAGTCGTCTCTTAGGATACCTATATGGTAGGCCGTCCCGTACTCATGTTTCTCACTAAGATTGTGATGAGACTAATGAACCGTGTACACTATTAGGATACCTACATGGTAGTCTGCTGCGCATAATAATACAATGAATTACAAATTTTGTGAAGAGTTGCAATATGACAATTATGTGATAGCCTGAGTTTGGTGGATGCCAAAAGTGAATTCGACTCAATGTTGAGATATTTGAAGACTGAGATACCTTATTGTGCCAGTACACGAGATACATATAATGATGGTTATTTCGATGCTTTATCTTTCCGGTTATGTTTCCTTTAATTCTTAGTTTAGGATTAATATTTTGCTATCTACAATTTGAGACATATGGTATATACATGAGGCTTTTCTTGCTTGGATTATTTCGTTCGACGTACTACATCGCGCATTGTAGGTGTCTAAATATTAGTTCTATTAGATATAGGAAAAATAATCTAGGTAGACTAGGCTTAATAGATAGAGCCTCCACTTCATCTAGCAGACCTTCCCCTAAGAGCGGATGGAGGTGATTGTGACGCCCATGTTTTCACCCATGGCTATAGTCCAAGGTGAACCCAGAGATGTCAAACCTACCATGCACCCATACTGTGTAACAACAAGTTTCACCAATCACAGTAATATCCTCTAGTGGGGTCAAATAAAAGTGTAGGTACAAAACAGGCAAAGAAGTAGAACGACAATAATAGACATGATAAAGAAGATGATATCTCATAAATAAAGGTCATGTCTCAACTGAAAATAAACTGAAATACATTTGGAGTCTACAATAACATATGATGTCTCAACATGAATCAAAACGGAAAGTCGAACTAAGGCTCATTGCCTTTAAAAAATGGAAATAAACTCTAAGTCTGAATAAAATTTAAAACTACAGTGGAGCCTCTAATAAATCTCTCGGGACGGCAACTTTGCAAGAACTCCGTCATCCTGCGGCTCTCCGGAACTCCGATCTACCTGAAAGGGTAATTTTAAAAGAAAAAGAAACAACAACAAGAGCGCCAGAGCGCTACAGCAAGATTACCTCCATCCGCCCCTTGGGAAAGGGCTGCTAGATGGAGTGGAGGATCTATCTATTAAGCATAGTCTACCTAGATTTATTTTCCCTGTATTTAAGTAGGATTAACATTTAGAAACCTACAACACGAGACGTAGTACGTCGAGCGAAATAATCCAAACAAGGAAACCCTCATGTATATACCATAAGTCTTAAATTGTAGATATCTAAACATTAACACCGAACTAAGAAAAAACAATCTAATGAAACCAATAATTAGAAATCTATAACACGAGACTGGTACGTCGAGCGAAATAATCCAAACAAGGAAACCCTCATGTATATACCATAAGTCTCAAGTTGTGAATCTCTAATCATTGATCCCAACTAAGAAGTAAAAAGGACGGTAAAAGAAATAAGATATCAACACATCGTATTTATAATATCTTCCACTATCACTGGAGAGATAGAATAAAATACTAACACATAATTTTGTATACTTTCAAAAGTAACATATCTCAGTCAGATAGTTCAATGATAGGTCGTATTCAAAATCGGCATCTGCCATACTTAGTCTATCAAGTAATTATCTCAGTGTGATGGACTACCCTATAGGTATCCTGAACTGTGTACACGGTTCATTAGTCTCATCGCGATCTCAGTGCATAACATGAGTGCGGGACGGACTACGAAATAGGCATCCTAGAAATACGGCTCACGAGCCTCATCGCACCCTAGTGCGGGATGGACAACTAGATCAAGCCTCCTAAACTCTGACTCAATGGCCTGTACATGTGGAATATCGACGCACTACCTCATGTAGTACTGAACTGAGCTCATCCACGATATCCACCTCATATAAATCTTTGTATCTCTGGTATGTCGACGCACTATCCCATATAGTACTGAGCTGTGCTCATCAACGATATTCACCTTATGTATAAACCGTGTATATCTGGTATGTCGACGCACTATCCCATATAGTACCGAGCTGTGCTCATCAACGACATCCAACATGTATATGAACTATATCTAATTCAAATATGATCAAATTAAAATTCATCATAATCCCATTGGTATTCTTAAATGTATAACATAATATATTCATGACTATACATATAACATCAAGCGGCTCAAAACTCCGCGAACGCACCTCAAAACGGCGCAACACAGCTCCACAAAAACGAGCAGGAAAAATAGACATGACATCTGTTGGTAAAATAAGCATATCTTTCTCTAGGAAAATTATTTTTACAAATGGTTTTCTGTTTTGAAAACTAGATTCACACATCTTTCAAATGACATTAGTTTGGTTAAATTTGGAGTTCATTTGTTATCCCAAATCTCTAGTTAAACATTATATATGTGCATCCATTTTTCTGCAGGACATGTTGTTAGTAAATATAACATATCTTTCTCTATACAAACTCTTTTTAAGAATGGTTTTATATTTTGAAACTTAGATTCATACATATATCAAATGACAGAGGTTTAATTCAGTTTGGAGTTCATTTGTTATCCCAAATCTCTAGTTAAACATTATATATGTGCATCCATTTTTCTGCAGGACATGTTGTTAGTAAAAAGATCATATCTTTCTCTATACAAATGATTTTTAAAATTATCTTCTGTTTTAAAATCTATATACATATATCTTTCATTTGGCATTGGTTTAGTTAAATTTGGAGTTTATTTTCTATTTCGAAATCTCAGTTAAACATGATACAATTGCTGCACTTTTCTGCAGAAAATATTTATTTAGTACATCTCTTAAATTTCTCATATATAAATAAAATTATAAAAAATCCTAATGATCATGATCATGATACTATCATAGACAGTAAGAAAAAAAATTACTAATCTCGCATTGGTTTATGTTTTAACATCAAAAATTTAACTTTTATCACATCATGTTCAGATTCAAGCATGAAAACACATATTCAACATCATATTCAACATCTAACAAGTTATTTAACTATGGTGAAGGGTTTGGATGAAGATAATCATACCTTAGACATCGTTCTAAGCCTCTAAAATAACCAGCAACCAAAAAGAAGTACAACCAAGCCATTTTTCCCTTGCTACACGTTGATGATCTCGCCCTCGTGTCGATATTTGCTTCACAAAGCTCTTAAAATTCTCAACTTTAGGGCTAGGGATTCAGAGAGGAAGAGGGGATACTCGGGTTTGAAACTCTAATGTAAGGATGTTAATTTTCGTGAAAACACATGTTTATATATATGCAAAGCCGAAATAAACCCGTTTGACCCGAATCAGGAATCCTAATCTGACTAGGAAAATAACACTCGATATTTTGGTTATAACTTTCACGTCCGACCTCGGAATGAGGTGATCTAAAACTTGTTGGAAAGATTTTGAAGATACCTACAACTTTTGTCTTTTAATTTTTACCAAATTACAATTACATCTATGAGAAAAATACAAAAATATCTTTGCTAATTATAAATTTCCAGATTTATACATCGAGCATGAATTGTGCATTTGCTCTTATATATATACATATATACATTGAATTGATCTCAAACCAATTCATAGCATACTCTAACATCATAATATATTATTTATAAATATATAACATATTTATTATTATTTATCATAAAATATTTAAATTTTTGGGGTTTTACATTCTTCCCCCCTTAAAAAAATTTCGTCCTCGAAATTCAGAAATCATACTTAAGCAAATAATAATACTAGAAAAGCACGTAGAGGGTCTAATTTAACGTACAAATATAAACATCTCAGAATATTTACTCTTGATAAGTATATAGGGATATTTATATTTAACAATCCAGGATAACTATATTCCCACTCAACCCTTAATCGAATGGATCTACTACGTCGGGCGAAAAATCCAAACAAGGAACCCCTATATATATACCATGTGTTCCAAAAAATTAAGAATTAAGCAGAAATATCCTCATTCTAGCGTTAAATCTAAATATAACCATACAAATAATTGCACACATAAATCAATCCACTTCCTCAATAGGTGTAGGAAGTCGCGCGACATAATATATTTGCGCTCCCGAAAATCATCTTCGATGTCTATACTTAACCATCTAAAATGTAAATACCCCTACTTAACACCTAACTAAATGGAACAAGTACATCGAGCGAAAAATCCAAACAAGGAACCCCTCATATATATACCATATGTTCCAAGTACTTAGGAGATAAGTGGTAATACTCTCATTTTAGTGTTAAGTATAAACATCGCCATACATGCAACCATAAGCCATAAACAAGTTATACAAAAATTTAATTTACTAGATCAAACAGGTGTGGGTAGTCGCGATGTATACCCTCCTCACGCTCCCAAGAACCTTCTCAACTCCTTTCCGGTTTCGCTGAATTGCCACAAAGGAAAAACATATTGTTTCTAAATTTCTTGTCTTTCCTAGCAAGCAACAAACTTGGATTTCAATCGTAGTCAGATCATTCTAAAACTAAATCTTCAGTGCATTCATCATTCGCTACTGCTCTACATCATGAAAGTGCTTCCTAAGCATAGAAACATGAAATGCATTGTGTATTCTAGACATCGATGCTAGAAGATCTAGTCTGTATGACACAGCTTTAATGCTCTCCAAAATTTGATACGGTCCAATGTATCTCGGCGTAAGCATTTTCTGTCTCCCGAATTGCTAAACACCTTTCACAAGCGATACCTTCAGCCTAATTGAATCTCCAATCTGAAACTCCAAGGGTTTTCATCTCTTATTAGCATAGCTCTTTTGCCGACTCTAAACGGCTAGAATCCGATCTCTGGTCAATGTTACTTCCTTAGTAATCTGTCTCATAAGCTCTGGCCCAAGTATTAAACTCTTCTCCGGCTCTACCCAACATATAGACGATCTATAAGGCCTCCCGTACGATACTTCATACGGGGTCATACCGATTGTCACTTGATAATTATTGTTCTAAACGAACTCTATCAATGAAATATGATCCTCCCAGCTACCTTGAAAATCAAATAACACAAGCCCGCAATTTGTTTTCCAACATCTGATTTACTCTCTCCATCTGACAATTCGTCTCAATTTGATACTGTCGTATCTGGAACTCCACGAAGTTGAATAGTCTCCTGAATAAATATCCTCCGATACTGTCGTATCTGGAACTCCACGAAGTTGAATAGTCTCCTGAATAAATATCCTCCCTAGAATAAAATATGCTGACTTTATCAGTCTATCAACTATCACCCCAAACTGAATCATTCTCTTTCTTCGACTTTCATAACCCTACAATAAAGTCCATAGAAATGTCCGCCCACTTCTACTCCGAAATGGGTAAAGGCTGATGTGTTCCTGTCGGTCTCTGATTTTCCGCCTTTACTCACTGACAGGTAAGATACTTAGCTACATACTCTGAAATCTTCCTACGCATGTCACTTCATCAAAAATGTCTCTTCACATCCTTGTACATCTTCGTTGTGCCTGGATGCACTGTATATCTGGTACGATGCGCTTCGTCAAATAAATCCTTCTTCAGCTGAGCATTAGCTGATATTATTAATCGGCCCTTCATCCGAAGTCCTCCATCTGCTCCAACGGTCTAATCAGCCTCTGGCTCTTTGGAAATCACTCCCTTTCGGACTTGAATCCAAGAGTCGTCCAACTGAGCTCTGACCACTTTGTCACTCCAAAATGGCTGTACAGATAAAGCTCCTAAAAATACGCTGCTCTCGCCAATCTCCAGTCTAAATTCGAACTGGCTAAGTGTGTGGAGATCTCGGTATAACGAGCATCTCAAAGCTGCAATCCTGTGACGACGCTTCCTACTCAATGCGTCTGCTATGATATTCTCCCTCCCCGGGTGATACTGAATCGCGAACTCATAATCCTTAATGAACATAATTCACCTCCTTTGTCTCTGGTTGAGTTCCTTCCGAGAGAAAAGATACTTAAGACTCTGATGTCTGTGAATAATTCAAACTGTACTTCATATAAGTAAAGTCTCCATGACTTCAGTGCAAATACCACTGCTGCTAACTCTAACTCATAAGTGGAAATAGATCTGCTCATGTACTCTCAATTGCTGCGAGACATATGTTACTACTCTCTGAGTCTGCATCAAAACGTCTCCTAACTCTGCCAATGATGTATTTGTGTAGACCACAAACGTCCTGTCGTTGCTTAAAATAGTTAAAACTGGCGCTGTAGACAATTTAGCCTTCAAGGTATCAAAGGCCTTCTGGTACTCCATGCTCCAAATGAACTATACACCCTTCTTCGTAAGGCGTGTAAGTGGTGTCGAAATCTTTGAGAAATCCTAGTTAAACTTCCAATAATAGCCGGCTAAACCCAAAAAGCTATGAATCTCTATCTCCGTCTTCGGCGGATTCCAAATCAAGAACTACTAAAATCTTAGCCGGATCTATTGCTATGCCCTTTCTGTTGATGATGTGACCGAGAAATCTGATTTCTGAAAGTTAAAACTCACATTCGCTGAACTTGACATATAACTGATGCTCCTGTAGAGTCTTCAAAGCTAACCGGAGATGATGCTCGTGCTCTACCTCCGATCTCGAATAAATATGGATGTCGTCGATAAAAACTATCACGAACTGATCCAAGAAGGGATGGAAAACCCGGTTCATCAAATCCATGAATACAGCGGGTGCATTGGTCAACCCAAATGGTATGACCAGAAACTTAAAAGATTCATATCGAATCAGGAAAACACGGCTTTGGGAAAATCTCTCTCCCGAACTCGCAACTACAATAACCCAAAACGAAGATTAGCCTTCGAGAAACATGCGCTTCGCGCAGCTGATCGAACAAGTTATAAATCCTAGATAATGGGTACCTATTCTGGATAGTGACCTTGTTCAACTCTTTATAATCAATACACAAACGCATACTGCCGTCCTTCTTCTTCACGAAGAGAACTGGCACTCCCCACAGAGAATGACTCCGATGAATAAAACCCTGAGCTAATAACTCGTCCAACTGGGTCTGAAGCTCCCTCATCTCAGCTCCGATGAATAAAACCCTGAGCTAATAACTCGTCCAACTGGGTCTGAAGCTCCCTCATCTCAGCTGGTGCAATGCGATAGGGTGCGCGGGATATCGTGGCTGTGCCTGGCTGCAACTTAATACAGAACTCAACCTCTCATACAGGAGGTAATCCAGGTATGTCCTCAAAGACATCCTGATACTCTGAGACAACTCTAGTCTCCAATAAATCAATACCTTGATCCTATCGCATCACCTCCTCGATGTACGCTAGAAATGACTCCGCAAAACGATTGCCCAAGGAGGTTGCTACAATCATCTCGGACCCATCGGACGCTCGCATATTGACCGTCTACGCAAAGCAGTCAATACTATCATGGTAGGAAGATAACCAATCCGTACCAAAAGTTTGACATCGACAACACGATCAACTCGATGTCTAACTCAGACTCATCTAGTTTGATGACACATCTCCTACACATGGAAGGGACACCCCCCTAGAGGGGTAGGCACTGACAATGGAAAATCTAAGGAATGCCACAAGCTGACACCCATCAACAAAGGTACGAAGGATAAGAGATAAACGAATTTCATAAATCAAACTAGATCCGAACTGAAAATGAAATCACGAATAAAGCTCCGCTCGTTCCCTGATCATGCGGTACAGCTGAATAGACTTTGCTGGATAGTGCAAATCTCCTGGATAATGTAAATCTGGCCTGCTGGCCCCAAAATCTTTGGATTAACAAGTAGTACTTCTATTTCCTCACTGCTGGTCGAAATTACGACTCTGAGATTGCCGACTACGACCTTTATCATGCTAGCTTCTTGCTAAGAACTGTTACAAGTCTTTTGCTATTTGTTCGATCTTGTTGTTGTTGGGAACATGGTTGATGTTACAATATCTCTTGTATTTTGATGATAACAAATCATTGTTTATCTAACATATTTTACTGCAGATTCAAGATATACATCTCAAAGCAACAATCAAGATATTAAGGCTATATCAAAGACAAGATTTTAAAGATCAAAAAGATGAAGTTAATCAAGTCACTTCGCGCTTCAAGAAGAAAATATACTTTACAAGAGTGATGTAATTTTGTCTTTTCTTTTAGAATCTTTGTACAAGCCTTGATCACACACACAACACACACTACTCACTTAGAAGATCATAGAAAATATTCTAAGTATAATCCTAAGTATAATCAACAAATGAATAACTTATTAAATTATTTAAACTATGTATAATATAGTTTCTGGCCGACCAAAGAAATATCTGGTCGACCAGATATAACTGAACCAGAAATAGAGATTCAGAAAAATCTCTGTCTGGTCGACCAGATATAGACCTGGTCGGCCAGAGGCTCCAAACTCGGACAGAAAAATTCCAGGAAGCCTGTCTGGTCGACCAGGCCTCAATCTGGTCGACCATACAGTCTTTCTAACTGTCATTTTCTTTCAAATAACATGAACGTTTTATGAACGTTTTGGCAGTTATTTTTGAAATATTTTGAACTAAACTTGTGTCTATAAATAGGTGTTAAGTTGTGAAGAAAAACAATAAGATTCCTTTCCATAAACTTGAGTTTTTCTTGAGTTCTTAACTCCATTTTTGAAGAGAAAAACTGAGTGTTATTTTCAGTTTTGTTCTTGATTAAAAACTCCATTACTCTAGAACAAAAACCATTCCTATAGCCTATTGCAAGTCACTCACATCTACACATCAAGGCTTATAGGAAGAGAAAGAGTTGTACCATTTTGTTTCAGTTTGATAATCTATTGAAAGAAGAGATTGTTGTGGCATTGGCAATTGAAGATTGTCAAGGTTGTACTGTTTGCTTGCGGGTTGCAAGTGCTTGCGGTTTTGCAAGTGGAAATAGTGGAGAAATCTTAAGCGAGGCTTAGGGACTGGATGTAGGTCTGGAGGACCGAACCAGTATAAATCTTTGTGTTTGCGTATGCAATTTTCTGTGATTGTCTACACATTGGTTTGATCTTTCTTACTCTTTATGATATTATTTTATTGAAATTTAAAGTTTCCGCATTAGATTTCATAAACACTATTCAAACCCCCCTTCTAGTGTTTGAGTGCCATTGCAGCGATCCTTTCCGCATTAGATTTCATAAACACTATTCAAACCCCCCTTCTAGTGTTTGAGTGCCATTGCAGCGATCCTTCAGTTGTGATTGTAACATGTTTCTCCGAATCTCTGTGCTACTTCGGCGCTCTCTAATCACGTTGTGCTCCTTTCTTATATTATCTTTGTTGCTGGGATAAAATCATTCTCCCGTTGTTAGGTTTCTCTAGATTTCCATAATGGTTCTCTTGCCATTGTCATTATCACTATTCTAGATTTTGATTTCTTCCTTCACTATGGGTATATCTCCCTGCTTCACTTAGACTAGTGCTAATTGTTTGATGAAGAAATGACCTAAATTCTTCCAAATAGGTGATAATTGCTGTCTCGTCAAATAAAATATGGATGTTGTTGCTATCCTCCAGCGATGGTCCTCAATGCTGAATATATATTTGACTTCTGCTTGGTTCCTAGCCGATGTTCAAGAAACTTTCATATACTCTTTCCCTTATAGGTTGCAATTGAAACTGGTGTGCCTTGAAATTTTGGTGCTCATACTGTCTGATATTTTTTTATCCTTTTAGAGTTAAATCTCCTGCTCTGCGGCTCTATTAACAACTGATTGTGGTGGTGGAGTACTCATTCGTATTTCATCTTTACTTCCACGACGGGTACAACCGGTGGTGAATCTCTTGAAAGTGGTGTTGCTGACGGAAACATATATACTTCTTGCTCCTCGATTGTTGTAAGATCTTGCTGCTAACGATGCCATGAAGTTGATCAAATACTGTAGAGCCTGCTGTGGCTCGGTTCTGCATGGCCAGCTCTCCAGGTATGAGTTTTACCTCGACCACATCCTCATTTCGATATTTATAATATCAAAAGGAGAGTTTAATTTTTACAGTAAGTGAGATAGCAAAATACATATATATATATATATAATTAAATAGTATATATAATATATAAATAATATATTATATATATATATATATAATTTATATATAATAACTATATAATATATATATATATATATATATATATACTACTATATATATATATATAGCTTATATACGCTATTCACAATACGAATCAAAACACATTAGTATCACTGAAATACCTTCAATCAACATAAATAGTTTAATATAAAAATAAATTCTCAATTTTGAGAATATGCACATATATCGTGCCTCAACCTCATACTTAAGAAATCCTTACGGACTCTATACATTGAAATCCTAAGAAACTCTATCCTAACTTCAACGGACTCGACACAGGATGATCCTAAGGATTAACCTGAGAACTACGAGCTCTGATACCAACTGTGACGCCCTTTTCACTCCATGGCTGCCAGATTTCCCAAGGTGAACCCAGAATGTCAAACCTGTGCATCGCACCACACCTATGCAACAACAAGTTTCACCATCCAGTAAAATTCTCATAGTAGGGAGTATAAAGCGTAGGTACCATCGAGTGAACACAATTATGGAAAAAGAGATGAATTCTCATAAATAAAGGTCATGTCTCAACTGAAAATAAACTAAAATACATTTGGAGTCTGCAATAACATACGATGTCTTAACATGAATCAAAACGGAAAGTCGAACTAAGGTTCATTGCCTTTACAAAATGGAAATAAACTCTAAGTCTGAATAAAATTTAAAACTACAGTGGAACGTCTAATAAATCTCTCGGGACGGCGACTATGCAATAAATCCGTCATCCTGCGGCTCTCCGGAACTCCGATCTACCTGAAAGGGTATTTTTAAAAGAAAAAGAAATAACAACAAGAACGTCAGAGCTTTACAGCAAGATTATCTCCATCCGCCCCCAGGGGAAGGGCTGCTAGATAGAGTGGAGGCTCTATCTATTAAGCATAGTCTACCTAGATTCATTTTTCCCGTATCTAAGTGGGATTAACATTTAGAAACCTACAACACGAGACGTAGTACGTCAAGCGAAATAATCCAAACAAGGAAACCCTCATGTATATACCATAAGTCTCAAATTGTATATATCTAAACATTAATACCGAACTAAGAAAAGATAATCTAATAAAACCAATAATTAGAAATCCATAACACAAGACTGGTACGTTGAGCGAAATAATCCAAATAAGGAAACCCTAATGCATATACCATAAGTCTTAAGTTGTGAATCTCTAATCATTGATCCCAACTAAGAAGTAAAAAGGACGGTAAAAGAAATAAGATATCAACACATCGTATTTATAATATCTTCTACTATCACTGGAGAGATAGAATAAAATACTAACACATAATTTTGTATACTTTCAAAAGTAACATATCTCAGTCATATAGTTTAATGATAGGTCATATTCAAAATCGGCATCTGCCATACTTAGTCTATCAAGTAATTGTCTCAGTGCGACGGACTACCCTATAGGTATCCTGAACTGTGTACACGGCTCATTAGTCTCATCGCGATCTCAGTGCATAACATGAGTGCGGGACGGACTACCAAATAAGCATCCTAGAAATACGGCTCATGAGCCTCATCGCACACTAGTATGGGACGGACGGCTAGATCAAGCCTCCTAAACTCCGACTCAATGGCATGTACATGTGAAATATCGACGCACTACCTCATGTAGTACTGAACTGAGCTCATCCACGATATCCACCTCATGTAAATCTTTGTATCTCTGGTATGTCGATGCACTATCCCATATAGTACTGAGTTGTGCTCATCAACGATATTCACCTCATGTATAAACTGTGTATATCTGGTATGTCGACGCACTATCCCATATAGTACTGAGCAGTCCTCATCAACGACATCCAACATGTATATGAACTATATCTAATTCAAATATGATCAAATCAAAATTCATCATAATCCCATTGGTATTCTTAAATGTATAACATAACATATTCATGACTATATGTATAACATCAAGCGGCTCAAAACTCCGCGAACGCACCTCAAAACGGCGCAACACAACTCCACAAAACGAGCAGGAAAAATAGACATGGCATCTGTTGGTAAAACAAGCATATCTTTCTCTAGGAAAACTATTTTTACAAATAGTTTTCTGTTTTGAAAACTAGATTCACACATCTTTCAAATGAGTTAAATTTGGAGTTCATTTGTTATACCAAATCTTCAGTTAAATATTATATATGTGCATCCGTTTTTCTGCAGGACATATTGTTAGTAAATATAGCATATCTTTCTCTATACAAACTCTTTTTAAGAATGGTTTTCTATTTTGAAACCTAGATTCACATATCTATCAAATTACAGAGGTTTGGTTTAGTTTGGTATTCATTTGTTATCCCAAATCTCCAGTTAAACATTATATATGTGCATCCGTTTTTCTGCAGGATATGTTGTTAGTAAAAAGATCATATCTTTCGCTATACTAATTATTTTTAAGATTAGTCTTATGTTTTAGAAGATAGATACATATATCTTTCATTTGGCACTAGTTTGGTTAAATTTGGAATTTATTTTCTATTTCGAAATCTCCGTTAAACATGATACAATTGATGTAGTTTTTTGCAGAAAATATTTATTTAGTACATCTTTTAAATTTCTCATATATAAATAAAATTATAAAAAATCCTAATGATCATGATCATGATACTATCATAGATAGCAAGAAAAAAATTACTAATCTCGTATTGGTTTTTGTTTTAACATTAAAAATTTAACTTTTATCACATCATGTTAAGATTCAAGCATAAAAACACATATTCAACATCATATTAAATATCTAACTAGTTATTTAACTATAGGGAAGGGTTTGGATGAAGATAATCTTGCCTTAGACATCGTTCTAAGCTTTTAAAATAACCAGCAACCAAAAAGAAGTACAACCAAGCCGTTTTCCCCTTGCTACACGTTGATGATCTCGACCTCGTGTCGATATTTGCTTCACAATGCTCTCAAATTTCTCAACTTTAGGGTTAGGGATTTAGAGAGAGGAAGAGGGGCTACTAGGGTATGAAACTCTGATTTAAGGATGTTAATTTTCGTGAAAACACATGTTTATATATATGCAAATCCGAAATAAACCCGTTTGACCCGAACCAGGAATCCTAATCTGACTAGGAAAATAACATTTGGTATTTTGATCATAACTTTCACGTTCGACCTCAGAATGAGGTGATATAAAACTTGTTGGAACGATCTTGATGATACCTACAACTTTTGTCTTTTACGTGTTTCCAAATTCTAGCTACATATATGAGAAAAATATAAAAATCTCTTCACTGGTCATAAATTTCCAGATTTATACATCGAGCATGAATTGTGCATTTGCTCTTATATATATACATATATACATTGAATTGATCTCAAACCAATTCCTAGCATACTCAAACATCATAATATATTATTTATAAATATATAACATATTTATTATTATTTATCACAAAATATTCAAATTTTTGGGATTTTACAGTGATCTTGCTATAGCGCTTTGGCGTACTTATTGTAGTTCTTTTTGTTGTTTTAAATTTCCTTTTCAGGCAACTCAGAGTTCCGGAGAGCCGCATCATGACAGAGTTTTAGCATAGTCACCATCACACATTTTAGTAGCTGAGGAACCATTATAGTTTTATGTTCTCATTCAGATAATAGAATTTTGTTTTTATATTGTAAAGACAGTGTGCCTTAGTACGATATTCAGTTGATTCTTATTGAGACACTTTCATTATTCTAGATATCAGATATATTTCACTTGAGACATAATTTATATTTATGAGATATCTCTTTCTATATCATGTCTATTATTTTTATTTCCTTATTTTTCTTGTTTGTACCTACACTTATATTTGATTCAACTAGAGAATATTACTGTAATTGGTGAAACATGTTAATGTACTGTGTTGGTGCAGGGCAGGTTTGACATCTATGGGTTCACTTTGGACTGTACCCATGTGTAAAAACAGGGGCGTTACAATATATGACTTAGTTTGCTTGACCTTTTTGTATTGCATTCCTCTATTCTTTTATTCTTAGTTTTGGAGTTAATATTTAGTGATTCACAATTACAGACATATGGTATATACATGAGGGTTTTCTTGTTTGGATTATTTCACTCAACGTATCAGTCTCATGTTGTGGATTTCTAAGTATTAACCCCATCTAGTACAGGGTAAAAGTGACGCCCCCGGGTTCACACAAGATTGCAATCAAAGGAGAAACTAAGAATGTCAAACCTGATATGCACCTATACTGTGCAATAACATGTTTCACCATCACATAAATATCCCTCTAGTGGAAACAAATAAGGCAGTACAGGTACAAGAAGATATAAAAGTGATGAAGACAAGAAATAAAACACAAATATTTGATAAATCTCTAAATAATCAGGTCTCAACAGATATAAAAGATAATATGTCCAACAATCTGAAATAAATGATTCAAAATCTTAACTACAAGAGTCAACTCAAAAGTACATAAGCTCTCTTAGCTCTCAAAATGTAATACAAATCTAAACATCAACTAGAAATATAAGCTAAACATCTGTGGAGCAAAACTACTAAACATATATGAAGGCGACTATGCTAAAAATCTATCAACCTGCGGCTCTCCGAAACTCTACTCTGCTCCCTAAAAAGAAGTGAAAACCACAACGTTTGAGTGCTAGCAAGATCATCTACATCCGCCCCCAGGGGAAGGGCAACTAGGTATGATGGAGGCTCTACCTATAAGTGCAAAGTCTACCTAGTTCAATTACCTTGTACTAAACTAGGGTTAATGCTTAGAAACTCAAAACACGAGACTGGTACGTTGAGCGAAATAATCAAAATAAGGAAACCCTCATGTATATACCATATGTCTTAAATTATGAATCGCTAAATATTAACTCCAAAACTAAGAATAAATGAATACAAGAAAGATAATACAGGAAATACCACATCATACATCTCCTAAAATATCATATCAACTCCTCCTACTACCCTTAGTGGGTATAACAGATATTGACACACTCGTGTATCTAAATTGTGAAATACTTTAACAATGGATCATATCGATGATATTAATATTCACCTACACTTAGGTTATTTATTGAATCATCCTTCTCTAGAATACTTTAACTCATCGCAACCTCATGCGGACCGGTAAATAGATATGTCAGTTTATTGCGCTCCCGTGCGGACAAATAACTAGGTATGTCAATTCATCGCACTCTTGTGCGGACCAGTAACTAAGTATAATAACTCATCGGATAACCATGCGGACCGATAGTAAGGTATATCAACCTCTAATCATCTTCGTTGGGACCAATAGATAGGTATTTTAACCTCTGCGCATCTCCATGCGGACCGATAAATAGGTATATCAACCTCTGCGCATCTCCATGGGGATTGATAAAGAAGTGTAGTCCATCTGTGGTCTCATTGCAGGATCCGACTACAACACTTGGAGTATAGTCGATCCGCGGTCTTATTGCAGGACCTGACTAACCCCCTAACCGATCATAATTATAATATATATAATAATAGTCGTTACTCTTAATGATTGTAATCTATTTGGATACCCTAAACAATGTAATCATGCATACTCAATCTCCATACGTGTACTCTTCGAACTATGCACGAATATCAGCTCATGTCTTGCACAAAAATGCTCACCAAACGAACACACATGCAAAAGGTTCAATCTTACAAAAGCCGACCTGATCAGTCGACTAACAACCTCATCGGTCGACTGATAAGGTCTTTCACAAAACAACAGGGCAAACATAAGCCCTTCAGTCGACTAATGCTTGCCATTAGTCGACTGATGACCTCTCGTCAGTCGACTGATGGTAACTTCAGTCGACTGAACATGCCGAAAATGCACAGTTTATTCTTCTCTTGTGTTTTCTTCAAAATCTCAGGTTTTTATCAGATTATATGAACAAAACTTGATTCCATTATCAATTATACTTAACCAGGATTTTGTTTAAACAAGATGAATCACATGAACACATAGATGTAGGGTATAACATGCAAAACAACCTAATTCTTGTTTATTTCGACAATCTAAAGCATAGAAATCATAGTATACTATAATTAACTCATTAAAATAAACCCTAATGATCATGATCATGTCAATATCTCAGTTTCAGATTCGTTCTATTGTTCTTGCCATAAGATTTAATCATAAACATCACATGTAACATGTTTAATATTAGATTTAAACCCTAAACATAAAGTTAAACATATAAATCTCTTAAAACATGATTTTTATTCAAGAAAAAGGTTTGAATAGAGGTGATCTTATCTTTACACATGTACAAGCCACTAAAAAGAACAGCAAGTGATTACCCCATCGCCAAACACTAAAAATCCCGACTTTTCCTCGTTGTTCTCCTCACAAACTCTCCCAAAAACTCACTTTAGGGCTAGGGTTTGAGAGAGAGGAATAGGGGCTGCAATAGTTAGAAACTCTGATGTAAAGATAATATTTTTCATAAAAACAAAGGTATATATATATATATATGCAAACCCGAAATAAACCCGTTTGACCCGAACCAGGAAACCTTGTCTGATTGGGAAATTAAGCTTCGGTATTTTGACTATAACTTTCTCATCCGACCTTAGAATGAGGTGATATAAGATTTGTTGGAATGGTATTGAAGAGACCTACAACTTTGATCTTCTATGTTTTCCAAATTCAAAATGTATCAGTGTTTAAAAAATATAAACCCTTAATTGGATATTTTTCCAAATTTCTCTTCGTGCATGTTTTGTGCATTTGCACTCATATATTCACAAATATACATTAAATTTATCTCAAATAAATTAGTATTATAATCAAACATCAAAATATGATATTTTTCACAATATAGCATATTTTTTTTATTTTTCACATAATATTCAAATTTTTAGGGTTTTACATTCTTCCCCCCTTAAAAAGAATTTCGTTCCCGAAATTCCGCAATCGTATCCTAGAGATTAAAAGTACTAGAAAAGCAGGTTGAAGGGGTAATCCAGACAAGGAAACCCTTATATACACATCTCGTACCATTAATCTTCGGATATGAAACATAGCTATATCTACACTTAACAATCAAGAATGCGAATACTCCCACTTAACTCCTAACTAAAGGGAACTAGTACGTCAGGTGAAAAATTCAAACAAGGAACCCTCCATATATATACCATGTGTTCCGAATATTTAGGAGTCAAGTGTTAATACCATCATTTTAGCGTTAAGTATAAACATGACTAAACAACATATATAATCATAACTACCAATGCGTATTAGCACATATAAATACCAACATCTTACTTGCTCAAATAGGTGAGGGTAGCGCAACGTACATCTTCCTCGCGCTCCCAAGAAATCTCTTCGGCTCCATGCTAGCTCCACTAAACTTTCACTAATGGAATGACTTTATTTCTAAGCTTTTTATTCTCTCTTGCAAGAATACATACCAGAATCTCTATAGTAGTCAAATCATCTTGGATCTCGATCTATGGTGCATCAATCATCCTATGCTACCCCTCATTGCGTACATGCTTCTGGAGCATCGAAATATAAAAGACATCGTGTACACTTAACATTGATGCTGGAAGTTCTAATCTATAGGAAACAGCTCCAATACGCTCAATAATCCTGAAGAGATCAACATATCTTGGTGCAAACTTTCCCCGTCTACCAAATCGCTGAACGCCCTTTATCGGTGATACTTTCAACATAATAAAGTCTCCGACCTGGAACTCTAGTGGTTGTCTCTACTGATCTGCATAATTTTTTTGCTAACTCTGTACAGCAAGAATGTGCTCTCTAATAAATGTCACCTTCTCTGTGGTTTGCCTAATTAGCTTTGGCCTAGGAAATAGGCTATCGTCTGGCTCTGCCCACCATATAGGCGATCTGCAAGGCCTCCCATACAATGTTTCATACATTGTCATCCTAATAATAGCTTAATAACTATTGTTATATGCAAATTCAATCAATGGGATGTGGTCCTCCCAGCTACCCTAAAAATCTATCACACATGCTTGCATCATATCCTCTAACACCTGATTCACCCTCTCTGTGTGACCATCAGTCTGGGGATGGAAAATACTACTAAATGATAACTGACTGCCAAAAGCATCTTGAAAACTCCTCTAGAAATGGGATGTGAAGACTGAACCCTGATCTGATATGATCGTCTTCTGGACTCCATGTAATAGAACGATCTCTCGGATGAAAATCCTCTCATATGTATCCATCGTATAAGTCATCCTCATAGATAAAAAATACGCCGACTTCGTCAACCGATCTACTATTATCCAAATAGAATCATTTTCTTTCTTTGTTTTAGGCAACCTTATAATAAAATCTTTGGAAATATCTGCCTACTTCTACTCGGGAATGGGTAAAGGATGTAGGGTCCCTGTAGGTCTCTAATTTTCTGTCTTAACTTGCTAGCATGTAAAATACTTAGCCACATACTCTGTAATCTCTCTACGTATGTCAGTCCACTAGAAATGCCTCTTTAGGTCTCTATACATTTTTGTCATGCTTGGATGCACTGTATACCTACTACGATGCACCTCATCAAATAGATCTCTCTTCAGCTGTGGATTGTTTGGCATAACTAATCGACCCTTCATTCGAAGGCCTCCATCTGCTCCAATGGTCAAATCAGCCTTGGGTTGCTTGGAAATCTCCCCCTTACAGGTTTGAATTCAAGAGTCCTATAGCAGAGCTCCGATCACTCTATCACTCCAACATGGTAGTACTGATAAAGCTCCTAAGAAAGCACTGCTCCCCCTAATCTATAGCCTAAAATCATAGTGGATGAGGTATAAATATCTCGATGTAATGAACACCCCAAAGTTGTAAGCCCGCGACATCACTTCCTGCTCAATACATCTTCTACCATGTTCACCTTTCCCAGATGGTACTGTATAGCGAACTCGTAATCTTTAATAAACTCTACCCATCGCTACTGTCTCTGGTTGAGTTCTTTCTATGAGAAGAGATATTTTAAGCTTTAGTGATCTGTGAATAACTCAAACTGCACTCCATACAAATAATGCCTCCACGCCTTTAGTGCAAAAACCACTGCTGCTAGCTCCAAGTCGTGCATGGGATAATTCTACTCATGAGTTCTCAGCTGCCTCAAAATATGGGGCACAACCCTCTGGGTCTGCATCACAACACCTCGTAGACTCGCTAACTATGTATCCATGTAGATGGCAAATATTTTATCAATGTTTGGAATAACCGTTACTGACGATGTATCTAATTTCACCTTTAGAGTCTGAAAGGCTTCCTGGCACTCCGTGCCCCCAATCAAACTGTACACCCTTATGCATAAGGTGTGTAAGTGGAGTTTCAATCTTCGAGAAGTCTTGAATGAACTTCCTGTAATAGCCGGCCAAACCTAAAAAATTACAAATCTCTGTAACTACCTTCGATGGCTCCTAATCAAGTACTTATTTTACTTTAGCAGGATCCACAATAATGCCCTCCTTGATGATAATATGGCTAAAAACCGGACCTCAGAACTGATGCTCCCGCAAAGTCTGTAATGCCAAACGAAGATGTTGCTCGTGCTCTACCACTAATTTTGAATAGATAAGTATGTCATCAATAAAACAACCACAAACTGGTCCAAACATGGATAGAAAACCCAGTTCACCAATGGGTGCATTAGTCAGCCCAAATGGCATGACAAGAAACTCAAAAAACCCATATCAAGTCAGAAAGGTAGTTTTGGGAATATCCATTCCCCGCACCCGTAACTAAAAATAATCAGAATGAAGATCAATCTTCAAAAAATGCTATGCTCCTTGTAGCTAGTTTAACAAGTCATAAATCTTCGATAGTAGATAATTGATCCAGGAAGTGACCTTGTTCAACTCACTATAATCTATACATAATTGCATCTATTGTTCTTCTTCTCCACAAAAAAGACTGGTGCTCCCATGACAATGACTCTGGAAAATGAAACTCTGAGATAACAACTTATCTAGCAGAGTCTGTAGCTCCCTTAGCTCAGTGGGGGTCATATGATAGGGTGCTCGGAATATCTGATACTCTGAGACAACTCTGATCTCGCTCAAATCTGCACTCCGATCCCGTATCATCATCATCTTGATGTATGTCAGAAATGACTCCGCATTCTAGTTACCCTATGAGGTTGTTACTATCTATACAAACCTATTGAATGCTCACAAGCTGACTATCTTTGCAAAATAGTCTATACTAATATGGTAGAATAATAACCAATCCATACCAAAAATAACATCAAACATGGGACATTTGCAGAATGATTAAATCAACAACGAACTCAGACTCATCTAAACTAATGACACATCTCCTATTGATACTCTCTAAGAGAGACATCTTTCCCAAAGGAGTAGAAACTGATAATTAAATGCCTAAAACTTACGCTACATGCTGATGTCTAATCGTGACATCATGATAGATAAAAGAATGCGAAGCTTCTGAATCAACAAGATTCGAGTTGGGAAGGAAATCACTAAGAAAGCTCCGCTCTCATTATGATCACGCAGTATGACTGCATAAACCTTGTCGATGGCTGGAGATTGCTACGCTGATGGCGGTGGAACATATGGGACTGTCTGTCCCTCAAGATGAATCTGGCCTACTAGCCCCTCATCCTCGAGACGGCTGGATGTGCCTCAAATCCTCTGCTACCTACCTTAACCGTAGCCCTGAGATTGTTGATTTTGACCACTGTCATGCTAGCCTCTTGCTGGTGTACTGCGATAATTGTAACATGTACGCCGAATTCTACGTTGCTGCGGCGCTCTCGAATCATATTGTAGGTTGTGCTCTCTTCATATGCTATCCTTGTTGCTGGCGGTAAAAATCCTTACCCCATAGCTGGGGCTCTTTAGATTCCATAATAGGTCTCTTGCACTTGCCATTGTCACTATGCTGGTCATGATTCTATAATTAACTACAGGCATATCTCCCCACTTTAATCGGACTAGCTCTACTACTTATCAAAGAAGCAAATAAAATTTTTCCAAATAAATGGTATTCGCTGCTTCGGCAAAAATCTAAAGTCGGTGCCATCCTCTGGTGCTATCCTCTATGCAGAATACATCTAACTTCGCTTTAGTACTAAGTCAACGTTAAGAAATTTTTACATATTTCTTTCATTTATAGGCTGCACATGAGTCCGGTGTGCCCTGAAACTATGATGCTCTCAGTGTTTGATGTCTTTCTTATTCTTACAGAGTCAAGTCTCCTTCTTTGCGGCTCTATCAATAGCTAGTTGTGGTGATGGTGAAATCGTTAGTATTGCCTCTTCAATAGGCATGACTGGTACAACTGGTGGTAAAACTCCAGAAAATATAATGCGGCTCGTTACTCACTCCTTGAGTGTTGCTACTTCTCTGCTTTTGCGATTGGCGTTACAAAGTCGATCAGATATGTGGAGCCTGTTACGGCTCGGGCTCTGCTTGCCCAGCTCTCCAGGTATGAGTTTTATCTTGACCGCATCCTTGTCCTGACATTTATAATATCAAGAGGAGAGCTTAATAGATATAGTAAAAGAGGTCGCAAATATATATACATAACATAACGTATTGCATAGTATTCACACAAATACTTTTTAATCAAAGTAAGGTAGTCATAAAACAAATTTTGTAATTTTTGAGGTATATGTATTACATCCTCACTCATTCTAGGAATTCCTAGTAGACTTTATGCATGAATCCTAGGAAACTCTATCCTAGCTCCACGACTTGACACAAGATGTGCTGGCCTTTTTGTTTTGATGATATTTAACAAACAATTTACTACTAATATTGTTTGTCTAGTGTTTGTGCTTTCTTATCTATTGTAGACAAATAATATATTAAAGGATGGATGGAATCGAGCATTCACGATCATATCCAATGAAGGTTGGCGGAATAGTGGAGTGAAGTAATACAATTCAAGTTGAACATCCAAGTTCAAGCTTCATCCGTAAGTGTACCAAGAAGAGCTTCGTTGAAGATGATAAGCTTGGGTAAATTAGTTTAGGAGTTTATACTTTGTGTGTTGGTACTTTACGCTCAATCATATATATACACAAGTTTTGGTTTTTTATTTTAAATATAAAAATGAATTTTGTAAAAATATTGTATTCTTAGTTTTTAGACTTAACAATCACTATATACATATTTTATTAAGTCTATAAAATCATTTTATAAAGTTTCAAAACATGGTTTAGTCAAAATAAAAAAAACAAGTGTTGTTGTATTTTTATGTTTTGGACTATTTTTCAAAATTATAATAATATATAAATGTGAAGTATAATTCTAAAAAATCTTTTTAGAATTTTTGTAGGAGACGCATCGTCAGCTTGGACGATTCTGAGTTTGCGATTGATTTGATCGTGTTGCATATGTTTGAATTCGATGTGATTCTTGATATGGATTGGCTATCTTCCTACCACGTCAGTATCGACTGTTTTGCAAAAATAGTCAAATTACGAGTGTCCGATGGATCCGAGTTAGTTGTGGCAACCTCTCAGGGGAACCAGTTTGCGGAGTCATTACTGGCGTACATCGAGAAGGTGATGCTTCGGGATCAGAGTGTGGATATATACGAGACTAGAGTTGTCTCAGATTTTCAGGATGTCTTTCAGGACATACCTGGGTTACCTCCTGTGAGAGAGGTTGAGTTCTGTATTGATTTGCAGCGAGGTACAGCCCCGATATCCTGAGCACCCTATCGCATGGCACCTGCTGAGACAATGGAGCTACAAACCTAGTTGGATGAGTTGTTAGCTCAGGGCTTTATTCGTCAGAGTCATTCTTGTTGGCCTTCTTGTTTTGATGATGATTTAACAAATAATTTATATCTAATATTGTTTATCTAGTGTTTGTATTTTGTTATTTATTGTAGACAAACAATATGTTGGAGGATGGACGGAATAGAGCTTCAACGATCATATCCAATGGAGGTTGGTGGAATAGTGGAGTGAAGCAAGGTGTATTCAAGTTAAAGATAAAAGTTCAAGCTTCTTTCATAAGTGTACCAAGTCAAGCTTATTGAAGATCAAGATCAAGCTTGAGTAATTTAGTTTAGGTTTTTATATTTTTCATATTCTATATTATTTAGAAAAATATTGTGTTTATAGATTAAAGACTTGTTCACACTATTTTCATATCTCGTATAATGTCTACAAATCCATTCTAAAGTGTTTCCAAGTTGTTTGAACTCATTTTTGGAAAAATCAAGTTTTTTGTTCATGTACGTGCATGTGTCCGTGCATGTTTTACAAAACAGATACGTTTTCATAATTAGGAAATGCGATTTGAAAAATTTCTTCGTTTACATGTTTATCATCATATATACAAACATTTCCCTAAGTTTTACTATTTCTTCGTTTACATGTTTATCATCATATATACAAACATTTCCCTAAGTTTTACTATTTTTGGAGTTGTTATGTTATTTTCAATTGAATTTACAAAACCGTATTTTCTGCAGTTTTTTTAGAAACTGTATATCTGTGTTCAAACAGTTATTTATGTCAACTGGGAAATGATATTTCAGAAATTCTTTCTCTAACATATTTATCTACATGTCTAGAACATTTTCTCAAAATTTTATTAATTTTGGAGTTGATTTACTATTTTTAATTAATTGTACAAATTCAGATATGCAAAATTCCAGAATCTGTCAAAAACAGAAACTGTCTGTGAAAGTACGGTCGACCGCACTGTAGCACGGTCGACCGTTGTTAGTGTAGCACCCGACCGTTGAACAGTAATGGTAACTTCTGCTTTTTGGTTTTTTAGTGGGTTTTTAAGGTTTTTTGAGTTGTTTTCTTTAAGCCTATATACACCCCTTTGTCATAACTATTTTCTACAACCAAGAGAGAGTTTTAAACAAGTTTTAAAAGAGATTAAAAGTTTGTTTAGTATATTTTCTACAACCAAGAGAGAGTTTTAAACAAGTTTTAAAAGAGATTAAAAGTTTGTTTAGTTTGTTTTAAGTTTGGTTAAAAGAGATTAAAAGTTTGTTTAGTTTGTTTTAAGTTTGGGGTTTTTGTTTACAAAGGAGGAAGCTTGTGTTATCAATTGAGGGATTCATCCTCAATCTTCTTCATCCTCTCCTTTGTGTTTATAGAGAAGTTTTTCTTACTCTTTTCTCTAGTAATTTTATTATTAATTTTCATATTCTTATTATTGCTAGTTTGCTAATTGAGTTAGATCTTATTTCACTCATTGTTTACACACACTCACTTGAGCTTATTGTATTTTCATACATAGTATATTTGGGTTGGTGAGAGTTGTAACAATTGAGTGTGTGCTTTAATTGAGTTCTCGCATTGTATTAGAGAACAAATCATTTGTTGTCATTGTGAGATTGTAAAGTTTTTGGTTAGCTAGAAAACCGAGTGAGAGGAGTGTAGACGTTGATCGGTGAACGTTGAAAACCGATATTGTGAGTGTTTGTGAACGTTGATCGGTGAGCGTTGAAAACCGATATTGTGCTCACTTTGAAAAAATCCAAGTGGAATAAAATGATCATCGAATGTTTACAATGAACAATATTTTGTTAGAATATTTGCTAAATGCTTTTAATTCATCTATGTCTAACAAGTTTGTTCATTTTGATAGTGCTTACAACTTATGGAAACTTATTGAAGTACATCAAAGGGACTTGGAGGCGATCCGATTAGCTTTGGAGGATCCGGCTTCAAGTTCATATGGAGCATCATGCACACAGCCACTAGGCGATAGCCCTAGTGAGGTTTGCGAGTTCGAAACCACTAATGATTTATCTAGTGATGAACTTGCTTGTGCTAGTGAAAAATTATTGCATGCCTATAACAAATTTCATAAAGATTTTATTGATTTAAAAAGCAAGCATGATAATTTAGAATCTGATCATGAGGAGCTAGTGTCAAAATTGGATGTCATTGCAAAAGAAAATACCATGCTTAAAGAAAACAATAACATGTTAATTTTGGAAAATGAAAAATTAACCACATCTATAACTAGCTTATCTCATGAAAAAGATAATGTCATGTTAGAAGTAGAGAACATATAAAATGATACTGCTTCTTTCATAAATGACTATTTATGTTCTACTTCTAATGTTAATGCATATGTGCCTAATGATGAGTTAAATGATGTTAAAAATCCCTCTTTAGATTCAACTCTAAAGTCATGTATTATTAACCATAAGAAACTTATGGACTTGTGTGCAAAGTCCCGTGTTGACACTTCTAAATCTAACACACACTATGCACATTTGTATAGCAAAGTTTATAAATACTCTATTTGCGGTCGTAAAGGTCACCTTGCTAAATTTTGTTATGATGCACATAAACCTAAGATTGCTAATACTCCATGTGCATCTCATAAGGCTTCTTCTTCATCACATGTACACACACATGCACCCATTGTTCATCATAAGCATGCTAATGTGTATCATTGTGATTTTTGTGGTAGAGTTGGTCACTTAGCTAAGTTTTGTTTTGATTTGCGAAAAGTTTCTAAATCGCAAAATATTTCAAGTAGACCAATATTGTTTCAAAATATTTCACATTTACAAAATAATCTTAAAAGACCATCTATGTTTGCAAATGTTACTCGTGCACGAGCTAATGGTCCACAAAAACAAATGGATCTCTTTTATTGCACAAATTGCAATCGGAAGGGTCATTTTAATGAATATTATTTTGACCGTGTTAGTGCACCATATGTGCCCAAGAGGGTTCATAACCCTAGGGCTTTGAGCTTTAATGATAGGGGTCATGCCCCTAAACAAATCGGCACCAAGAATACTTGGGTGCCAAAATAATTTTTAAACCAAGTATTTTAGTGTTTTTTTTCTTGGTTTTGAAAATTAGGTTTTAAAATCTTTTGGTTATGAAAACAATTTTTCTTTGATTAAATCTTTTGTTTTCATGATTATTAGTTTTGATTTTAAATGAGAGGTTTATAGTTATATACCCTCCGAGTTTATTGTGTGTTTATTCCTAAATCATGTTTACCGGATGCTAGAATGATTATATGGGTTGGAACAAGCTTAAGAGCTTGATATATTGTTGCCTCTCTTGAAATTCTTTTGTCAAAGATTTTGTTTTGAATTTTTGCTTTGAATTCATTATATTTTACTTATATGATGATATTTATATGGTTGTGCTTATTGATCATCCATTCGTGTCTTATAATGTATTCTATGTGTGGTTTGATCAAGTTATACAAAGAAAATTTTCTTCTTTGATCAAACATTATTTTTTTGGACTCACATATTGATTTATGACTTCATTTGAGTGATTTATTTTCACTTGAAAACTTTTTGCATGATTCTCATGTTCCTCTTCTTTTGTTTTCATAAATCTATTCTTTTATATGGTTTTTACATTATGTTTTTTAGACACTTTTTCATATTGATATATTTATATGTGTTCTTATTATCCACTTGTATGTGAGTGATATTTAGCATATTTTTTTGCTTGCTCACATATTTGCCATGATCTTTTATTGCATATACTCCATATGGCATTTTGATAGGGAGAGGAATCCCCATATATATATATATATATTTTATACTCACCCATGCATATTGAAAGGGGGGGGGCTTTCGCTCTCTTAATTCTTTTGGTTCCCCTTTTTGATGTTGTCAAAGGGGAGAAACATTGTGAGTATACATTTCCTTGTTCATAAGCATGTGAATTATAATTTATATATTTATTTCCTTTTATGCATATATCTTTTTTGTAAATTGTTTGTCATCATCAAAAAGGGGAAGATTATTGGCCTTCTTGTTTTGATAATGATTTAACAAATAATTTATATCTAATATTGTTTGTCTAGTGCTTGTATTTTGTTATTTATTGTAGACAAACAATATGTTGGAGGATGGACGGAATAGAGCTTTAACGATCATATCCAATCACTAGTAGACAACGTGCTTTTACCTACGGAAAAATAGCGACGGAATTTTCCGTCGCTATAGGTTGATTTATAGCGACGGAATTAGCCGTCGCTATTTATCCGTCGCTAATAATGTTATAGCGACGGATTATCGATTTTAGCGACGGAATTTTTTCGTCGCTAAAATTTTTTACGACGAAAATTTTTTTCGTCGCTAGATTAATTTTAGCGACGGAATTTCCGTCGCTAAATATTTTTTTGCGACGGAATTTCCGTCGCTAAAATTAATTTCCGACAAATTTTTTTGGGCGCGAGCGCCCAAATTTTTTGGGCACCCGCGCCCGAATTTAGGTTTCCCCCCCTTCTCATTTTCCCCGCCCCCCTTCTCATTTCCCCCCCT
>NC_033794.1:69476180-69509267 GCF_001876935.1 Asparagus officinalis | reverse complement strand
AGTTAGAAAACTTCTCTATAAACACAAAGAAGAGGATGAAGAGGATTGAGAATGAATCCCTCAATCTGCTGTAAAAACTTCCTCCTTTGTAAACAGAAACCCAATCTTTTAAACAAACAGTAAAACTCTAAACCCTTGTTTAAAAACTTTGTTTAAAACACTTCTTGATTGCTTGAAAAGAGATCAGCAATTGGGTATTTATACCCACTCAAGATCTCAACAAAAACACTAAACAAAATGACAAAACAGTCCCAGACAAATCAGCTCAGAAATAGCCGTTAGTGTCTAACGGATCTATTGGCGGTCGACCGACAGAACGTTCGGTCGAGATGAGTTGTCACTAGCTCCCTTGAGAGCTATGGTCTTCAATTTTGGTGACGGCTCCTCAACTTCGCGTGATGACACTTCCTCCTTTTCCTTCCCCTTGAGCTTCTTCTCATGCACTTTGAGCTTTCCGATGAGGCTATCAAGAGCTAAGGTAGTGAGGTCATGAGCTTCCTCAATGGCCGTAGCCTTGGGTTCCCATGTCGGAGTCAAGGAGCGAAGTATCTTGTAATTCATCTCTTGAATGGATAATTGCTTATCTAGACCATGTAATTCATTGATGATATTAGTAAAACGAGAAAACATAGCATCAATGGATTCATTTGGAAGCATTTTAAATAGCTCATAATCATGCATAAGTCCACTAATCTTAGATTCCTTAACTTGGGGGGTTCCTTCATGTGTGACACATAATTTTACCCAAATTTCGTATGCGGTTGCACACGTGGAAACTCTATTATATTCATTAGGGGAAAGACCACAAATTAAGGCGTTCATAGCCTTAGCGTTGAGATTAGCTAGGTGCCTTTCTCCATCGGTCATGTTCCCGACTTTGGACTTTTCTTCATATTTCTCTTCTATGAGCTCTAGAATGTCAAGGTCTATGCAACGAAGGTAAATTCTCATCCTAGCCTTCCAATAAGCAAAATTAGTGCCGGTGAAGAGAGGTGGTCTAGTTGTGGATTGTCCTTCTAGCATATGCATATTCAAAGAGGCCTCCATTAGATCTTTTCTCTAAGGTTGTTAAACCAAAAACTGATATAGAGACCAAGCTCTGATACCAATTGTTGGACCCTAGAGGGGGGGTGATTAGGGTCAAGAGGCTCTAATATGCAATTTAAAACTCAGCACAAGCAAACCACAAAACAGAAGTGCAATCAAATAGAAAGAGATAGAGTTAGGAATCGTTATCCTTGACGCGCGATGTGTTAACGAGGTTCGGCCCGCTGACCTACGTCCCCGCTCCCCACTCTCGAGGAGAAATCCACTAACACATCCGGTTTGGAAGCCGGAACTTCGTCTACACAGCGATCCCACAAGATCTCTCTCTCACTACACAGTTTGATCTCACAGATCACACTCCCTCACAGTAGATCTCCACAGATCTCAACCACACAGCAGCAGAAGAAAAAACAAGCAAGAACCTCTCTTTACACAAGCCCCTATAGCAAAGAGAAGAGTACTGAAGCTGGGAAGTGAAACACACTTGAAACAGAGAGGAAAAACAGAGTTTTGAAAATTTTCTCAGGAAACAGAAAAAGCTCTCTGGTTTTCAAACGTTAGGGCTTAGAGGAAGAAGAAGAGGTCTGGGGATTTTATAGGAGAGTTTAAATCATTTTAAAACAAAAACAAATCTACCCAAATGAGATAATAATCTCTTCTTCAGACCCTCATCACAGACTGTGCCAATCACTAACAAGTGAAAGCACAGGGTTCGAGGCAAACGACCGTTTTAAAAAAGTCGCGGCTGAACAGAGGCAAAAATCGGTTGACCGAAGAAAATATCGGTCGACCGAAAAATACCTTCGGTCGACCGACCGAAAAAATCGGTCGACCGCCAGCAGCTAAGGAGTTTTGACAAAACATCCAGAGACTCATCGGTCGACCGGCACGGTCGACCGATTAAGGGTTGAGAAATTCGGTCGACCGTATCGGTCGACCGACGACACTCTGGAGACATAGAGAAGAAAGGTCATCGGATCGGTAGACCGGACCGGTCGACCGATTTCTGACATATTCTGAAATCAGGTTATTTGACCAAGTTGAAATATTTCCAAAATATTCATTTGACCTCTGAAAATTCTGAAACTTTGTAAAATGTTTTTAATACTAAAAACAAACTGCTTGGAAAAAGAATTTTGCAGATAGGTACTCAAACTTGTGAAAAATAGTATTTTGTGAAAAACGCTTAAAAGCACAAGTTTAAAAACGTGTGTGTGATTCCCAATAGCTTCAAGTAAACTCAGTAACTCTTTGCCTACATTCTAGCACTAGAGAGAAAAAACAAAAGAAAGCTAATATCCTCATATAGAGAGCAATATACTTGAGCTTTGATATAGCTTGAATCGGATGAAGCTTTTGATTGAATTTGTCGTTCTTGAAATAACGTTGCTTCATCTCTTGGCCTCCTCCTCCTTTGGATATCTTCGTTGTAGCGTATATTCCATCCATCCTCCGTTAATGGCACTAACGAGCTTGACAAATGATTTTACTACATTTACACTCAATAAGCCATTAGTACCGATAATGGTGGTTGTAAGAACATCATCAAAACATAAGGGCTAACAATCTCCCCCTTTTTGATGATGACAACCAACCATTATATAAGAGCAAAAATAAAATAGCTTATAGATAGGTGCTCCCCCTATCTATGAGCTCCCCCTAAATATATGCAACAAATGAGGAGATTTCTCTCCCCCTTTGTCACCATCAAAAATGGGGTAAAGAGAAATGCCAAATGCAAAATGCAACTAATCAAGCAAGCAATGTAGAACTTTCACATAGTGCATAAGCCCAAACCATTTCTTATGCGACAAAAATCATCCTCTCCAAGAGGCTTAGTAAATATATCCGCTAGTTGAGATTTGGTGTCAACAAATACTAGGGATACATCTTGTCTCTCTACATGATCGCGTAAGAAATGATGGCGCACGTCAATATGCTTAGTTCTAGAATGCAAAACCGAATTTTTGGAAATATTTATGGCACTTGTGTTATCACAAAAGATTTTAATATTTTGAAAATTCAAATCATAGTCAACTAAACTTTGTTTCATCCATAAAACTTGAGCACAACATAAGCCGGCGGCAATGTATTCCGCTTCCGTAGTGGACAATGCAACACAATTTTGTTTCTTGGAAGCCCAAGAAACAAGGGAATTTCCTAAGAATTGGCATGTTCCACTAGTACTCTTGCGATCTACCTTACATCCGGCAAAGTCGGCATCACAAAAACCATATAAATCAAAAGTGGTGCTTTTTGGATAAAACAAACCAAGGTTAAAAGTTCCATTAACATACTTAATGATCCTTTTAACCGCAATTAAATGAGATGCTTTTGGAGAAGCTTGAAAACGTGCACATGCACATACACTAAACATGATGTCGGGTCTACTAGCGGTGAGATAAAGAAGACTACCTATCATACCTCGGTATAGTTTTTGGTCCACATCTTCACCACTCTCATCCGCATCAAGCTTAACACTAGTACTCATGGGAGTAGGCGCATGCTTAGAATTCTCCAACTTAAATTTCTTCACCAATTCCTTCGCATACTTGCTTTGTGAAATGAAGATCCCATCCTTAGTTTGCTTGACTTGGAGCCCGAGAAAGAATGTAAGCTCTCCCATCATACTCATCTCAAAGTGATCCTGCATAACTTTAGAAAATTCCTTGCACAAGGATTCATTAGTAGCACCAAAAATAATGTCATCCACATATATTTGAACTAAAATGAAATCATTTTTCCTTTTTCTCACAAAAAGTGTGTTATCAATAGATCCTTTTGAAAAACCATTTTCAACAAGAAAACTAGAGAGGCGAGCATACCAAGCCCTAGGAGCTTGTTTCAACCCATATAAAGCTTTTTGTACCCGGTAAACATGATTAGGAAAAGCATGATCTATAAAACCGGGGGGTTGCTCAACATACACTTCCTCTTCTATAAAACCATTTAAGAAAGCACTTTTGACATCCATTTGAAATAGTTTGAAATTTTTAAAACTAGCAAATGCCAAAAACATCCTAATAGATTCCAACCTTGCAACCGGTGCAAAGGTTTCATCATAGTCTATGCCCTCCTCTTGATTGTATCCTTGGGCAACCAAACGTGCTTTATTTCTAGTTACAATGCCATGTTCATCAAGTTTGTTTCTAAAAACCCATTTTGTACCAATAACACTAGCATTGTTAGGTCTAGGAACTAACTTCCAAACTTCATTTCTTTGAAAATTGTTTAATTCTTCATGCATAGCCAAAACCCAAAACTCATCATTTAAAGCATCATTAACCTTTTTAGGTTCTAGTTGAGATAGAAATGCAACATTACCACATTCACTCAAGGCTTTTGAGCGAGTTATAACTCCTTTTGAAGGGCTCCCAATGATTTGTTCCTTTGGGTGGTTTGATGTGAATTTCCAAGCTTTAGGTTGTTCAACTTGATCTTGAGCATTTGTGCAATCTACATCCTTTTGAGCTTCTATAGAGGGAGTGTCATTGATTTGCAACAAGTCCAATCCTCCCTCAATATCATCATCATCATCTTTCCTAGGCAACACAACTTGAGAGCCAACATTAGTCTCATCAAAAGTAACGTTTATAGACTCTTCAACAACGAGGCTTCGTTTATTGAAGACCCTATAAGCCTTACTTCGAGGTGCATAACCCAAGAAAATACCAACATCAATTTTGGAATCAAATTTATCATGGTGATCTTTTGTATTTAAAATAAAGCATTTGCAACCAAAGACACGAAAATAACCAATGAAAGGAGTTTTTCCATAATAAAGTTCATAAGGGGTTTTCTTAAGCTTTGGTCTAATCAAAACACGATTTAAAACATGGCAAGCCGTGTTGACGGCTTCCGCCCAAAAATATTTTGGCAAATCAAAAGAATTAAGCATAGTGCGTGCCATCTCTTGTATGGTGCGATTTTTCCGTTCAACAACACCATTTTGTTGTGGTGTTCTAGGAGCGGAAAACATATGAGTTATACCATGATGAGCACAAAAATCATAGAAAAATTCATTTTGAAATTCACCACCATGATCACTTCTTATTTTAACAACTTTCAAATCTTTTTCATTTTCAATTCTTTTAACATGATTAGCAAATTCTTCAAAACAATCATTTTTCTTAGCAAGAAATATTGTCCATGTAAAACGAGAAAAATCATCAATA
Source organism: Asparagus officinalis (assembly GCF_001876935.1). NCBI lineage: Eukaryota > Viridiplantae > Streptophyta > Magnoliopsida > Asparagales > Asparagaceae > Asparagus > Asparagus officinalis. The sequence goes on along the minus strand of NC_033794.1, from coordinate 69,504,045 downwards.
ATCACAAAAACATAGTGTTTGCCTCCAAGAGAGGTAACACGCATAGGACCAAATAAATCAAGATGAAGTAATTGCAAGGGTTTAGAAGTCGATACCTCATGGATGGATTTGAAAGAAGATTTTGTTTGTTTACCTTTGGCACAATCCTCACAAATTGTATCTTTTATGAAGTGCAAGCTAGGTAGCCCTTTCACAAGATTCTTCTTAGACAATTTTGATATTAACTCCATATTTGCATGTCCAAGTCTCTTGTGCCAAATCCAAGGATTTTCATCAATTGCCGCAAGACACTTTACATCTTGATTCACTAACTCATTCATCTCAAAAATGTAAACATTAGACTTGCGATTTGCAATAAAAACAATTTTTCCATCCATACTAATGATGCATTTATCCGGTTTAAAAGAAATATCAAAACCTTTATCACTCAATTGACTAATACTAAGAAGATTATGATTCAAACCACTTACTAAATAAACATCTTCAATTGTGGGTGAGGGTTTCTTACCAATAGACCCGATACCAATGATTTTACCTTTCTCACCACCACCGAAGGAGACATTGCCTCCTTCAATCCTTGATAGGGTTGCAAATAACTCTTTGTTGCCCGTCATATGATGTGAGCAACCACTATCAAGGTACCACATCTCCTTACGTCGTTGCCGTGACGTTCCCTACAAAAGAAGAAGATGAAGGTGTAGTAGCTTTAGGTACCCATGTCTTGGGTCCTTGGTGGTTAGTAGTTTTGGTACCTTTGGGTACCCATATCAAACCATAAAAATCTTCATTGTCTTTAATTCTACAATGAGTAGAAATGTGTCCATGTCTCATACAATAAGTGCATACAAAATTTCTTTTGTATGTACGGATGTTGGAACCATGAAACCTATTTCTACCATGATGATTGTAGTTGGCATAAGCATGAGTGGGTCTAGTCCTACGACCCTCAATTTCTAGTCTTTCAATCTTTGATCTTAATTGCTTGTTCTCGAAATCGAGATCTCCTAGCAATTCATCTTTAAGAGCAAGAGAGGTTGTTAGTTGTTCTAGCTTAATATCACAAGAGGCATGCAATTTTTTAAAAGAAGAGTATTCTTTAGACATTCTTTTAAATTCAAAGTTCAACTCTTCTAAAGCCATAGCTATGTCACATTGCATATAGAAAGATTCACTTTCGGCCTCGGATATTACCTCATGTTCATTTGCCATGAAACAAACATTTGGGTCATGAAGAGCCAATTTTGCTCCTTCTTCATCACTCTCCGAGTCACTTGGTTCGGATTCTTCCCATCCGGCATACATAGCCTTCTTCTTCTTGTACTTCATGTACTTTTCTTTGAGCTTGGGGCAATCCTTAGCGATGTGACCCGGTTCATTGCATTCAAAACATTTACCTACACGAGAGGAAAACTTGTTGTTAGATCGAGGGTTAAATTTTTTGTTCATTTTTATAAGTCTAGAGATTCTTCTAGAGAGATGAGCCACTTCTCTAGAAAAATCCACTTCACTCTCCGATGATGAAGATGAGTTGTCACTAGCTCCTTTGAGAGCTATGGTCTTCAACTTTGGTGACGGCTCCTCAACTTCACGTGATGGCACTTCCTCCTTCTCCTTCCCCTTGAGCTTTTTCTCATGCACTTTGAGCTTTCCGATGAGGCTATCGAGAGCTAAGGTAGTGAGGTCATGCGCTTCCTCAATGGCCGTAGCTTTGGGCTCCCATACCGGAGTCAAGGAGCAAAGTATCTTGTAGTTCATCTCTTGAATGGATAATTGCTTATCTAGACCATGTAATTCATTGATGATATTAGTAAAACGAGAAAACATAGCTAATTCATTGATGATATTAGTAAAATGGGAAAACATAGCATCAATGGATTCATTAGGAAGCATTTTAAATAGTTCATAATCATGCATAAACCCACTAATCTTAGATTCCTTAACTTGGGGGGTTCCTTCATGTGTGATACATAATTTTACCCAAATTTCGTATGCGGTTGCACACGTGGAAACTCTATTATATTCATTAGGGGAAAGACCACAAATTAAGGCGTTCATAGCCTTAGCGTTGAGATTAGCTAGGTGCCTTTCTCCATCGGTCATGTTCCCGACTTTGGACTTTTCTTCATATTTCTCTTCTATGAGCTCTAGAATGTCAAGGTCTATGCAACGAAGGTAAATTCTCATTCTAGCCTTCCAATAGGCGAAATTTGTCCCGGTAAAGAGAGGTGGTCTAGTGGTGGATTGTCCTTCTAACATATGCATATTCAAAGAGGCCTCCATTAGATCTTTTCTCTAAGGCGGTTAAACCAAAAATTGATATAGAGACCAAGCTCTGATACTAATTGTTGGACCCTAGAGGGGGGGGGTGATTAGGGTCTATAGGCTCTAATATGCAATAAAAATTAAACACAAGCAAACCACAATATTCTAAAGCGATTAAAGTAAAAGAGATAGGGTTAGGAATTGTTATCCTTTGACGCGCGATGTGTTAACGAGGTTCGGTCCGCTGACCTACGTCCCCGCTCCCCACTCTCGAGGAGAAATCCACTACACATCCGGTTTGGAAGGCCGGAACTTCGTCTACACAATGATCCCACAAGATCTCTCTCTCACTACACAGTTGATCTCACAGATCACACTCCCTCACAGTCGATCTACACAAGATCTCACTCACAGCAGCAGAAGATAAATGCAAGACACTCTCTTTACACAAGCCCCCTATAGCAAAGAGAAGAGTACTGAAGCTGGGAAGAGAGAAAACAGACTTTGAAAATTTTTCTCAGGAAGACAGCGTCTCTCTGGTTTTTTGCAGAAGTTAGGGCAACTTAGAAGATGAAGGAGAGAGGGTTTAAATAGGATAGATTAATCATTTTAAAATCACAACCCAATCTTCCGAATTAAGAAAATAATCTCCTATTCAGACTATTGCCACAGACTGTGCCAAACACAGTTAAATGATAGCACAGTAACCAAGGCAATCGACCGTTTGAAAAAGCTCTCGGTTGACCGAATAAACTTTCGGTCGACCGCCAGAACATTCGGTCGACCGAAAAGATAAATTCGGTCGACCGACTGAAAATCCGATCGACCGCGAGCAGCTTTGAAAAAATAGAAAACAAGCAGAGCCATCATCGGTCGACCGGTGCGGTCGACCGATAGAAAAATCGAGATTTCGGTTTAAGTGCGGTCGACCGGTGCGGTCGACCGCATTCTGACATATTCTAGAAACAGTATTTTTGACTCAACAGAAATATTTAGAAAATATTTATTTGACCTCTGAAAATTATGAAACTTTATAAAAAGTTTTTAATACTAAAAACAAACTGTTTAAAAAAAGTATTTTGCAGATAGGTCCTCATACTTGTGAAAAATAGTATTTTGTGAAAAACGCTTAAAAGCTTAAGTATGAAAACGTGTGTGTGAGTCCCAATAGCTTCAAGTGAATTCAATAACTCTTTGCCTACATTCTAATACTAGAGAGAGAATAAAAAACTAGCTAATATCCTCACATAGAATATAATCTTTGAGTCTTGATATAGCTTGAGTTTGGATGAAGCTTTTATATGAATTTGTTGTTCTTGAAATAACATTGCTTTATCACTATGCATCCTCCTCCTTTGGATATCATCGTTGTAGCGTATATTCCATCCAATCCTCCATGAATGGGACTAACAAGCTTGATAAATGAATTTACTACATTTGCACTCATTAAGCCATTAGTACCATTAATGGTGGTTGTAAAACATCATCAAAACATAAGGGCTAACATAAACTTCATATTGTACTTTCAAACAGTAAAGTATTTGCATGAAGTGTTCACTTTTGGCAAACTTTTATTTGAAACCAAAAATCAACATAAAAACAAAACAAAATTAATCAAAGGTCAAATTTGTTTTGGCAGCCAACTATTGTTAGCGCCGGAAAACTTAGGGACATGACCTCTGTCATTGAAGTTAGAGGCCTTTGGATTATGAACCCATTTAGGCGTATTTTGTGCAGTAATATGGTCAAAACAAAAATCATAAACATGACCCATACAATTGCAATTTGTGCAATATAAGGTTTGAAATTGTTTGCGTTGACTAAGGTGTTGTGCACGTGGCTCGTTTGCAGGAATAGATTCACAAACGAAAATTCCTTTTTAAATCAAAACAAAATTTTGTCAAGTGACCAAAACGTCCACAAAATTTATATTTATACACTTGAGCATATTTGTGGTAAATATTGTGTGTGTGTACATGTGAATGAGATGGAGAAGCTTGATGGTGTGCACAATCATGTGTAGGCTTGTTGATCTTTTGTGCATTGTGACAAGATTTAGCTAAATGGCCTTTACGACAACAAGTGGAGCATTTGTGAACCTTGTCATACATGTGTGCATAGTGTATAGGATTCTTAGGAGAATTTATATTAGACTTAGCACACAAATCCATAAGCTTCTTGTTATTAGCAATACAAGTGTTTAGTGTTGAATCTAATGTGGATATGCGTTGTTATCTGATTCAACTCATCAATGTGCATACAGGCATTGCTACAAGAAGGAGGATGAACATGATCATTTACCATGGTGTATAAGTTATTTTTACTAATCTCTAATTCAAGCATAGCATCATATTTTTTATGAAGCACTTTAGCATTTTCTAATCTCAATTTCTCATTGCATTTTTTAAGATTTATATTTTCATTTGCAATGAAATCAAACTTAGTAGCCAAAGTTTCATGTGAGGATTTTATTTCAACATGCTTGCTTTTTAACTCAATATAGCTACGTTTCAATTTCTTATGGTCATGCAATAATTTATCAAATTCATATGCAAGATCATCAAAAGTAATATCATCATCATTGTCGAGCTCGCATACCTCACTAGGGTTATCTCCTAGTGGTTCCATACATGAAGATGAGGCTTCTTCAGATTTTGAGGCGGGATTTTCCAACTCTTGTCGGATAGCCTCCAAATCACCTTGATGTGCTTCTATTAAATTCTGAAGCTCGTAAGCACTATCAAAAGAATCAAGTATGTTAGCAAAGGATAAGCCAAAGGCATTGATTAAGAATTTTAACAAAGAGTTATTCATGGCAAATAATCTTTTATTATCATTATTCCACTTGGATTTCTCCATAGTGGGAACTCTATAGGCACAATCGATAACTTCCCAAATGTCAATATTATTAGATCTAGCAAATAGCTTAAATCTAATACACCATTGTGCATAGGGAAAACAATCTAGCCTAGGAGCAATATGTATAGCATAACCAAGACTAGGTGCATTGTACATGTCCATGATATATGAAGCAAGAAAACAAATAAGGTAAATAATATGATTAGCAAGATAGATGACTTAGATCTTTAACTCAAGGCGATTAGACCTTAAATCAAAGAGCACCAAGCTCTGATACTAATTGTTAGACCCTAGAGTGGGGGTGATTAGGGTCTTATGCTAATCTAATCCGATTTTATACCAATTAAAAACTTTATTGATTAGTTAATTAATTCTTGCAAGAGATATATAAATGATATATGAGCAAGAATGAAAAATACAAGCATAAAATAATTGAACACAAGGCAAACTCAAACACAAGATATGATCACGGAGTTCGGTCCCTACGACCTAGGTCTCCGATCCTCACCTCGAGGAGAACTTCACTATCACAACACACCTGGTTTGGAAGCCGGAACTTCTACTACACACTCGGTTATCAAGTTAACCGACAACTCTCACAAATCCTCACAATGTACATACACAAGCAACAACCTCAAGTGTTGGTCCTCACGTATCAACTCCTCAAGTGCTCAGAATTATCACCTCTCACTAGGCCACCGACGCCACTCCTCTCGGTATCGACTCCGTCCTCACCACACACTCCTCTCGGTGTACAAGTGTATTATAATGTGATCTCACAATAAGCATGAATCTAACAATGATTGTTCTCTACAATTGATGAGAACTCAACTAAGCTCACTATCACTAAATCACACACCACTACCCAACAATATATTATATGAAATATTATAAGCTCAACAAGGGTGTGTGATAAAAGCAAGTAACTCAATTAGTATAGCTAAGATGTAAATATTAGCAATTAATCAAAGAGCTATATAAAAGAAGTTTAGAAAACTTCTCAATAAACAAGAAGATCTGTAGAAAGATGATGAGGATGTGATCATCAATTGAAGTTGAAAAAGCTTCTTCTTGTAGTGCAAATCCTCCTTTTGTATCAAACCAATAAACGAGGCTTAAACACGTCTTAGATCTTTTATAAACTTGATTAAAACAAAAGTCTTGATATTGAGGAGTTGGATGCATAGGGGTATTTATAACACCTCCAAACAGCAACAAAAACAAATGCAAAAAGACCAAAAGACCAAACAACAAAGCTGCTGGAAACTAGTCGTTACTGTTCAACGGCTAGTTTGGCGTGTTGGATATCATGTCCCCATGATATAATTTTGATGATAACAATTTATTCATATTAAAGAATCAATACGTGTGTTATACATATGCACAAACATTTATATGCAGATTTAAATATCATATATGAACAAGTGCAAGATGAGTTCAAGGCATTTTGAAGTAAAGAATGTGAAAAACATACACGCCAATGTAATTGTTTTTACATTTTTTATTTACTTAGAAATATTGTACAAGCCTTGATCACTCACACACACACACACATACAAATTAGAACACACTGACACAGGCTTAGTGTGTTGGTTAACTATAGAAATCCCCTATGTTAACCATTAGAGTTATAGTTAATAATTGAGTGTCAAAACATTTAATTCATATTATTTTTTAACTCTTAGTAGTCGACTAATTAGAATAGTAGTCGACTACTCATGTCTGTGACCTAAATATAAGTTTCTGTCAGTTTACAGTATAGTCGACTAATTAGAATAATAGTCGACTACTCAAGCTCATGACAGAAATATAAGTTTCTGTTAATTTACAGTATAGTCGACTAATAGACTTTATAGTCGACTACTGAAGGCAAAATACATTTTTCAAGTTTCTGTCTGATTACAGTATAGTTGACTAATGACCTTTATAGTCGACTACTGAGAAATTTTTTGACTTCACAGAGTCTGTTTAAACTCAGTGTATTTATAGTCGACTACTGAGAAATTTTTTGACTTCACAGAGTCTGTTTAAACTCAGTGTAGTCGACTATTTTGTCTTGTAGTCGACTACAGAATTTTTTGACTTCACAGAGTCTGTTTAAACTCAGTGTAGTCGACTATTTTGTCTTGTAGTCGACTACAGATACAGTTTTTTCAGATTTCAAAGTTTGAATTAATGACTGTTTATAGCCATTTTAAACGTTTTTAAAGTTAAAATAATTGTGTTTACAAGGGCTATAAATAGGTTATTTGTTCATAAAAATGTACAGACTTACATACCCATAAGCTTTGATCTTTGTGCATTTTTCAAGTATAAAAACATTTAGATTTTGAGAAAAAGAAAAGTTTCTAAAATTGCCTTTGATCATCATTCAAATACTTATTATTTAGGCAATCTATAGAAGTTAGAATCATTCCTAAGCCACTACTATACAACACTACAAATCAAGGCTTATATGAATTGAGTTGTTGCTTCAAAGAAGTTTTCTCGGTTTGTGAGAAGTGTTAATTTCTTAGTTTAGAGATTGGTGTGCAAATTAGAAAGGTAATTGTCAATTGGTGTTGCAATTTACAAGGACTTGCAAATTGGTCAGGTTTATTTTTGATTTTGTAAGTTTATTCAAAATCATAGTGGAAACTCTCAAGCGGGATTTGCTTGGGGACTGGATGTACATCGGGTTGGTGGAACCAGTATAAAACTTTGTGTTTGTGATTGTGAATTTCTGAGATTGCCATTTTTTTATAATTTATAATCTACTTTGCATAAATTTTAAAAGAATACTATTCCCCCCCCCCCCTTCTAGTGTTCTAGTGTATCTATTTTAGATCCTATATTTGGTATCAAAGCAAGGTGAAAGATGGCATCAACAAATACATCACAATTCAAAAAAGGTCATTCAACAAATCGTCCACCAATGTTCGATGGATTGAACTACAACTATTGGAAGTGCAGAATGAAAATCTATCTCCAATCAATTGGCTATGAACTTTGGAACGTTGTGGAAACAAAATATGAGAAGCCAACAACTCCATTTTTAGAATGGACTTCCTCATAGAGAAATAATGCAAATTTGGATTCAAAAGCAATGAATGTATTATTTTGTGCACTTGACAAGAATGAGTTCAATAGGGTGTCAACGGCCACATCTGCATATGATATTTGGCATACACTTGAGGTACAAATAAAGTTAAAGAATCTAAAATTTCTATTCTTGTACACATATTCGAATTATTTAAGATGAAGAAAAACGAGACTATTGGAGAAATGTTCACAAGATTCACCGACATCACAAATTCTCTCATTGGTCTTGGAAAAACATACACAAAAGTAGAGATGGTAAGAAAAATACTTCGATCACTTACTCCATAATGGGAAAAGAAAGTTACCGCAATCGAAGAAGCCAATAATTTGTTAACTCTTACGGTTAAAAATCTTATCGGAAACCTTACGGCGTATGAAGTTCAAATTGAAGATAGAAAGAATGATGAAGAATCAAAGAACAAGAAAATACTTGCATTCAATATTACTTTCGATAAAGAAGATTCAGATGATGATGATGAAGAAATGAGCATGTTTGCATGAAAATTTTAGAAATTTATTCGATAAAGAAGATTCAGATGATGATGATGAAGAAATGAGCATGTTTGCATGAAAATTTTAGAAATTTATAAAACGAGGTAATTTTAAATCTAAAAGTTCAAGAAATGAGCATGTTTGCATGAAAATTTTAGAAATTTATAAAACGAGGTAATTTTAAATCTAAAAGTTTAATTTCAAATAACCCTCTTTGTTTTAAGTGTAATAAACCAGGTCATATGAAGAAAAATTATCCAATGTTGAAGAATAAGCAAAAATCAAGCTATTTTAACAACTTCAACAACATTCAAAATAACAAGAAAAGGAAAGCAATGGCAGTCACTTGGGATGATACAACATTCAAAATAACAAGAAAAGGAAAGCAATGGCAGTCACTTGGGATGATAGTGATGAGTCATCTTCTGATGAAGAAATTGAAGAAAAGTTTTATGGCACAAGATGAAGTAAGTGATAATGAAGAACTTTTAGATGCTTTTAATGAATTATATGAAACTTTTTTGAGATTAAAGGCTTCACATAATTTTTTTAAGGTGAAAATAAAAGATTACATGAAGAAATTTCTGATTTTAATTCTTCTACTATTTCTAATTTTCAAGTAATTGAATTGAAAGAAGAAAATTATTCTTTGCTTAAAGAAAATGAATGTTTATCTAATGAAAATGTTTACTTAAAATTAGAATGTAATGATTTAAATATTCGTATTAATAGTTTAGATAAAGATATTTCTTCATTTAAATCAAAATATGAGGATATATGTTTGAATGTTAGCAAATTCAATAAAGGGAAAGAAAATCTTAATAATATACTTTCTTTTCAAAAAGAATCACAAAAGACAAAAGGATTAGGTTTTCAATTTAATAAAAATAAATCGAAGAAAACAATTTTTGCAAAATCTTCTTGTGATTTGTATGAATATAGAAATGAAAATTTGTGTAAAAATAAATCAAATTTTTTTCTATTTGGGTTCCAAAAGAATTAACTTCTTTGCATAAGAATTTTTATATTCTGATTTTATTAAAAATATTTGTTTATCAACTAACTATTTAGGCAAATCAAACTCTTCATGGGTTTGGTTTCCTAAAGGCTAATTTAATAGACCCAACATAGTATGGGTACCAAAACTATAAATGTTCATCATTTTAGGTACCCAAGAAAGATAGGTGGATTTTGGATAGTGGTTGCTCCAAACATATGACTGGAAACATACAATTGTTATCATCTTTTCAAAACAAGGATGGTGGTACCGTTACTTTTGGAGATAACAACAAAGGAAAAGTCATCGGTATTGGATCTGTTGGTAATCCAAACAAATCTATTATTGATAATGTTTTATTAGTTGATGGTCTTAAACATAATTTACTTAGTATTAGTTAACTTTGTGATAAAGATTTTAAAATTATTTTTGAAAAAGAATCTTGCTTAATTTATGATATTGATTTAATTACTATTATTTTTAAAGGCCATAGAAAGAATAACATATATGTTTTATCTATGACAAATATTTCAAATGAACATTGTCTTATTATATCATCAAATGATTCTATTTTATGGCATAAACATTTTGGACATGTTAACTTTAAACACATTTCTAAGATTTCTAAGAATGATTCAGTAAATGGTTTACCTAAGCTTTAAACACATTTCTAAGATTTCTAAGAATGATTCAGTAAATGGTTTACCTAAGATTTCTTTTAAAAACAATTTTTGTGATGCATGTCAACAAGGAAAAATGCACAAATCTTCTTTCAAATCTAAAAATGTAATATCTATAAGTAGACCATTAGAATTAATTTACATAGATCTTTTTGGTCCTTCTAGAGTAGCATCTTTAAATGGAAGCAGATATGCATTTGTTCTTGTTGATGATTATTCTAGATTTACATGGGTAATATTTCTTAAACATAAAAATGATGCTTTTAATGAGTTTTCTATATTTTGCAAAAGAATTCAAAATCAAAAATCTACTTCTATTATCTCTATACGTAGTGATCATGGAGGTGAATTTGAAAATGAATTATTTGCAATTTTTTATAATAAACATGGTATATCACATACTTTTTATTTTCCTCGTGCTACTCCACAAAGTGGAGTTGTAGAAAGGAAAAATAGAACTTTATAAGAATGTGCTAGAACCATGTTGTGTGATAGTAATTTACCAAAATATTTTTGGGCAGAAGCTGTATCAATAGCTTGTTATGTATTAAACAGAGTTTTATTAAGACCTATTTTTAAAGAAAACCTCTTATGAATTATTTTATAACAAAATTCCTAAAGTATCTTACTTTAAAGTTTTTGGTTGTAAATATTTTATTTTAAACACAAAGGATAACTTAGATAAATTTGATTCTAAATCTGATGAAGGAATTTTTGTTGGATATTCTAATCATAGTAAAGCATATAGAATATATAACAAAAGAACTTTGTTATTGAAGAATCTTTACATGTTTCATTTGATGAAAATTTTTCAAAACCACCCATTATTTTAAATAATGATGATGATATAATTAATACTATTCATGATACTTTAATGTTAGATATTACAAAAGATGATAATTTACAAAATGATTTACCTAAAGATTTTGTAGAAGTTAAAAATCATTCACATGATTTAGTTATTGGAAATATTTCTGATAAAGTAACTACTAGATCTCATTTTAATTTGATTGCTCATATTACTTTTATTTCAACTGTTAAACCTAAAAATATAAAAGAAGCCTTACTTGATGATTTTTGGATAATTGCAATGCAAGATAAACTAAATCAATTTACTAGAAATAGTATTTGGGATCTTATACCAAGACCTCAAAATAAATCTATTATTGGAACAAAATGGATATTTAGAAACAAATTAGATGAATTTGGTCAAGTTGTTAGAAACAAAGCTAGATTAGTTGCTCAAGGTTATAATCAAGAAGAAGGAATTGATTATGATGAAACTTATGCACCTGTTGCTCGTTTAGAATCAATTAGAATTTTACTTGCATTTGCATGCTTTATGAATTTTAAATTATTTCAAATGGATGTTAAAAGTGCATTTCTAAATGGTTTTATAAAAGAAAAAGTTTTTGTAGAACAACCTCTAGGTTTTAAACATGAAAGTTTTCCAAATCATGTTTTTAAACTTAAGAAAGCTTTATATGGTCTTAAACAAGCACCTCGTGCTTGGTATGATAGATTAAAGAAGTTTCTTTTAACTTCAGGTTTTGAAATTGGAAAAGTTGATTCAACATTATTTATTAAGAAAATAAATAAAGATGTTTTACTAATCCAAATATATGTAGATGATATTATTTTTGGTTCTACTAACAACAACCTTTGTCAAGAATTTGCTAAGACTATGCAGGATGAATTTGAAATGAGTCACATGGGTGAACTCAATTTCTTCCTTGGACTTCAAATCAAACAATTAAAAGAAGAAATATTCATCAATCAAAATAAGTATGCAAACGATTTACTCAAACGTTTTGGAATGGAAAATACAACAAGCAAACTGACACTAATGAGTACTACAACATCACTTGACAAAGATAAAAATGGTAAGAGTGTTGATCAAAAGCTCTATCGATGTATGATTGGATCACTTATCACTTGACAAAGATAAAAATGGTAAGAGTGTTGATCAAAAGCTCTATCGATGTATGATTGGATCACTTCTTTATATTACTGCTAGTAGACCTGATATTAAGCTCTATCGATGTATGATTGGATCACTTCTTTATATTACTGCTAGTAGACCTGATATTATGTTTAGTATATGTTTATATGCTAGATTTCAATCTAATCCTAAAGAATCACATCTTAAAGTAGTGAAATTTTTTTTAGATATCTTAAAGATACTACAAATTATGGATTGTTTTATCCAAAACATAGCACATTTGATTTAATTTCATATAGTGATGCTGATTTTGCCGGATGTAAATCTAATAAAAAAGTACAAGTGGAACATGTCATTTCTTAGGACATTCACTTATATCTTGGTTTAGTAAAAAGCAAAATTCAGTATCATTATCAACGACTGAAGCTGAATATATTGCTGCAAGTCTTGCATGTGCTCAAATTTTATGGATGAAACAAACATTATCTGATTATGGCATAAATTGTCCCATATCATCCATAATGTGTGATAATTCTAGTACAATTAATTTATCTAAAAATCCTATTCAACATTCACATACAAAACATATTGATATTAGACATTATTTCTTACGTGATCATGTGCTTAAATGTGACATTTCATTAGAATTTATACCCACTGATAAACAAATAGCAGATATATTAACAAAACCCTTAAAAGAAGAAATTTATGTTAAATTAAGCAGGGAATTAGGTATATGTTCAATTGAAGATTTAAATTAAAGTTTTAAAACAAACACATATGCATACATACCCTTAATAGTCGACTAATTTGACTTATAGTCGACTACATGCACAAGCATTGCATATAAGATGTTCTGTAAATTACAGTGTAGTCGACTAATTTCACCTATAGTCGACTACCCTGAGTTAAAATCTAAAAATTAACTTTCTGTCGATTACAGTGTAGTCGACTACTTCACTTTCTAGTCGACTACTAATACAGATTTCACAGATTTACAGTTTTCAAGCTTCTTGGATTTTTACAAATCAAACCTAAAACCCAAAACCCAATATCCGTTTTATTTAAGTAGAGTTCATCTCAACTATATATTTTCAACTCTATCAATCCTAGCCACATGTTTAAGATAAATTCTTCACCTTTCATTTTTTTTACAATTCAATCTGGACCATACAATTTAATTTTTTTTTGGAAAAATGATAAAAACCTAAAACTACCCACTAACTTCTCTTAAAACCGATTCTTCTTCTTCCCCTCTTCAGAACTCATTGAATCCAAGTTAGGGCATCATTTTATTTTCATTTTTCTTCTCAAAACCTTCATCAAACTCATTGTTTTATGAAGTCTGATAGGTTCTGTAGTCGACTACACCCAGTCATAGTCGACTAGTTCTAGGGTTTCAATAGTTTGTGATAATTTCTCAACTTGATCTTTCTTATCTTTTGATATATTTCTGATTCATCATGTCTAGAGCTAAGAAAGCTAAGCAAGTTCATACTAATGTTAATGATGAAATCATCATATACTTAAAAAGTCCTGATTTACTTGAAGAATTTAACAAAATATCCACTTTTGAAGTTCTTCCAGGACGATTTGTGAAATTTGATGATTTTATTCCATGAAACTTTGGATCATATTTTGATAATATGGGATTGCTTGAATTATTCTCTACTGAAAATAGAAAACTCACATATCCTTTTCTTGTTCAATTGTTCTATACTAATATAGAACGTGTTGGAACTATTAGTGGTACTGAAAAGCTTAAAACTCTTGTTAAAGGAATAGAAATTGAATTGACTATAAAGTCAATTGGAAAAATTTTCAATATTCCTTTTCAAGGAGTCTCTCTTAGGTCAATTAGAATGAATGATTCAGATTTATTATCTAATCATATATTTCTTCCTGGTTATAGTAAACCTTTAAATAATTCAAACAAACTTCGTCCAATTCCTAGATTCATTGCACGAATCTTAGCGTATAACTTGTTTCCAAAAAATGGGAGTTTCCATTTCATTTCCCTAGACTTAGCAAAAGCACTATATGCTATAATGGGAAATATCCAAGTTAATTGGGCAGAAGTTTATTATGACAATCTTCTGACAATACCAAAAAGAATTCTTCCTTATGGTGCCTTTTAACAAAAGTCTTTGACAAATTTCATGTGGATCTTAAATCTAAAAATTTCTGTTGTCCGTTCCATTGAATTCTTTGATTCCAATGCCCCTAACTAGGATGAAGTTAACAAATTTTGAAATTCATAAACAAAATCCTCAAGATGAACCTCATCCTCATCAAGAAGAAATTCCACAAGATATTTCACAATCTTCAACTCAAGCAGGACCTTCAACTAGTCAACAACCGCCACAAATGGACTTAGAACCCTCTTGCTTCTCGGATGTGCAATATAACACCTTGTCTGAACGCATCCTTGAGTTAGAGACTGGTCAGCGAGCTCTTTTCTCCCAAAACAGTTACATTATCAGTAATCAGGAGGAGTTAATGAAGAAATTTGATAATTTGGACTTGAAGCTTAGTGCATTCTTCTAAGGATATCAACCTCCTCCAGCACCTTAGAAGATCATGCATGCATCATTTAGTATTTGGTTGAACTTTATGTTTGTTATCAAAACAATTATGTGTTCTATTGTTTGTTTAAGTTTGCATTTCACGAACTATGTAGTAGTAATGTTTTTTAAGACATATGTAATATATGGTGTGTTGCTACTAAATTGTTTTAACTTTAGTATGATTTATGAATTTGCATTTTAGATTGCTTTTATATGTTGCTACTAAATTGTTTTAACTTTAGTATGATTTATGAATTTGCATTTTAGATTGCTTTTATAATGATTAAATAGTTAATACATGTGCTATATATATTTTAGATTGCTTTTATAATGATTAAATAGTTAATACATGTGCTATATATATTTTAAACAGATTATGGCGATGAACATTGTGGAAGTTTTGATTTTTATGGGAAGTATTTGCCTACCTATTTGGATGGGTAAAGTTATGGACTATGTTCATAATCTGGATGATCTATTTGAAGTACTAGCTCATGAAGAGGAAATTATGATATGTCTAGGATAGTTACATATTTCTTTTTGTTAATAACAAAGGGGGAGAATGCTTTCAGAATTTATGAATTTATGTTTTTTAGTTTTTCAGATTCAACAATAACAATATGAATTGTAGACTCTAATGTGCTTTTATGCAGGGGGAGTAAGTATATTTGCTTATCAAAGTTTTTATATATATATATATACATATGCATAAATTATTTGTCATCATCAAAAAGGGGGAGAATATTGGATATCATGTCCCCATGATATAATTTTGATGATAACAATTTATTTATATTAAAGAATCAATATGTGTGTTATACATATGCACTAACATTTATATGCAGATTTAAATATCATATATGAACAAGTGCAAGATGAGTTCAAGGCATTTTGAAGTAAAGAAGATGAAGAATATACACGTCAATGTAATTGTTTTTACATTTTTTCTTTACTTAGAAATATTGTACAAGCCTTGATCACTCACACACACACACATAGAAATTAGAACACATTGACACATGCTTATTGTGTTGGTTAATTATAGAAATCCCCTATGTTAACCATTAGAGTTATAGTTAATAATTAAGTGTCAAAACATTTAATTCATATCATTTTTTTAACTCTTAGTAGTCGACTAATTAGAATAGTAGTCGACTACTCATGTCTGTGACCTAAATATAAGTTTCTGTCAGTTTACAGTATAGTCGACTAATTAGAATAATAGTCGACTACTCAAGCTTATGACAGAAATATAAGTTTCTGTTAGTTTACAATATAGTCGACTAATCGACTTTATAGTCGACTACTGAAGGCAAAATACATTTTTCAAGTTTCTGTCTGATTTATTATAGTCAACTAATGACCTTTATAGTCAACTACTGAGAATTTTTCTGACTTCACAAAGTCTGTTTAAACTCAGTGTAGTCGACTACAGATACAGTTTTTCCAGATTTTAAAGTTTGAATTAATGACTGTTTATAGCTGTTTTTAAACGTTTTTAAAGTTAAAATAATTATCTTTTCAAGGGCTATAAATAGGTTATTTGTTCAAAAAAAATGTACAGACTTACATACCCATAAGCTTTGATCTTTGTGCATTTTTCAAGTATAAAAACATTCAGATTTTGAGAAAAAGAAAAGTTTCTGAAATTGCCTTTGATCATCATTCAAATACTTATTATTTAGGCAATTTACAGAAGTTAGAATCATTCCTAAGCCACTACTATACAACACTACAAATCAAGGCTTATAGGAATTGAGTTGTTGTTTTAAAGAAGTTTTCTCGGTTTGTGAGAAGTGTTAATCTCTTGGTTTAGAGATTGGTGTGTAAATTGGCAAGGTGATTGTCAATTGGTGTTGCAATTTACAGGGACTTGCAAATTGGTCAGGTTTGTTTTTGATTTTGTAAGTTTATTCAAAATCATTATAGAGACTCTCAAGCGGGATTTGCTTGGGGACTGGATGTACACCGGGTTGGTGGAACCAGTATAAAACTTTGTGTTTGTGATTGTGAATTTCTGAGATTGCTATTTTTCTTTGTAATTTATAATCTACTTTGCATAAATTTTAAAAGAACACTATTCATCGCTCCTCTTGTGTTCTGTGTGTATCTATTTCAGATCCTACATGGCGGTCACTGCAGAGATAGTCCGGTCGACGCCGCGATAGTTGAGAAACAAAGAAACAGACTGATCAGTGACGGTCGACCGCAGCGCCAATGACGTCGACCGAAGCGCCAATGACGGTCGCCGTAGCGCCATGGCGTCGACCGGAGCTGTTAAAAAAAACTTAGTCTGGGTCTCTGGAAAAATGGCGGTCGACCGTAGTGCCACTGCGTCAACCGCGAGCTGATGAAAAACAGATTCCAAGTTTGATAAAAAGAGGTTTTTGTTGACATTAAAAATATCAAACAAGCTCAAAAAAATATGAAATTTGGAGAAAGTTATAAACATGTAAATAAACATTTGGAAAGAAATTTTCAAGTTGTGTTTCTATTTTAGGAAATCACTGTTTTCTGTAATAGCCGCTGAAAATACATGTTTTTTATTGATTTAGACTTTGACTTAAAACAATGTTTCGAGAAAATCACAAAGATATATATTATAATATATATACTATATATTATATATATAGTTGTGTGTGGTGTTGTGTGTGTGTGTGTGTGTGTGTGTGTGTGTGTGTGTGTGTTGAGCTTAATATAATACTACACACAACATATCAACCCTATTACCAAAACAAGGATATGAGAAGCTTGATCTTGATGGATAGATAGAGTTGCACAAGCTTCAATATCAGCTAACTTGCCTGACCTGTGTATATGAAACCAAACATGCTAAAATGATTGTTAGTCGTAAATTGTTTGTAAGATCATCAATCAAAACAAGAGGGCCAACAACTCTTTACCTACATGTTCATCCTCAGCCATGACGTGCTCCAGCTCCTCCTTCAGTCTTGTTTCCAATGACGTCATCTCCTCTAATCTATGTTTTCATTCCTCCAAGGCTGATTGGACCCCGTCGGATGCAAGATGGAGGATCTCAGAACCCTTAGCGTGGAGGAAAAACAGCTTTTGGATAGTCTACTATGCCTCCTCTAAGCACGTATGATACGGAGCGACAACGAAGGCACCGAGCATCTTGACCAAGAAGCCCATGTGGAAGTCGAGAATCTCCTTGAACTCCTCGAAATGGCAGCTCCTATCCAGTGCGAGCTTAATGTTGTCGGCAAGCGTATCCTGGAAGATGGCAATAGCTCGATCCTCTGATCTCTTATGAAAGCGAGTCGCGAGAGAGGGGTCAGCCTCACCAGCCATGAGCGAAGCGCTGGTAGCCACGATGGTGGGAGTAGTAGTAGACACCGCTAAGGCTGAGGGCCCAACTGGCACCACTGA
Organism: Asparagus officinalis; assembly: GCF_001876935.1. Classification (NCBI taxonomy): domain Eukaryota; kingdom Viridiplantae; phylum Streptophyta; class Magnoliopsida; order Asparagales; family Asparagaceae; genus Asparagus; species Asparagus officinalis. The sequence goes on along the minus strand of NC_033794.1, from coordinate 69,485,775 downwards.
GGTCTCAACCGCAGATCTGGCGGTAACCTCGACGTTCACCGAAGTAGGGGATGATGAAGTGACGACCAACCGAGCAGATGTTTCACCTCGAGTCAGAACCTCCGCCTGCTAGGTTGGTGCTTCATCATAAGCCAACACTTCCTTAAGGATTGGGACCTCTCCTTGTTGGGCTGACACTTCTTCATGAGCTGACACCTCCTCCTAGCTCGATATCTCCTCATGGATCGAGGCATCACCTCCTTCCTCTCCTTCATCCTCCTCCTTCTCCCCCTCAACCGTGCCTGCGTTAAGTCAACACAAACGTCAGGTGGTGAAAATTAACCCTTATTGTAACGCCCCTGGTTTCAACAAGGTTGCAGTCCGAGATAAAACCAAGATATATCAAACCTGGCATGCACTACACCGTGCAAAAACATGTTTCACCATCATAATAAGTATCTATCTAGTGGAATCAATAACGGGTGTAGATACAAACAAGCAAAAGAAAATGTACGGAAGAAATATTAAACAATAGATATTCTGAAAGAAATAACCACCACTGATATAAATCAAAAGAATCTCAGAAAAAGGAATAATATATGAACTGAGTACAACTGTCTTGACATAGAACAAAGGACATGACAATAAGGCACCTTGCCTTTACAAAACTAGAAATAACATCTCAATGTTCATAAACCAAGTCGTCGTGGAGTCCTAAACATAATATGCTAATAAAATATCTATAAGTTGTAACTAGAGGAAATCCATCAAGCTACGGCTCTCCGTGCACCTGGCTCGTTACCTGAAAGTGGGGAAACAACGAGTGACAAAGCGCTATAGCGAGTAACATCTTAACCAACCCTAAGGGAAAGGCTAGTTGGATAGAAAAATACTGATAATACATATAGATAGTCATAGTCATAACATCAAATCTAAAATAAAAATGGTAGTTTGATATTTAGGAATTTACAACGTGTGCGAGGAAGTCTCAACCATTCCATAAGCTCATATTGTAAATAGCTAACTATCAAATCCAACTATAACTTGGAGCAAAATCTCCATTTCGAACTATCTCAAAAATATCCTACCAGATATCAGAATACTTGTACAACTCTTGAACTTCCTCTACCATATGTTAGATGAGGAAAAATTCAGTGAATGTCCAACACATGGACTGCATGTAACCAATGTCCAACACATAGACTGCATTATGATATAGCCCAACACATGGACTGCACATGGGTAGATCCAACACATGGACTATAAATAACGTAGGTCTAACACATGGGCCGCAAAGCTACATGTCCAACACATGGACTGAAATGAGCAAATATCCTATACATGGACTTTATGATCGAGGTCCAACACATGGGCCGTAATAGATAGGCGTCCAACACATGGACTACAATGGATTTCAAATTAAAAACATCTATATACTATTTACTCTCCTGTCTAGGTGAAATAAAGAAAACTTCCTGTCTGTAATCAACTCATGAACACAATTCTCTGTGCTTAACAATTCCAAATAATTCAGAAATCTAGCCAGCCACACGACGTATGCACAAAACAAAACAAGGCAGAAAACTGACTCGCTATCGACCGTCGCGCCCAGCGCGGTCGACCGCACTAAGAACAGAAACTCACTGTGTTTCTATGCTCCCCAGCGGTCGATCGCCGCGCCATGCATGGTCGACTGCAATTGATGGTCGACCGCTGCGCCTAACGCGGTCGACCACGATCAAGACAGAAGCTGAAAACCGATCTGTGCACGATACGCGGTCGACCGCCGCATCACCGCGGTCGACCGCGCAGCAGAAAAATCCTATTTTTAGGTTTTTGTTCTAACTGAAATCGATCTCGATCTTCGTGTGATGTTTATATGTACTAGCAACCCTATGCATGTGATTTAGTATATCTGGAACATGGTATAAACAGTCTAATCACTATAGACAAAAAGAAACAATTTAAAACATGCATATATATGACGAAACCTTCGAAAACAATTGTTTTCTTTCAAAATTCTTGTTATACTAAACACCAGTTCAAAATCTGTACTTAAGAAAAACGTGGGTGATCTTCATTCATCTGAAAACATGTTCTTTTGCAACATACAATATAAAGATCAACTTTTATACTCAAACAAGCATGTTAGGCTCAACAAAAACCCGTGAAAAAAATTATTTAAAAACATTTAAAACTGGGTGCAGGGTTGGGCGAGATGAAACTCGCCTGAGGGGTGATGAACAACTATGGGTGAGATCATGAGGGGGTTCTCCTTCGTTGAACACCGCTGGATCTCGCTCGAACTCCTCGAAATCCTCTAAGAATCGCCCAAAGAACAAGCTAGGGTTTGCAAGAGGGTAGGGGGAGGCTACTAGGGTTTTCTCTGATGAAGAGAAGGCTCTCCCGAAATAATTAATATATATATATATATAAGCTCTCAAACCCGACCCAAACCCAAAACAACTCGGACTGGGAAAACAGTCTGGCCGCTGTGCGGTCGACCGCCGCGCCACGCGCGGTCGACTGCGCAGCAGAAATTTGCTGTGCATGAACCTATCGTGTGCTGGTCTTTTCTACTTGATTTCTCTCACATAATCATACTTATTTGATCCCAAAACACTTGTTATGATACTCCTCTATGATATAAACATATTTTTCACAATAAAAACTCATTTATTTAATTATACGAGGTTTTACATTCTTCCCCCCTTAAGAGAATTTCGTCCTTGAAATTCCAAAATTGACTCACAAGCATTAATAATACGAGAGAAACATAACATCTCATAGCATAACTTTTCAAATATGAACATAGCGGTATTTAAGGTTAACAGTCTAGAATGTAAATACTTGCGCCTTAATCCCTAACTAAATGGGAATAGTACGTCGGGAGAAAAATCCAAACAAGGAACCCCCCATATATATACCATGTATCCCAAATGATTACGGATTAAGTGTCAATACCCCCATTCTAGCGTTAAAGATAAATACAACTATTCCATAACCATCATAAATCATAAGAAAACAAAATTCAAACAATTTTACCTGCTCAAACAGGTGTGGGTAGTCGCGACGCATATCCTCCTCGTGCTCCCAAGAAATCTCCTCAGATCCTCTGCGGTTCCATTGGACTTTCACCAAAGGAATCACTTTATTTCTAAGCTTCTTGTCCCCTCTAGAAAGTATACAAACTGGGATCTCAATCGTAGTCAAATTATCCTGAAGTTCGATCTCCGGAGCATCTAATACTCGCTGTCTCTCCTCATCACGAAGATGCTTCCTGAGCATAGAGATGTAAAATACGTCATGCACACTAGACATCGATGCTAGAAGATCTAGTCTATAAGAAACAGCCCCAATTCGCTCAACAATCCGGAAAGGGCCAACATATCTCAGGGCAAGCTTTCCCCGTCTACCAAATCGCTGCACACCCTTCATCAACGATACCTTCAGCATAACAAAATCTCCCTCCTGAAACTCTAACGGTCACCGTCTATGATCCGCATAGCTCTTCCGTCGACTCTGAGCGGCTAAAATGCGCTCCCTAATCACTGCTACCTTTTCGATAGTCTGCCTCATCAGCTCTTGTCCAAGCAACAAGCTATCCTCCGACTCTGCCCAACATATAGGGGATCTACAAAGCCTTCTGTACAATACTTTATACGGAGCCATACCAATCGTCGCTTGATAACTATTGTTATAGGCGAACTCTTTCAACGGAATATGATCCTCCTAACTGCCCTGGAAATCAATAACACAAGCCCTCAGCATGTCCTCCAACACCTGGTTCACCCTCTCAGTTTGGCCATCCATCTGAGGGTGAAATACACTGCTGTGCAATAACTTGCTACCGAATAAATCCTGAAAACTCCTCCAAAAGTGCGAGGTAAACACTTATCCTCGATCTAATACAATCGTATCTGGAACTCCGTGAAGTCGAACTATCTCCCGAATAAATATCCTCGCATATGTCTCGGTGGTATAAGTGGTCCTCACTAGAATAAAATGTGCCGACTTCGTCAACCGATCCACTATTACCCAAACTGAATCGTTCCCCTTCTTTGACTTCGGCAACCCTACAATAAAATCTATAGAAATGTCCACCCACTTCCACTCTGGAATGGATAAAGGCTGAAGTATCCCTACTGGTTTCTGGTGCTCTGCCTTCACTTGCTGATAGGTGAAACACTTAGCCACATAATCTGAAATGTCTCTACGCATGCCACTTCACCAGAAGTGTCTCCTCAAGTCCTTATACATCTTGGTGGTTCCTGGATACACTGTATACCGAGTATGATGTGCTTCATCAAACAACTCCTTCTTCAGCTCCACCCTGGTCGACATAACTAATCGACCCTTCATTCGAAGTCCTCCATCTGCTCCAATGGTCCAATCATCTTTGGGCTCTTTGGCAATCTCCTCCTTCCGGATTTGAATCCAAGAGTCCTCTAACATCTTTGGGCTCTTTGGCAATCTCCTCCTTCCGGATTTGAATCCAAGAGTCCTCTAACTGAGCTCTGACTACTCTGTCCCTCCAAGATAATCCAAGAGTCCTCTAACTGAGCTCTGACTACTCTGTCCCTCCAAGATGGCTGTACTGAAATAGCTCCTAAGTATGCGCTGGTCCCACCAATCTCTGGCCTAAACTCGAACTGACTAAGGGTGAGAAGATCTTTATACAACGAGCACCTCAAAGCCATAATCTGATGTCGACGCTTCCTACTCAAAGCATCTACCATGGCGTTCGCCTTCCTCGGATGATACTAAATCGCGAACTCGTAGTCCTTGATAAACTCAATCCATCGCCGCTGCCTCTGATTAAGTTCCTTCTATGAGAAAAGGTACTTTAAACCCTGATGGTCTGTGAAAAGCTCGAACTGAACTCCATATAAGTAGTGTCTCCATGCCTTCAGCGCGAATACTACTGCTGCTAACTCCAAATCATGTGTGGGGTAGTTCTGCTAATGTACCCTTAACTGTCGTGAAATGTATGCTACTACTCTCTGAGTCTGCATCAGAACACCTCCCAAACCTACATCAGAACACCTTCTAAACCTGCTAATGACGTATCCGTGTACACAACAAATATCCTATCACTGTTTGGAATGGTAAGAACCGGCGCCGTAGTCAACTTAACCTTCAAGGTATCAAAGGCTTTCTGGCACTCCATGCTCCAAGTGAACTGTACACCCTTCTTCGTAAGGCGTGTGAGTGGCATTGCAATCATCGAGAAGTCATGAATGAACTTCCTATAATATCCGACCAAGTCTAAAAAGCTACGAATCTCGATAACCGTCTTTGGTGGTTCCTAATCAAGCACTGCTAAAACCTTAGCTGGGTCTACCGCTATGCCCTCTTTGCTGACAATATGGCCAAGAAACCTAACCTCAAAAATCCAAAACTCACACTTGCTGAACTTAGCATATAGCTGATGTTCACGCAAGGTCTGCAAAGCCAAACGTAGATGCTACTCGTGCTCCGTCTCCGATCTCGAGTAGATAAGAATATCATCGATAAACACAATCATGAACTGGTCCAAAAATGGACGAAAGACACGGTTTATCAAATCCATGAATATCGCGGGTGCATTGGTCAACCCAAATGGCATAACCAGAAACTCGAAGGACCCATATCAAGTCAGAAAGGCAGTCTTAGGAATATCCATCTCCCGGACCCGCAACTGATGATAACTAGAACGAAGATCAATCTTTGAGAAATACTACGCTCCCTGCAGCTGATCGAACAAGTCATCAATCCGAGGCAAAGGATATCTATTCCGGATAGTGACCTTGTTCAACTCACGGTAGTCGATACACAATCGCATACTACCATCCTTCTTCTTCACGAAGAGGACCGACGCTCCCCACGGAGAATGACTCATATGAATAAAGCCCTGAGCTAACAACTCGTCCAATTGGGTCTGTAGCTCCCTCATCTCAACAAGTGCCATGCGATAGGGTGCTCGGGATATCGGGGCTGTGTCCTGCTGTAACTCAATACAGAACTCAACCTCTCTCACAGGAGGTAACCCATGTATGTCCTGAAAGACATCCTGATAATCCGAGACGACTCTAGTCTCACATATATCAACACTCTGCTCCCGAAGCATCACCTCCTTGATGTACGCCAGTAATGACTCCACAAACTGGTTCCCCTGAGAGGTTGCCACAACTAACTCGGACCCATCGGACGCCCGCAACTTGACTGTTTTCACAAAACAGTCAATACTAACATGGTAGGAAGATAGTCAATCCATACCCAGAATAACATTAAACTTTGACATGCTCAACACTATCAGATCGACAACAAACTCAGACTCGTCTAAGCTGACAATACAACTCCTACAAATGCTCTCCAAGAGCGACATCTCACCTAAAGGGGTGGAAACTGACAAAGGAGTATCTAGAGGCTGAGCTACTAGCTGGAGTCTACTCATAAAAGCACAAGATATGAAAGAGTGTGAAGCTCCTGAATCGAAAAGAATACGAGCTGGAAGAGAGTTCACCGAGAACGTACCCTCCACTACAGCCCCGCTCACTCCATGATCACGAAGGACTACTGCATAGACCCTACTGGTGGCCTAAACCTACTACGCTGCTTAAGGTGGAGCATATGGAACTACTTGTCCCTAAGGGACCTCCTGCACTGCACGAATCTGCCCCTCAATCTTCGGTACCACTGGTGGTGCCTCTAGCCTCGCCTGCTGACCCTGACCTCGGCCCTGGGCTCTGTTCTGCTACTGATTCTGTCCTCTCCCTTGTTGGGCTACTGCGGGTGCACTGTGACATTCTGATGCTTTATGCCCAATCTTACGGCAGTTATAACATGCACCCTGAAACCTGCGCTGCTGGGGGTGCTCTCTGATCATGCTGAGGTCCTCTCCTATGAGGGGCTTGCTGCTGCTGTTGGGGTCCTGAAAATAATCTCTTGTTCTTGCCCTTATCCTTGTTGTTTCCCTCTTTGTCCTTCTGGAACAAGGCTAACTCATTCTCCTGAGAGATGGTAGCATCCGCTACCTCCCGAACTAAATAAAACCTCCTAGAAACGAGGTATCGACGAAGGCTAGGGTGAAGTCCTGCTAGAAACATCTGAGTCTGGCGCTCTCCGGTCTGCCACATGCCCGTGAAATGAAGCAGGCTCATAAACTTGCTCTCAAAATCTGCTAGCAATAAGTCCCCCTGAGACAATCTGGATAACTCGAGCTCTTTCCCGTCCCGTGCCGCAGACAAGATAAACTGCTCATCAAAGAAATAGGTGAAGTCCGTGAGTGTCATCCTCTGATCTGGAGTAAACTGCAACCGATACCATCTTCTCGCACCCCCTTTGAGATTGTAAGATGCTAGCCTTTGCTTCTGAACTGAAGTCATATTCAATATCTCAAGAATGTTACTAACATCCTCTTTCCACTTATGTGCTGCCAGTGAATCTGACGATCCCTGAAACTTCGGTGCTCTCATCTTCTGGTGTCTCTCCACCAGAGCTAGTACAACCGGTGGTGGAACTACTGGTGGCAGCGGTGGGGTGATGTGACTCGTCACAAGCTCCTCAAGAGCTGCCATCCTAGCGGCTATGGGAGCCATCAGGTCTATCAAGTATTGGGGAGCCTGCTGCGGCTCGGGTAGAGCCTGCTGCGGCTCTGGTGGAGTCTGCTGTGGCTCTGTCTGACCAGTTCTTCGGGTACTAGGTTTACCGCGTCCTGCCATCTGAGCACATGAGAGAAGGTTTATGAGTCTTAAAACAAAACATATATAGATCTCGTATCATATATCATTCACGCAAATACTATTAATATCATAAAAAAAATTTCATAATTTTTTTGAATACGTGTATATAACGTCCACACTCATTCTAGAAATTTCTAGCGGACTATATACATGAAACTTAAGAAACTCTATTCTAACTCCACGACTCGACACAGGATGATCCTAAGGATATTAAAACTAGAGCTCTGATACAAAGTATTAAAAGGTTACCTTCCAACATGATCGTTGGAGTGCTTGATGCCCCCACCTGGTATCCCGCATCAGGTATTGATGGGGAAGCCTCCGAAGCAAACGGAACCGTCCCTGATGTAGCGACTGGAGCAGGCGTAGTAACCTCAGTCACAGGGGCAGTTACCCCCGGAGTTGACACAAGAGTGGTCGTGACATGGCCCTCCGCCGTTTTGGTGGTCTCCGTCACCTCCTCATGACGGACCTTCTTGACTGCCTCCACTCCTGAGCTGTCAGCCTTGGTCTCCCGCTATCGCTTAGAGGGAAGCAAACATCAAGAAGCAAAAGCAAGCATCCCCATGTGCCCAACTACCGCTCCCCGGACCTGTTCTAGGCACGTCCCTACCCGGGCCATTTCAATTTAGGGTTATGTAAATGCCTACGAAACTAAGGGGATTAGTCAGTTTGGGATCTCACTTTTGGGGCTAGGCATATTTTTTCCATATTTGTTTTGCAACTTGCTTTATTTTGCTTCAAGTTGTTAGGTATACAATATTTTTTTTAAAACTAGATGCTAAGACTATTATTTTTTTAGCTCATTTCACACTAATACTGACGACATTAATTGGCTCAATTTTGCTAATGTTATATTATCTTTTCTACTAGGTTTAGGAGTGAGTAACTGTAGGTTCGGTTGAAATGATAATTTTTATTGTCAAGGCAAATCAAATCATTCTAAATTTGAAAACAAAGGGAGTTATGTTTATTTGATTTTGATATTGACCCACTTACTTTAGAAAAATGTATTGTTTTAGCTTAAAAGAAAGTCACAGATCAAGAAATTGCAGAAATATGGATTATTAAATGTAAAAAAAATAATACAAATTAATATCAATTGAAAAAAGAGTACAGAAGAAGGAAGAAAAGTGAAAAGAAAGAAAATTTGTCGATTTTGAGAACTGAGAGAGCGGTTGTTTCGATTAGTCCGGATAAAACTTCTGGCAAATCTAACCGAACTATTAAAATTCGGGTATAGTTCGTTCAATTTAATCGGTCCAAACCGATCCATACCCACACCCCTATTTGCTCTTCCGTTCCCCCACAGGAAACAATCCTCCCTTCAGAGTCCTGAAAACTTGCAATTTGCAGATACGAACAGATACTTTTCATGTAATTTCGAGAATGTCTGGGTGAAGACTGCAAAATAAGTCGACTGCGAAGCGGCACGCTGACTCCGTCTCCTTCCAGTCCCCGACAGATCCCACTTCGAAACCCTCGAAAGCCCAAATGAAAACAGCGACCTTTTAAAACCCTTTGGAAAAAAAAAACCCTAACCCTAAATGGAGCCCGACGAGTCCTGTAGTTTCCTCAAATCCCCAATCCAGCATCCACCGTCACTTCAAAATCCGTGCTAGAGCCCCGATTCGAGTCTTCCCATGGGCTGCGCCTGCGGAAAACCCTCGGCGATCGACGACAGCAGGGATACAGCGGCGACGCAGGCCACGACGGCGGAGGCGCCGGCGAAGCTGACGTCGTATTTGAGGAGGGATGACGTTGTGGTTGAGAAGAAGCAAGGGAGTGAGCCGATTAGGGTTGGGCATGGGGTTGAGGTTGAGAGGAGGCAGCGTCCGAGGAGCAATTCGGGGCAGCTGCTGCAGTTGAGGGTTGTCGGTGGAGTTCCGAAG
>NC_033794.1:69474485-69476166 GCF_001876935.1 Asparagus officinalis | reverse complement strand
AGGGGTTGGGTCCCGAGACGGGCTGATTCCTTCGAGAAGCTTGATAAAGTAAGCTCCTTGTACTCTTTTTGTTATTGTACTGAAATTGCATGTGGCATTACTACAAGTTGAGCAATGAATTTGGCACTATGCTTTGATGTCTACAATGTTGTGGCATAATGTTTGATACTAAATTGTAAGGTTCCTTTACTAGGACATTTCCTTGTACTCTTATGAGTAGTATACTGAAGTGTGTTGCAGCTTGAATTGGCCCCATTGTAAGAAAACATAATTACAGATCTAGAAGATAGCAATGATATTGGCACTATGCTTTGCTATATTGATTTTGGCACTATGTTTTGCTATAATGATTTTGGCACCATGCTCTGAAATCTATAATGTGGATATTGTAGATAACTTGTTATTGCAGGCATAATGTTTGGAAGAAAATTTCAAGCATTTGTTTAGATGGAGGGTGCTGTTGAGTCATTTATTGAAAGGTTATTATCTGATGGTAGGATATATGAAATGCATTGTATTCTGATTTACTGATTTTATGACCATAGGATATACGAATTTTTCTGGTCGTTCCTCATAGTTAAGGTTGAAGACTTTGTTAGATCTTTAGTATAACTTTCTTGGGAGTTCAGGACATGAAAATGCTAGTATCTGTGCACGCCATGTATCTGTGCTCTATGGTTATGCTAGAAATGAGTTTAATCGTAAACTTGAAGGTTTGTAAGTGCATATGGATTCTTTCCATTGAATCAGATATTTCTTCGGAAGGAAATGTGGGATCTTGGTTTGCACTAGGGGTAAAACAATATAGTGTGCTACTCTTATCCTCTTTGTTCGATTTTTTTTTGAGTTAGGAAGCAGCACATGCACAATTTCTCTTTCTGCTACTGTATACAAGTATTTTTTGGAAACTCTAGCTGACCATCTCTATGAGTCGTTCAATTATATGATACAATTTCTCTTTCTGCTAATGTATACAGGTATTTTTGGAAACTCTAGCTGACCATCTCTATGAGTCGTTCAATTATATGATACAATCTTGCTTTTACAGATTGGCCAAGGAACCTACAGCAATGTTTACAGGGCCCGTGATTTGGACAATGGAAAGATTGTTGCATTGAAAAAAGTTCGATTTGATAACTTAGAGCCTGAAAGTGTACGGTTTATGGCAAGGGAGATCCACATTTTGCGCAGACTTGATCATCCAAATGTAATAAAGTTAGAAGGCTTGGTAACATCAAGAATGTCCTGCAGTTTGTACCTTGTATTTGAATACATGGAACATGATCTTGCTGGCCTCGCTTCTTTTCCTGGAATGAAGTTCACAGAGTCCCAGGTATGCGGCAAGTATAATTTTTCCCCCCTGGAATAATTCTTTTTCTATATAGAAATGTCAACTCTCTTCCTTGCTAACCTTCTCTCACTTTCTCTGGATTAATACTGAAGTGCCGCATGGCATTTTGAATAATAAATTCATAAACTTTTGTGTTACAGATTAAATGTTACATGCAACAACTACTTCGTGGCCTTGATCATTGTCATACACGGGGTATTCTACATCGGGATATCAAGGGGTCCAACCTTTTAATTGATAACAGCGGCATCTTAAAAATTGCAGATTTTGGCTTGGCAAGCTTCTTTGTCTCTTGACCCTACGTCAAAACCACTTCCATTAACAAGTCGC
>NC_033794.1:69438746-69473753 GCF_001876935.1 Asparagus officinalis | reverse complement strand
AGGGGTTGGGTCCCGAGACGGGCTGATTCCTTCGAGAAGCTTGATAAAGTAAGCTCCTTGTACTCTTTTTGTTATTGTACTGAAATTGCATGTGGCATTACTACAAGTTGAGCAATGAATTTGGCACTATGCTTTGATGTCTACAATGTTGTGGCATAATGTTTGATACTAAATTGTAAGGTTCCTTTACTAGGACATTTCCTTGTACTCTTATGAGTAGTATACTGAAGTGTGTTGCAGCTTGAATTGGCCCCATTGTAAGAAAACATAATTACAGATCTAGAAGATAGCAATGATATTGGCACTATGCTTTGCTATATTGATTTTGGCACTATGTTTTGCTATAATGATTTTGGCACCATGCTCTGAAATCTATAATGTGGATATTGTAGATAACTTGTTATTGCAGGCATAATGTTTGGAAGAAAATTTCAAGCATTTGTTTAGATGGAGGGTGCTGTTGAGTCATTTATTGAAAGGTTATTATCTGATGGTAGGATATATGAAATGCATTGTATTCTGATTTACTGATTTTATGACCATAGGATATACGAATTTTTCTGGTCGTTCCTCATAGTTAAGGTTGAAGACTTTGTTAGATCTTTAGTATAACTTTCTTGGGAGTTCAGGACATGAAAATGCTAGTATCTGTGCACGCCATGTATCTGTGCTCTATGGTTATGCTAGAAATGAGTTTAATCGTAAACTTGAAGGTTTGTAAGTGCATATGGATTCTTTCCATTGAATCAGATATTTCTTCGGAAGGAAATGTGGGATCTTGGTTTGCACTAGGGGTAAAACAATATAGTGTGCTACTCTTATCCTCTTTGTTCGATTTTTTTTTGAGTTAGGAAGCAGCACATGCACAATTTCTCTTTCTGCTACTGTATACAAGTATTTTTTGGAAACTCTAGCTGACCATCTCTATGAGTCGTTCAATTATATGATACAATTTCTCTTTCTGCTAATGTATACAGGTATTTTTGGAAACTCTAGCTGACCATCTCTATGAGTCGTTCAATTATATGATACAATTTCTCTTTCTGCTAATGTATACAGGTATTTTTGGAAACTCTAGCTGACCATCTCTATGAGTCGTTCAATTATATGATACAATTTCTCTTTCTGCTAATGTATACAGGTATTTTTGGAAACTCTAGCTGACCATCTCTATGAGTCGTTCAATTATATGATACAATCTTGCTTTTACAGATTGGCCAAGGAACCTACAGCAATGTTTACAGGGCCCGTGATTTGGACAATGGAAAGATTGTTGCATTGAAAAAAGTTCGATTTGATAACTTAGAGCCTGAAAGTGTACGGTTTATGGCAAGGGAGATCCACATTTTGCGCAGACTTGATCATCCAAATGTAATAAAGTTAGAAGGCTTGGTAACATCAAGAATGTCCTGCAGTTTGTACCTTGTATTTGAATACATGGAACATGATCTTGCTGGCCTCGCTTCTTTTCCTGGAATGAAGTTCACAGAGTCCCAGGTATGCGGCAAGTATAATTTTTCCCCCCTGGAATAATTCTTTTTCTATATAGAAATGTCAACTCTCTTCCTTGCTAACCTTCTCTCACTTTCTCTGGATTAATACTGAAGTGCCGCATGGCATTTTGAATAATAAATTCATAAACTTTTGTGTTACAGATTAAATGTTACATGCAACAACTACTTCGTGGCCTTGATCATTGTCATACACGGGGTATTCTACATCGGGATATCAAGGGGTCCAACCTTTTAATTGATAACAGCGGCATCTTAAAAATTGCAGATTTTGGCTTTGTAGTCAAAACCATCCATTAACAAGTCGCGTAGTTACTCTTTGGTATAGGCCCCCAGAGCTTTTACTTGGGGCCACAAATTATGGTGTTGCTGTGGATTTGTGGAGCACTGGATGCATCCTTGCCGAAATGTATGCAGGCAAGCCAATAATGCCTGGAAGGACAGAGGTAGAATCCTTTATCAAAATTCTCTGCCTAATTGAGTGGCTAGTAGGAGGAAACATCCATATGAAATTCTAAGGCTAAAATTGATAGAACAATATGCAGCTCAATTTTGCCATACACTGACTTGACGAACAATAGAAAGTTACTTAAGCTGAAAAGTTCGCTGGACTACATCAAGTTAGTTATAGCCTTGGTAATCAATATTGTGCATTTCTGGTGACTAGTGTAATCTGGGTTATGAAGTAATTGCCCCACAACGCAGTGACACGTTGCATATTAGGAGTTTGAGTCCCTCTGCAATTATGCATACATGATTTGCAGTGATTAAAAGGAATAGCGTTGCATATATCTTTTGTTACCTTCATCTTAAATTCTTCTCCCCTTCATTATTTTCTTCCAGTATTTTTTTTCTTTCATTTTTTTCTATGACATACTGATATGGGGCTGCTGCATGTGAATTGCATCCTCATATGGGTTATCTCATGAACCCAGTGAGTCCTCATACTTGTTCTTGGGTTTGATATTTGCTCCTATATGTGAATTGCATCCTCATATGGGTTATCTTATGTCTTTGCATCTTCTACGTTTCATCATAGGCTAGATATCATAGTCACTAAGCCTATTCTTCAATCCCAATTTGTTTTCCTTTTCCATAGAGTCCATAACTTTATCTCTTATAATGCAGAAGTCAGTCTTAGATGAATAATCTCGTCCTCTTTCAGTCATCTTTATTTTAGTGATACAGGTGTGTATCTTCTTTCTTGCTTCGGGAGCTTAACGATCCTCATGGGAGCTTGATGATAGATGATTCTCATGGTATCTTGAGAATAAAGACGTGGACGAAGTCGTTGAAGGCGGTAAAAACGAAGATTACAGGAAAAGACTGCAGGAGGTATTTTGAGCTTCCAGCAGTCGATCGCACATGACGCCGCGATCAACAGCGAGCGTGCACAGCCCAGAGAAAAGTCTCTGGACTTTTCGCGGTCGACCGCCAAAACCCTGTAGACGATTTTGGTTTCGGTCGTTGGATCCCGTCGATCGCGACGGTTTCCTGGGCCTTCCTGGTTCGTTTGGGACTCTGTTTTCCTGTTTGATTTTGGTTTTTTAATTACAAGTTTGCCATCCACGTTGTAAACTCTATAAATAGGATTGTTTTAGGGTTCTAAACAAGGAGAAATCAGAGAAAGAGATAAGATGTGATATTCTAATCAAGAGATTAGAGTTTAGAGAGAATTTGAGAGATTGTTCCTGATTCTAGAGAGATTTAGAGAGATTGTGAGAGAGAGAGGGATTTGTAATATATTATTCTCATAATCTAGAGAATGTATTTTTCTTCGCCTAAAACTGAATTGTTCTTGTATTTTTTATTCTATCGTCTTCTTCACAACTCACTCTTGATAATTTCGCGATCAAGTGTGCTCGTCCAGCGACTCGTATCATTTAGGCCTATAGGAATCTTGTCACTTCCTAGGGTTTGGTTAACTACATAGCAGTTCCATTTTCATGATGCAAGATGTAACTTATTAAGAAGAGTTAAAGTACATTGCTAAAAACATAGTTACATGGCACCTGGTTCGTTCCGGTTCATGGGACGGGTACGGGAGTGTGATACGCCACTCATTAGGAATCGGGTATGAGGGGGGTAGGCTTATATGATACGCCCAGAAATGTGGGACGCTTTAGGTTTGGTTTTTAAATGTTGGAATCATAGGTTTTGCAAGAGTCAAATTTTAAAAATATGCTAGTTGACACTAGTAATTGTAAAAGTAATGGTAAAAGAACCTTGAGAATCATGTTGCAATTAAGGCATGCATACCTTATTTGCTTAATTTCTCACGTTTTCTATAGTTTATTCATTTAAAAAATAGTTATTTTTTCGAAAATTTAACTAGTTTGAATTCTAAATTGGGTCACTGGCGTTGGTGAATCTGGTGGTGTTCCACGTGAATTTGGGATGATTGAACCTAGGTTGCTGTTCGCTATAGTGTTCAATGTTTTAAGTGTCGGCCGACGTGTCCAACATGTCGTTCGAGATGTCGGTTTGAGGGCTTGAGCGACACGACATGGGTGTTTTTAAGTCGTATGTCGGTTTTCAGGGCCATATCGGGCATATCAGCCAATTTTCCAGCCTCGGTTTGGGTTTAGTGATAAAAACCCAAACTCGTTTGACCCATTCTTATGTTTAAGGGTTTCTTAGTTATGAACTCTATAGAAAGATAAGAGAAAAATTAGGGTTACAACGGACTTGGAAACCGATCACTCCTTTTGTGAATGCCGACGCCCTCCCCCCACCTCCATCTCGGACCCCATCGTCCATCTCTCATTGTGCCCTAAAATCCGAACCCCAACCGAACCCGAGGGCGACAGGGTACCCCGTCGTCGAGATAAAGGGAAAAGGATGATCGGTGACTCATCCGAAGACCCTGAGCAGACGAAGAAGAAGAAGAGCCCCAACACTGCCTCCCTGCGACGACGGAATCCACCCATCGCCGGCGAGGCCTCTAGAATTTATAAAGTATACTTATATTGAATTTAGGAATGCTTAGATTATATTTAGGAAATTATATTATACATATGCGCACCACCCGATATGACAATCCGATATTTAGTCCATGTCTCCCGATATATCCCCGATTTCCGCTATCTGACATGGATTTCAGTCGTCCGACATGAACCCGACATACGATATTTAAAACCTTGATAGTGTCCCAAGTTCCTGAATTTTATGTGCATTATGCATCAGTCACATATTTTGTTGGTACTTGTAGGATTTATCCGAAATATTTTTGTGATTCGAAAGGAAGAAGACGAGTGAGTTGTAGCATGAGCATGCCATATTGCTGTACATAGTTATTCATGTTAGACAACGTTCAATTTCATCAATCACTCTGGTACTGAAAGTTATTTCAATATAAACCTGTTCATCTTTTTGTGGATAGGTTATAATCCCGTGTTATGTGGTTTAAACGTCATACTCTTGTCTATTATTAGGTTCAAATTTCTCCTTTTCTTATCACCAAATTTGGCTTTAGGTTTAGCTTCGGTTCAAATCCAGTTGAATCCGAGTCTGACCCACTTCTCATTCATGTAGGAATAGACTTCTCATTCATGTAGGAATAGTAAGAATCAGATAATGAAACCTTTTGTTCTGAATGTGCTGAAACCATACTTTTGACAAATAAATTTTGCTTTTCTGCCAGAGGGCAAGGCCACTTAGGCCAGCAAGTAGTTTTTCTAGCCTCTACAACAGTGTACTTTTACTTAGTTTGAGGGAGAAAGGAACACTTCAATTGGGTGCACAAACAATCTGAATAATTAGTGTACGACAAGATGTCAAGATCCATGTCCACTTCTTATTCATATAGGAATAGTAAGAATTAAATATTGAAACCTTTTGTTCTGAATGTGCTGAAACCATACTTTTAACAAATAAATTTAGCTTATTTGCCAAAGGTTAAGGCCTGCAAGTAGTTTTTCTGGCATATACAACAGTACACTTTTAGTTAGGTTGAGGAAGGACTTCAATTGGGTGCACTAACAATCTGAATAATTAATGTACAATGAGATCCCTGTAAACTTAAGGCAGTGAAAGTTCTAAGTTAGTGAGCTTATGCATCTTCTTAAAAGTTCACTTGCTTCATTTAGTTTAAAATTTTCAGAAGTCCCTGAACAATGCGAGTCATTATCATCAAACACGTTATAGTTTGTCCCGTTCATAATCAAAGCTTCATATTTGGAAATTTGTTTTGGCTTATGTAATTTTTCTGCTTATTGCTGTGCTGGTTCTTTCATCTATTAGCCTTGTTCAAGAACATATATAGTAATTCACGCCATTAAACGTACAATGAATGAGCCATGATGTTAATATGCTGGTTTATTTTTCATCATGAGTCCATGTTAAACCAAGTATTTGTTGTTTCCTACACTTTGTGCAGTCACCTGTACTAGCTTTTACCTTGAGGTCAAGTCGAGGTTTAGGCATACATAATTATAAAGGGAAAATTTCATCTACATATTAAGGCTACAGCTTCCTTTTCTTTTCTTTTGTTGTGATGGAAATGCACTGTTTACACGATAAGTATTTTCTACAATTAATTGAATAATCCTAAGCTTATACCTTCTGTTTACATATGTAGGTTGAGCAGTTGCACAAAATTTTCAAGCTCTGTGGTTCACCATCTGAAGATTATTGGAGGAAATCCAAACTGCCTCATGCCACCATTTTTAAACCACAACAACCTTATAGACGATGTGTAACAGAAACGTTCAAGGACTTTCCTCTGTCAGCTTTGGCACTTATGGACATCCTTCTTTCAATAGACCCAGCAGATCGTGGAACTGCTGCTTCTGCCCTTAAAAATGAGGTACAGTCTATATGTTATGTTCTCCTTGGCATTATAACTGTTTTGCAGCTTGATCATTAACTGATTGGTACTATCTCATCCATAAGCTATTTTGAATGATAATCTGTTTTAATAATATAAATTTTGTCATTATTCTTCACCAATCACCACAAATACTTTTGAAGGTTTTAGTGCTTACTGCGGTAGTACATAAACATTTTTCTGGGTCATTATCAAGTCATTGCTAATGTCTTTGTTGATATTTTTTATTAATTATTTTTTCAGTTTACCGTGCACATTCAGATTCTGCCATTACTTTACTGATGCCCTTTCCATTCATCTTTTCCTCTTATGTTATGATGGCTATGCCTTATGCTGCCTATATTGGCATGGTTGATTCCTCTTTTCCCAGGCTAATAAAGTTCTCTTTGTTAAGAAAAGAACGGCAAGGATGAGCTCGGAGCAAGACACATGTGTCTTCTCTTTTTTTAGAAAAGATTGTAGCTCGTGAAGGCGTGGAGGGTGGGGCAGGTATGAGCTGGAGCAATACACGTGTCTTCTTGATGGGAAATATAGGAGAGTGCTTGGAATAACTATCTTCCTATTATTTTGAATGATTTTTTGTTTAGGATTTTCTTTAGGAACAACTAACAATCTCCTCAGGAAGACACATATGTTGATTCAGGAATTGAAGACTATACTATTGCATATCCCATTCTTACCACCCCACTATGGAATAATAGGTCTGGTGGACCTCTCCAAATGTAACTGTATAGTCTCGCTGTTTTATAGAGAATCTCGACAACATTGATTTGTAGTATTTCCAAAATAGTCTTCTTCAAAACTATGGAATCAGAACAAAGGTTGTTGAATAGAGAAATTGTATACAATTATTTTTTCCGGGAGTAGAAGTGTGTTGGCCTTTAGTTTATCAACATATTGTATGCCAATTTATCTTCTGTTTTTGTGTATTTATTCTGGAAGAATCTCCAAAGCTCAGACATTACCATCGAAGATGAACATTACAGTTTATGTGGAGTCCCTTCTGGTCTTAGGCCACATAATTATGGGTATATATGATTCTTTGGCCTTAAATTTCTAGTGTGCATCATGGCTTATATGTTCTCTCTTCGAACTTGGTTCTTGGTTATGATATGTGCCCCTATATTTAACAATATTGTTTTCGAAAGGTCTGATCTTTTAGCTTCATATGATGTTATTTACTTTTTCAGCCTATTGATTATTTTCCATCTATATTGCATGGGTACCGGTATGGCTATGGGTACGGGTATGGGTATGGGACACAGCAAATTTGTAGAAGGTGGGATATGAGGACACGGGTATATAAATATTTATATATAAGTATTTATATACACATGTATTATGTATTGGATTCAATAGTGTATATGAGAAGAACAGTGAGAATTAAAATTCAAATAACATTTTTTGTTTCTTTTATTAGGCGGATATAAATTAGAATCACTAGTTTTTGAAATATACATCCAAATGACCCGTCAAAAATCATAATTACAAACCTGGCATATGTCCAACGGGTTTAAAATTAAACCATGTGTTGTATAATTGAGTGCATGCTTGAATAAATGTATAAATATATGCTAGGAGTGTCCAAGGAGTTTGGGTACGGGTAGTATGGGTACCTGTCGGTTATGTTTTCGGCTTCAAATTAGAAGTACCCAAGTAACATAGTTTTCCATCTAGCTATGTACAACACTTTCAGTTTTCTTTTCCTAATAAATAGTAAAAACTGACTGATGTTGGATGTTTACAGTTTTTCACAACCAAGCCAGTAGCCTGTGATCCTTCAAGCTTGCCAAAATATCCTCCAAGCAAAGAATTTGATGCAAAAGTTCGAGATGAGGAAGCTAGAAGGTCTGTTTAAATAATTGTCTGCTTTCTTTTTGCTAGAATGCATATCTGTATGTCTTTTGAGATGACTCGTTGTTCCCTTATACTTCATATCATTTTCATATATTCTATCAATAACTCTGTTAAAGCATAATACTTGAAGGGCTATTTATCTGCAATGATATCTTCCTACATGAGGTTTCATGTAGGTCTAACTGCTTCATGTTTTCTGTATACAGAACTTGTTTGTTTTAGTTAACTTTGAAGTTCACTTTGCCTTACAAGCTACAAATTATTGTTTGGATATGCAAGACTTATCTTCCTCTGTTTGGAAGTATTGCGCTCCTTTCAATCTTCAGTGACGTTTGGGGATGGGAACCTTGTTATGATTTCTCTATTTTTGTTCCTAGACATTATTTATATAGCCTTGGAGTTTGTTATGCTAACAACTTTTATCATGTTCAATTTGTTCATATGTCCTGCAAAAGCTTATGACAAGACTTGCAAGTTATTTTGAGTAAATGTACTTCCGTTTTTTGTATAATGTTAACATTAGACACTTTATTCTCCAAAATGTTTATATACTGTTATTTTCTCTGGAGAGATACATGTATGTATGCATGCATACATATATTTGTGGGGGCATAGAGCTTTATGCATGTTGGGGCAACGTCTTAGAGCATACTACTTTGCAAGCCTATGTTATCAAGGTATAAATATTAACAGTTTATTTAAAAAAACAACAGACAAGGTGCTGTAGGTGGCAAGATGCAAAGACTTGACCTCGAGAAAAGAGCACATAGAGAATCTCAGGCAATCCCTGCACCAGATGCCAATGCTGAACTAGCCATATCAATGAAGGTAATGCTTCTTCCTTTAACTTACAAAACACCTGAACTGGTTAGCTCACATGTGCAGTTTCTGTGCTGACATCTGTATCATTCTTCTCCCTTCTTTTTCTGAGTGTTTTAATAGTTCTGAATGCTTGGAATTTTCTGTTTGAGGGTATCTTAACTATTATCAGGCCAATTCCGTAAAGGATTTTGCAATTTAAATTTGATGTTTTGTCTCATTGACTTGAGTAGCACAATGCACGTGTGAGAAAAGGTTATAAAGGAAACTCACTGGACGGGATCTCCCAAATTGAAACTGAAAAATGATCTGAGCCTACTAAAATCTAGTGCAATTTTCATTTCGCAGAAAAAAAACCCAGTAGTTGCCACGTGTAAAAAAGAAAAAGAAGAAAAAAACAAAGTAGTGGGCAGAATTGATAGAAAATGCTGGCTGTCATATTCCATGTTTGATAGACGCGTGTGTTAGCGTTGGACATGTATAAGACATGATTATGACTTTTGATAGACGTGTACCATTTCATGAATGCAAGAATAGGTTATGTTCATGTAGTTTACATGTATTGCTGTATTATGTTCTAATGATTATGATGGTGACCATTTCATGAATGCAAGAATAGGTTATGTTCATGTACATCATGCAAAATTGTTATCAGTTAGGATGTCTTAAAGAACTTCCATATTGAAGAAACCATATTCTATAATTTCCACTTTTGTGCTTTGTGTCACTTCAAATTGTGATCTACACCTGAAAGAGTATGTAATATCTTGCTAAATTTGCTTTATGGACTGGGTGCACTAAGGTTACTATCTGATTATTCATTAATGAGATGGTGCAAATTTGAGGTCCATCGGGCCATAATTAATAATGTCCACATTTATGCAGATTACTACATGGTTGTGGAAGACTGCTTTGTGTTTTCTTTTGTATTTCACTGTGAATTTTCTTATTGTGGTTGAAGTGTGCTCAATTACCGGTGGATTCAGCATCAATATCCTTACAGTTAAACTAAATACACTTGGATTGTATTGCTACTGTTAAGGTCATCAGAATCTAGAGGACAGTATTATGTTTTAGATTTCATTCTTTTATGTGATAAATAGTTCATTTTTTCGCTATGGGCATCATGATGCAATCTCATACTATCAAACTGTCATTTCTTTATGTTATTCTAGAAATGGCAAAGTCAAGGCTGTTCCAAGAGCAGAAGCGAGAAGTTTAATCCCCACCAGGAAGAAGTTGCTTCTGGCTTTCGGATTGAGCCTCCAAGACAAGCACAGCACTCAGAACGAACTGAAGATCCTCAGGGTCATTATTCTCATTCTCATAGATCTTCCCATTCAGGCCCCCTGGTGAATAGGAGCCAGTGGACTAAATCTAGAAAACCTGACGGTGGCATGCCCAAAATTTCAGCCACAGCAAATTTATCGGCCTTGTCTGGCTTAGTGGCAGCAAGGAGAAATCCTTCATCTGACAATGCATGTGAACGAAGTGCTGGTCAATTAGAAGCAGTTGCTCCATCTGGTAGATTTTCTGAATCTTGTAATGGTCTTTCAGATAGAGCCAGAAAATATGATCAGCTATATCATATGCATGTACCTGCGGGTTCTCAACGGAGAGAAGATGATAAGAACAGCAATATGGACCAGCATATGGTAAGTGGATGTATTTTTTACTAACTTCTATTATTCATATGGTAATTTTTCTGAAAATGTGTTTGCTTGCATTATTTGTTCATTTGCACTAGTGATGGAAATTAGTATATTCCATTACGGTGCACTGTAAATCAAATTATCTGAATTAATCACTATAAACGGGCTTACAAAGCCCAAGTCTTGGCTTAGAATCAGCTTGATAAAAGCTTGTTCAATACCTAAACTAAGCAAAGCTTGAACAAAATTTTGTGCTTGTTTAAATAATTGGACGAACTTGAGCAGAATATGACTGGACTCGGCTTAGGATCAAGGTCCATAAGGATATGCTCAATAAAAGCTCCATAATTCTAGATATCTCATAAATGTTCTTCTATTTATTTATTTACATTATATGTTGTTGTTTCAATTGGAATTATCCATTATTTTCATAATCACGATGGATGCTTGCTTGCAAAGGAATTAGAAATAAAATTCTTGGTCATGGTTGGAACCTTTGGGGTACTCTCTTCTTCAGACTCTAGGCTCATGAAGCTTGACATTTCCCAGGCTTGCGGTCATTTTCATGAAGCTTGACGTCCCCCTGGCTTGGGGTCATTTAGTGCTTGCACAAGTTTTTTGAAACTTTTTTAGTTATTACATGAACAGAGCATGATTTTTAAGATATCTTTTAGATAATTGAATGAACATAAACATCCTAAAGGTCAGCTCTTTCAGGAAGTTCAGCAACCTGTATGACAATACTAAAATCTACGTGGGTAGACGGTTGAGTAAAGTTTTACTCATAGTGAATTTTATCTTTAAATTTTAAACCTGCTCAGCCTAATGTGAGTACTTGCTTGCATATGCAGTCATAGATAAAGACAGATGCAAGTAGACAATGTTACATTAAATGCTGGGCGCTTCTAGGCATAGGACTTGGCGCCCAGCGCTTAGTCGTCTAGGCGGGTGCCTAAACTGTTTCTGGGCGTTTTTTTCTTTCTTCATTTAAGTGGTGGTCGATAAGGTTTTGCTGAAGGTCGGAGGAGGTAGTGGAGGTGTTCATATTTGGAGGTTAATGGAGTTTGGAGGACGTGTAGGCTACGACACCTAAAATCACAATCAAGGCCTACAGGGTGCAATCCACGTAAGCAGACAATGCTCCCCTAAACGCTCGTAAAATCTAGGTGGGCAACCTAAATACCGCCTAGGCACTAGGCGCTAGTTAGGCAGCTTAGGTACCGTTTAGGCCTAGACGTACGCCTAAGCGGACTAGGCGGACGTTTTTTAAAACAGTGCAAGTAGAGACGTACATTTACCAACCGCAAATTAAAGGTTTACTGTTATTTAAACTTTAAGTATCTATTCACAGTATTATATAGGGTTAAGCAAAGACATAAATCTACCAACTGGAAGCACGGTTTGCTTATAATGCATCAATATTTACACTTCAGCTTTACATGAAAGTTTTGCATGTGGCTATAACAAAAGTTATTGATGACCCGTAACAATTATAACCTTAATAAATAAGATGTGCATAGCAGTTTCAGCCACGTATTTGCCCATGCAATATATTTGGTGCAGCGTCTAGACCCATTATTGCAATTTCATCTCGCACATATAATCCTTGCAATGTGTCAATTTTCATAGTACACTAACAAACAACAATATATCAATGCCTTTATCCTAAATTTTTGGGTTAGCTGCATGAATCTTATTCTTCCATTCATTCATACATTGAACCCCAACCTAAATTTGTTTCATGTGCTTTACCATCTACGCAGGGCCATGGGATGTCAGCAAACAAAATTCACTATTCTGGACCTCTTTTGAGGCCATCTGGCAACGTAGATCAAATGCTAAAGGATCACGACCGTCAGATCCAAGAAGTTTTCCGTCGCTCTCGGATGGACAAATCCAAAGCTCGGAAAATCCAGGGTGAATCCAACCATACTGGCATCAAGCCTTTTGATTTGGGTGTCGTTCCTGTTTACCCCTCGAGCAGAGGCTCAGCTCCAATCTTCACATCTAGTCGGGGTTCTGCACAGTAGAATAGTTCTGTGCTTTGAAGTGGGTTCTTTGTGAATTTATTATGATTCAATCAAGTGTATGATTTATGGGTTCCACGGATGGATGAGGGATGTATTATGTATAGAGGTGGTTTAGTATGAATCTTTAGAGAGGAGAAATGATTCATAATTAATTGAGCCCGCTTTATCTTCATTGTTGGTCTTTGAACTTTCAGCCGGCCAGAGAGTTGTTTGTGCTTGTATCCTAAGCTTGCCATCTGTTTCCTTGGTCATGTTAGAGGCTGGAAGAAGCCCTACAATTTTTTGGATACATGTGCTCTGCCTTAGCACAACCACAAACAGGTATAGCGTCTTTTTAATGTGTTAGATAAAGTTCCCCATTTTGCATCCATACGTTACTTTGTCCTGCACCGGAACGCTACAGCAGAAGGAAAAAAAAATGGTAGATAAAAAATGCTTTTTTTTTCCCGTGCTTTTTCCTATTTTGTGAATGTTGGACTGTAAAAGTGACACCCTCAACCCTCAATACAACTTTACTGTTTTTGTGTGGTCATCAGGACTATAAAATAGTATTAGAGCAACCTAGGTTTATATATTATTCACTATGACATGTTGTACAAGGAAACGAAAAGATGATAGTGTGTGTTGGCTCATGAAACCTGTGGGGGGTATATTAGGCCATAAAATGGTAATAATCTCTATTTTCATCACAACTTTGAAATTCAGGTGTAGTTTTACTGACCTTTGACTTTCTGTGAATACAAAGGTTATCGGGACTAAGCGTTGAAGTTACATGGAAAAGGAGAAGTCACTGTCTTGATTCCAACCATAAAACTGTACACAATGACCGTGATGATTAAAAAATAATTAAGGCAACGGACTGCGAGCCAAATATCCAAGGCTGCTAGTTTTCTTTTCTGATCTTTTAGCTCTCTCAGTCAAACTCACCTCTTCTCTCCGTAACCACAACAATGTTAAGTTAGAGCTTACTCCTCTTGAAGAAATTATCAATATCACGGTCCCGATTATTGTATTAATGATATAGTAGAGAGATATTTGTTCTTGAATTAATGCATAAATTATTAAATCCGCTAAGAGACGGAAAAAATGTAGGCATTGATCGTTGATACCACAATTAAATAACATCATATTATGTGCTAAGTATAGAAATTACAAATTGTCGGTAAGTCTTATAGAAAATCCATTATATTGTACTAATATAGAGAAACCAACCTTAATCTTAAAATTATATCTAATTTATTATAAGAACTCTGTGGAAAAATCAGAAAAACCAGAAAAACTGGCATAAGTCGACTCATGCACAAGGCTAAGTCGACTTATGGTAAGTCGACTTGGCCTTGTGCATGAGTCGACTTACGATCTGCAGCGGAGTTGTGGTTTTTGCCTCTGCCAAGTCGACTTATAATGTCTGATAAGTCGACTTACGAAGTCCTCTCCTGTTGCTGTTTTTATGGGAAAAGATGAATCGAAATGCTTGCGGGGTGATCAGGTCCTGTTTGGAACAGGAGCTGAAATACGATGTGATTGGGGTGACGTCTGCGATGAAGATGTGGGAAATTCTCAACAATAAGTACCTTACGAAGAGTGTTGAGAACCGGTTGCACTTGCTGCGAAGGTTATTCAGATTCCAGATGTCCAGAGGTACCTCGCTTGCGGCTCATGTGAACAACTACACTAAGTTGTTGTCGGACTTGGCGAACGTGGATGAGAAGATCACAGATGAGTACAAGGCTATTATTCTTTTGGGCTCCTTACCGGATGAGGAGTATGATACCTTCGTGCTTACGTTGCTGAACGGGAGATCTTCTATCACTTATAGTGAAGTGACTAACGCATTGACGAACTATGATTTGAGGAGGAAGGATAAGGAGACTTCCCGCGCTAGTACTTCAGGAGAGGCCTTGTCGGCGAGAGGTAGAAGCTCATATCAGAAAGGTGGAAACAGAGGGAGGTCAAAGTCAAGAGGTCGTCACCAGCTTGGAAAGAATCAATGTGCATTCTGCAAGGAGCAGGGACATTGGAAAAGAGATTGCCCGAAAGTCAAAGAAAAGGAGAATAGCAAGAATAAGGGCCCGAAGGCCAATGAGGTGAATGTTGCGAAAGGCGATGATTCCGATGATTCGAGCTTTTCTCTTTTGATTACTCCGGAGGTGAACCATTTGGATGCATCGGAGTGGATGCTTGATTCTGGCGCTACTTATCATGTGACTCCTAGGCGAGATTGGTTCTCATCATTTGAGAGACTCGATGGGGGTGTTGTGGTCATGGGAAATGATCAATCCTGTGGCGTTCGTGGGATAGGTACTGTGAGGATTCGGATGCACGATGGAGTAGTCCGTGAGCTGAAGGAGGTGAGATTCGTTCCTCAACTTAAGAAGAATCTTATCTCAGTGGGGGCTTTGGAGGCGAAGGGATTCAGGGTGACCTTTGAGGATGCTGTAGCAAAGGTTACTAAGGGATCTTTGGTGGTGATGAAGGGAGTCCGAAATCATAATTTATATTATCTGAAGGGGAGCACCGAGATTGGCCAGGTTGCTTCGGCGATTTCAGAGGCGGACATGAGCAGACTTTGGCACTACAGGCTAGGGCATACAGGTGAAAAGTCACTGCAGGCATTGTGCAAGCAGGGGCTTTTGAAGGGAGCCAAGAGTGGTAAAGTAGAATTCTGTGAGCACTGTGTACTTGGCAAGAAGACGAAGGTGAAGTTCGGGACGGCCATTCATAGGACGAGGGGCATCTTGGACTACGTGCACACAGATGTTTGGGGTCCCACTAAGACGGCATCACTTGGTGGTCGACATTGGTTCGTCACGTTCGTTGATGACTATTCTAGGCGATGTTGGGTGTACACCATGAAGCATAAGAGTGAAGTCCTAGATTTGTTTGTGGAGTGGAAGAAGAGATTGGAACTGCAGACTGGGAGAAAGATCAAGACGTTGCGATCCGACAACGGCGGCGAGTATACCTCAGACCCCTTTCTGCAGCTATGTCGAGACGAGGGCATAGAGAGGCACTTCACAGTTAGTCATACACCGCAGCAGAATGGGGTGGCGGAGAGATTGAATCGGTCTTTGCTGGAGAAGATTCGATGTTTATTGGCGCATAGTGGTTTGGAGAAGATCTTTTGGGCTGAGGCACTTTCTTATGCGAGCCACCTCATTAACAGGCTGCCTTCATCTGCGATTGAGGGGAAGACCCCTATGGAGATGTGGTCGGGAGAGACAGCACATGACTATGACCAGCTTAAGGTATTTGGTTGCCCTGCATATTATCATGTTAGAACTGATAAGTTGGAACCTCGAGCTAGGAAGGCCATATTTGTAGGATTCAAGCGTGGTGTCAAGGGATACAAGCTTTGGGATCCAGTTGATAAGAAGATTGTGCTGAGTAGGGACGTCACATTCGATGAGGCTTCTATCTTGAAGCTTCCCAGCTCTCATCAGGTGGAGAGCAACCCGACAGAGGAGATTTCGCAGGTGGTGGAGATTGATGCAGCTCCACAGAGTCCAGATAGTGCAGTATCCATGAGAGTGCCGACTGAGGTGACGCCAGGCGAGCACGACGGTGATGCGGAGGATACGGGTACTCATGAGCAGGATCAGGGACCGACGGCTCAGGTTCAGGATTCTATTGCGGCACGGAGACAGAGGAGAGACATACGGGTGCCAGCACGGTATGCCGACACAGTTGCATATGCACTTCCGGTGGAGAGTATCGATGAGATGGTGCCTACTACATTCAGAGAGGCCGAGCAGAGTTCGGAGGCTGATTCGTGGCAGGTGGCTATGCAGGAGGAGATGGAGTCTCTTCACAAGAACGATACATGGAAGCTTGTAGAGCTTCCAAAGGGGCGGAAGGCGATTGGGTGCAAGTGGGTGTACACGAAGAAGGAGGGCATTGAGGGCACTCCAGTGAGGTTCAAGGCTAGGTTGGTTGCGAAGGGCTATGCACAGGAGGAAGGTATTGATTACAATGAGGTTTTCTCTCCGGTGGTGAAGCATTCGTCGATTCGGATTTTGCTAGCTTTGGTGGCACAGTATGGATTGGAGTTAGATCAGTTGGATGTGAAGACAGCATTTCTTCATGGTGATCTTGATGAAGAAATATATATGACTCAGCCATTGGGATTCCGAGCTGCAGGGAAAGATAAGTTGGTTTGCAGGCTAAAGAAATCGCTATACGGTTTGAAGCAGTCTCCTCGACAGTGGTATAGGCGATTTGATGGTTTTATGCTTGGTCATTCGTACACTCGGAGCCAGTTTGATCCTTGCGTGTATTTTCGCAAGTTGAGAGGAGGTGCGTACATTTATTTATTGCTTTATGTCGATGACATGTTGGTTGCTTCAAGTTCCAGGTCAGCTATAGATGAGTTGAAGATTCAGCTTTCGAATGAGTTTGAGATGAAGGACTTGGGCGAGGCGAAGCGCATTTTAGGGATGGAGATCGGCAGAGACAAGAAGAAGGGCAGAATTTGTTTGACACAGGTGGCTTATTTGAAGAAGGTTCTACAGCGATTCCATGTTAGCATGGATACGAAGCCAGTTAGTGTACCGTTGGGAGCCCATTTGAAGCTTTCAGCTGACCTTTCACCGAAGTCAGTTGAAGACCGTGAGTTGATGTCGAAGACTCCATATGCGAGCGCAGTTGGGAGCTTGATGTACGCGATGGTATGTACGAGGCCGGATTTGTCACAGGCAGTGAGCATGGTGTCGAGATACATGCACGATCCAGGAGTGGGTCATTGGGATGCCGTGAGATGGATTTTGAGGTACATTCTAGGTACGCTCAATGTTGGTTTGGTTTATGAGCGGGACACTACAGGTGGGCAGTTATGCATTGGCTATGTTGATTCGGATTATGCCGGGGATTTGGATAAGCGCCGATCTACAACGGGGTATGTGTTCACCTTGACCCGTGCGCCGGTGTGTTGGAGATGCACCTTACAGTCGACGGTGGCTTTGTCTACGACGGAGGCAGAGTATATGGCAGTTACGGAGGCTGTGAAGGAGGCTATTTGGCTTCGAGGACTTCTGGAAGAACTTGGTATATCGCAGCGATCCGTCACTATTCATTGTGATAGCATGAGTGCTATATATTTGGCGAAGAATCAGGTTTTTCATGCGAGGACGAAGCACATTGACGTTCGTTATCACTTCGTTCGAGATGTTCTTGAAGATGGCGATGTGGAGATTGTGAAGGTCCATACGAAGGATAATCCGGCGGATATGCTCACGAAGGTGGTTCCAAGCAACAAGTTTGATCATTGCAGAAACTTGTTGAATATTTGTGATTGTTGAGGCCGTTGGCGGCCATTTGGATGAACTACGGGCGGCTTGATCCCTTGGGAGAGGGGGTACGTAGGCAACCATGGTGGTGCAGCCGTATTTGGAGAGACGACACATTGATGCTCTTGGTTTGGTGTCGGCTCATTTTTGGCAAAATTCGCCGAGGTGGAGAATTGTGGAGAAATCAGGAAAAGAATCAGAAAAACCAGAAAAACTGGCATAAGTCGACTCATGCACTGTGCACGAGTCGACTTACGATCTGCAGCCGAATTGTGATTTTAGCCTCTGTCAAGTCGACTTAGCATGACTGTTAAGTCGACTTATGGCAAGTCGACTTAACAGTCTGTTAAGTCGACTTATGAAGTGTTC
Source organism: Asparagus officinalis (assembly GCF_001876935.1). Classification (NCBI taxonomy): domain Eukaryota; kingdom Viridiplantae; phylum Streptophyta; class Magnoliopsida; order Asparagales; family Asparagaceae; genus Asparagus; species Asparagus officinalis. Next base: position 69,455,402 of record NC_033794.1, on the reverse strand, counting down.
TCCAGTTGTTGATTTTCTCTCTGTCAAGTCGACTTGTGCACACTGATAAGTCGACTTATAGCGGGTTTTTTGCATACGCAGGTTTCCTATTTGCAGTCTGATTGGGGTTTTGTTTTGATATAAATAGGGAAACGATTTGTGAGGGTTTTTTATCAGAGATTGAGGAATCTTTTGAGCATTGTGAGAGGGAGATATTGTGAGCAAGGTGAGATCTTTGGTTGAGGGTTAGTTTGAGAGAATTTGTGTGATTGTAACCCTTTGTACTCTCCTTGATTTAGTGAAATCTCCCCATCCTCTCCCCGTGGACGTAGGCAAATTGCCGAACCACGTATATCTCTGTGTTTGGATTGATTTGGCTTTATTGGTTGGATTTGTGCAAGAGTTTGTCTTTCTTCTACTCGTGATCACAGGTTCGTTGTGAGTTCGTGCAAGGCTTCCGCAAAGGCGCGCGACAAGTGGTATCAGAGCTCAGATTCAGATCTAGGGTTTTGGATTAGGTGGAGGAAGATTCAGTTTGAAGCTTGGTTCTTGGAGTTCTAGGCTTTGGTGGAGTTAGGGTTTGAAGTTGCCGTTGAAGATCTCGCTTTCCTCGTGTGGTTAGGAGTTCTATTTGGAATCCAATCTAGGGTTCAGTTGGGTAATTTCTTATTCTTTCAAAGTTTGGATCTTTCTCTACAATTTGGAAGTTGTGATTATGGGTGAAGTAATTGGTGAAAGCAGCAAGATGACAGGCACAGTTCAAGTGGGTTTTCAGAACACTAAGATTAGTGTTGTGAAATATGACGGCAAGATCAATTTTGGTTTGTGGATGAGCGACGTACAGGATGCGCTCAATGCTCAAAATCTGGAGGAGACCATCATGGTCGATGTGAGGCCACCTAAATATGAAGAGGCGATATGGGAAAAGATGAATCGAAATGCTTGCGGGGTGATCAGGTCCTGTTTGGAACAGGAGCTGAAATACGATGTGATTGGGGTGACGTCTGCGATGAAGATGTGGGAAATTCTCAACAATAAGTACCTTACGAAGAGTGTTGAGAACCGGTTGCACTTGCTGCGAAGGTTATTCAGATTCCAGATGTCCAGAGGTACCTCGCTTGCGGCTCATGTGAACAACTACACTAAGTTGTTGTCGGACTTGGCGAACGTGGATGAGAAGATCACAGATGAGTACAAGGCTATTATTCTTTTGGGCTCCTTACCGGATGAGGAGTATGATACCTTCGTGCTTACGTTGCTGAACGGGAGATCTTCTATCACTTATAGTGAAGTGACTAACGCATTGACGAACTATGATTTGAGGAGGAAGGATAAGGAGACTTCCCGCGCTAGTACTTCAGGAGAGGCCTTGTCGGCGAGAGGTAGAAGCTCATATCAGAAAGGTGGAAACAGAGGGAGGTCAAAGTCAAGAGGTCGTCACCAGCTTGGAAAGAATCAATGTGCATTCTGCAAGGAGCAGGGACATTGGAAAAGAGATTGCCCGAAAGTCAAAGAAAAGGAGAATAGCAAGAATAAGGGCCCGAAGGCCAATGAGGTGAATGTTGCGAAAGGCGATGATTCCGATGATTCGAGCTTTTCTCTTTTGATTACTCCGGAGGTGAACCATTTGGATGCATCGGAGTGGATGCTTGATTCTGGCGCTACTTATCATGTGACTCCTAGGCGAGATTGGTTCTCATCATTTGAGAGACTCGATGGGGGTGTTGTGGTCATGGGAAATGATCAATCCTGTGGCGTTCGTGGGATAGGTACTGTGAGGATTCGGATGCACGATGGAGTAGTCCGTGAGCTGAAGGAGGTGAGATTCGTTCCTCAACTTAAGAAGAATCTTATCTCAGTGGGGGCTTTGGAGGCGAAGGGATTCAGGGTGACCTTTGAGGATGCTGTAGCAAAGGTTACTAAGGGATCTTTGGTGGTGATGAAGGGAGTCCGAAATCATAATTTATATTATCTGAAGGGGAGCACCGAGATTGGCCAGGTTGCTTCGGCGATTTCAGAGGCGGACATGAGCAGACTTTGGCACTACAGGCTAGGGCATACAGGTGAAAAGTCACTGCAGGCATTGTGCAAGCAGGGGCTTTTGAAGGGAGCCAAGAGTGGTAAAGTAGAATTCTGTGAGCACTGTGTACTTGGCAAGAAGACGAAGGTGAAGTTCGGGACGGCCATTCATAGGACGAGGGGCATCTTGGACTACGTGCACACAGATGTTTGGGGTCCCACTAAGACGGCATCACTTGGTGGTCGACATTGGTTCGTCACGTTCGTTGATGACTATTCTAGGCGATGTTGGGTGTACACCATGAAGCATAAGAGTGAAGTCCTAGATTTGTTTGTGGAGTGGAAGAAGAGATTGGAACTGCAGACTGGGAGAAAGATCAAGACGTTGCGATCCGACAACGGCGGCGAGTATACCTCAGACCCCTTTCTGCAGCTATGTCGAGACGAGGGCATAGAGAGGCACTTCACAGTTAGTCATACACCGCAGCAGAATGGGGTGGCGGAGAGATTGAATCGGTCTTTGCTGGAGAAGATTCGATGTTTATTGGCGCATAGTGGTTTGGAGAAGATCTTTTGGGCTGAGGCACTTTCTTATGCGAGCCACCTCATTAACAGGCTGCCTTCATCTGCGATTGAGGGGAAGACCCCTATGGAGATGTGGTCGGGAGAGACAGCACATGACTATGACCAGCTTAAGGTATTTGGTTGCCCTGCATATTATCATGTTAGAACTGATAAGTTGGAACCTCGAGCTAGGAAGGCCATATTTGTAGGATTCAAGCGTGGTGTCAAGGGATACAAGCTTTGGGATCCAGTTGATAAGAAGATTGTGCTGAGTAGGGACGTCACATTCGATGAGGCTTCTATCTTGAAGCTTCCCAGCTCTCATCAGGTGGAGAGCAACCCGACAGAGGAGATTTCGCAGGTGGTGGAGATTGATGCAGCTCCACAGAGTCCAGATAGTGCAGTATCCATGAGAGTGCCGACTGAGGTGACGCCAGGCGAGCACGACGGTGATGCGGAGGATACGGGTACTCATGAGCAGGATCAGGGACCGACGGCTCAGGTTCAGGATTCTATTGCGGCACGGAGACAGAGGAGAGACATACGGGTGCCAGCACGGTATGCCGACACAGTTGCATATGCACTTCCGGTGGAGAGTATCGATGAGATGGTGCCTACTACATTCAGAGAGGCCGAGCAGAGTTCGGAGGCTGATTCGTGGCAGGTGGCTATGCAGGAGGAGATGGAGTCTCTTCACAAGAACGATACATGGAAGCTTGTAGAGCTTCCAAAGGGGCGGAAGGCGATTGGGTGCAAGTGGGTGTACACGAAGAAGGAGGGCATTGAGGGCACTCCAGTGAGGTTCAAGGCTAGGTTGGTTGCGAAGGGCTATGCACAGGAGGAAGGTATTGATTACAATGAGGTTTTCTCTCCGGTGGTGAAGCATTCGTCGATTCGGATTTTGCTAGCTTTGGTGGCACAGTATGGATTGGAGTTAGATCAGTTGGATGTGAAGACAGCATTTCTTCATGGTGATCTTGATGAAGAAATATATATGACTCAGCCATTGGGATTCCGAGCTGCAGGGAAAGATAAGTTGGTTTGCAGGCTAAAGAAATCGCTATACGGTTTGAAGCAGTCTCCTCGACAGTGGTATAGGCGATTTGATGGTTTTATGCTTGGTCATTCGTACACTCGGAGCCAGTTTGATCCTTGCGTGTATTTTCGCAAGTTGAGAGGAGGTGCGTACATTTATTTATTGCTTTATGTCGATGACATGTTGGTTGCTTCAAGTTCCAGGTCAGCTATAGATGAGTTGAAGATTCAGCTTTCGAATGAGTTTGAGATGAAGGACTTGGGCGAGGCGAAGCGCATTTTAGGGATGGAGATCGGCAGAGACAAGAAGAAGGGCAGAATTTGTTTGACACAGGTGGCTTATTTGAAGAAGGTTCTACAGCGATTCCATGTTAGCATGGATACGAAGCCAGTTAGTGTACCGTTGGGAGCCCATTTGAAGCTTTCAGCTGACCTTTCACCGAAGTCAGTTGAAGACCGTGAGTTGATGTCGAAGACTCCATATGCGAGCGCAGTTGGGAGCTTGATGTACGCGATGGTATGTACGAGGCCGGATTTGTCACAGGCAGTGAGCATGGTGTCGAGATACATGCACGATCCAGGAGTGGGTCATTGGGATGCCGTGAGATGGATTTTGAGGTACATTCTAGGTACGCTCAATGTTGGTTTGGTTTATGAGCGGGACACTACAGGTGGGCAGTTATGCATTGGCTATGTTGATTCGGATTATGCCGGGGATTTGGATAAGCGCCGATCTACAACGGGGTATGTGTTCACCTTGACCCGTGCGCCGGTGTGTTGGAGATGCACCTTACAGTCGACGGTGGCTTTGTCTACGACGGAGGCAGAGTATATGGCAGTTACGGAGGCTGTGAAGGAGGCTATTTGGCTTCGAGGACTTCTGGAAGAACTTGGTATATCGCAGCGATCCGTCACTATTCATTGTGATAGCATGAGTGCTATATATTTGGCGAAGAATCAGGTTTTTCATGCGAGGACGAAGCACATTGACGTTCGTTATCACTTCGTTCGAGATGTTCTTGAAGATGGCGATGTGGAGATTGTGAAGGTCCATACGAAGGATAATCCGGCGGATATGCTCACGAAGGTGGTTCCAAGCAACAAGTTTGATCATTGCAGAAACTTGTTGAATATTTGTGATTGTTGAGGCCGTTGGCGGCCATTTGGATGAACTACGGGCGGCTTGATCCCTTGGGAGAGGGGGTACGTAGGCAACCATGGTGGTGCAGCCGTATTTGGAGAGACGACACATTGATGCTCTTGGTTTGGTGTCGGCTCATTTTTGGCAAAATTCGCCGAGGTGGAGAATTGTGGAGAAATCAGGAAAAGAATCAGAAAAACCAGAAAAACTGGCATAAGTCGACTCATGCACTGTGCACGAGTCGACTTACGATCTGCAGCCGAATTGTGATTTTAGCCTCTGTCAAGTCGACTTAGCATGACTGTTAAGTCGACTTATGGCAAGTCGACTTAACAGTCTGTTAAGTCGACTTATGAAGTGTTCTCCAGTTGTTGATTTTCTCTCTGTCAAGTCGACTTGTGCACACTGATAAGTCGACTTATAGCGGGTTTTTTGCATACGCAGGTTTCCTATTTGCAGTCTGATTGGGGTTTTGTTTTGATATAAATAGGGAAACGATTTGTGAGGGTTTTTTATCAGAGATTGAGGAATCTTTTGAGCATTGTGAGAGGGAGATATTGTGAGCAAGGTGAGATCTTTGGTTGAGGGTTAGTTTGAGAGAATTTGTGTGATTGTAACCCTTTGTACTCTCCTTGATTTAGTGAAATCTCCCCATCCTCTCCCCGTGGACGTAGGCAAATTGCCGAACCACGTATATCTCTGTGTTTGGATTGATTTGGCTTTATTGGTTGGATTTGTGCAAGAGTTTGTCTTTCTTCTACTCGTGATCACAGGTTCGTTGTGAGTTCGTGCAAGGCTTCCGCAAAGGCGCGCGACAAGTGGTATCAGAGCTCAGATTCAGATCTAGGGTTTTGGATTAGGTGGAGGAAGATTCAGTTTGAAGCTTGGTTCTTGGAGTTCTAGGCTTTGGTGGAGTTAGGGTTTGAAGTTGCCGTTGAAGATCTCGCTTTCCTCGTGTGGTTAGGAGTTCTATTTGGAATCCAATCTAGGGTTCAGTTGGGTAATTTCTTATTCTTTCAAAGTTTGGATCTTTCTCTACAATTTGGAAGTTGTGATTATGGGTGAAGTAATTGGTGAAAGCAGCAAGATGACAGGCACAGTTCAAGTGGGTTTTCAGAACACTAAGATTAGTGTTGTGAAATATGACGGCAAGATCAATTTTGGTTTGTGGATGAGCGACGTACAGGATGCGCTCAATGCTCAAAATCTGGAGGAGACCATCATGGTCGATGTGAGGCCACCTAAATATGAAGAGGCGATATGGGAAAAGATGAATCGAAATGCTTGCGGGGTGATCAGGTCCTGTTTGGAACAGGAGCTGAAATACGATGTGATTGGGGTGACGTCTGCGATGAAGATGTGGGAAATTCTCAACAATAAGTACCTTACGAAGAGTGTTGAGAACCGGTTGCACTTGCTGCGAAGGTTATTCAGATTCCAGATGTCCAGAGGTACCTCGCTTGCGGCTCATGTGAACAACTACACTAAGTTGTTGTCGGACTTGGCGAACGTGGATGAGAAGATCACAGATGAGTACAAGGCTATTATTCTTTTGGGCTCCTTACCGGATGAGGAGTATGATACCTTCGTGCTTACGTTGCTGAACGGGAGATCTTCTATCACTTATAGTGAAGTGACTAACGCATTGACGAACTATGATTTGAGGAGGAAGGATAAGGAGACTTCCCGCGCTAGTACTTCAGGAGAGGCCTTGTCGGCGAGAGGTAGAAGCTCATATCAGAAAGGTGGAAACAGAGGGAGGTCAAAGTCAAGAGGTCGTCACCAGCTTGGAAAGAATCAATGTGCATTCTGCAAGGAGCAGGGACATTGGAAAAGAGATTGCCCGAAAGTCAAAGAAAAGGAGAATAGCAAGAATAAGGGCCCGAAGGCCAATGAGGTGAATGTTGCGAAAGGCGATGATTCCGATGATTCGAGCTTTTCTCTTTTGATTACTCCGGAGGTGAACCATTTGGATGCATCGGAGTGGATGCTTGATTCTGGCGCTACTTATCATGTGACTCCTAGGCGAGATTGGTTCTCATCATTTGAGAGACTCGATGGGGGTGTTGTGGTCATGGGAAATGATCAATCCTGTGGCGTTCGTGGGATAGGTACTGTGAGGATTCGGATGCACGATGGAGTAGTCCGTGAGCTGAAGGAGGTGAGATTCGTTCCTCAACTTAAGAAGAATCTTATCTCAGTGGGGGCTTTGGAGGCGAAGGGATTCAGGGTGACCTTTGAGGATGCTGTAGCAAAGGTTACTAAGGGATCTTTGGTGGTGATGAAGGGAGTCCGAAATCATAATTTATATTATCTGAAGGGGAGCACCGAGATTGGCCAGGTTGCTTCGGCGATTTCAGAGGCGGACATGAGCAGACTTTGGCACTACAGGCTAGGGCATACAGGTGAAAAGTCACTGCAGGCATTGTGCAAGCAGGGGCTTTTGAAGGGAGCCAAGAGTGGTAAAGTAGAATTCTGTGAGCACTGTGTACTTGGCAAGAAGACGAAGGTGAAGTTCGGGACGGCCATTCATAGGACGAGGGGCATCTTGGACTACGTGCACACAGATGTTTGGGGTCCCACTAAGACGGCATCACTTGGTGGTCGACATTGGTTCGTCACGTTCGTTGATGACTATTCTAGGCGATGTTGGGTGTACACCATGAAGCATAAGAGTGAAGTCCTAGATTTGTTTGTGGAGTGGAAGAAGAGATTGGAACTGCAGACTGGGAGAAAGATCAAGACGTTGCGATCCGACAACGGCGGCGAGTATACCTCAGACCCCTTTCTGCAGCTATGTCGAGACGAGGGCATAGAGAGGCACTTCACAGTTAGTCATACACCGCAGCAGAATGGGGTGGCGGAGAGATTGAATCGGTCTTTGCTGGAGAAGATTCGATGTTTATTGGCGCATAGTGGTTTGGAGAAGATCTTTTGGGCTGAGGCACTTTCTTATGCGAGCCACCTCATTAACAGGCTGCCTTCATCTGCGATTGAGGGGAAGACCCCTATGGAGATGTGGTCGGGAGAGACAGCACATGACTATGACCAGCTTAAGGTATTTGGTTGCCCTGCATATTATCATGTTAGAACTGATAAGTTGGAACCTCGAGCTAGGAAGGCCATATTTGTAGGATTCAAGCGTGGTGTCAAGGGATACAAGCTTTGGGATCCAGTTGATAAGAAGATTGTGCTGAGTAGGGACGTCACATTCGATGAGGCTTCTATCTTGAAGCTTCCCAGCTCTCATCAGGTGGAGAGCAACCCGACAGAGGAGATTTCGCAGGTGGTGGAGATTGATGCAGCTCCACAGAGTCCAGATAGTGCAGTATCCATGAGAGTGCCGACTGAGGTGACGCCAGGCGAGCACGACGGTGATGCGGAGGATACGGGTACTCATGAGCAGGATCAGGGACCGACGGCTCAGGTTCAGGATTCTATTGCGGCACGGAGACAGAGGAGAGACATACGGGTGCCAGCACGGTATGCCGACACAGTTGCATATGCACTTCCGGTGGAGAGTATCGATGAGATGGTGCCTACTACATTCAGAGAGGCCGAGCAGAGTTCGGAGGCTGATTCGTGGCAGGTGGCTATGCAGGAGGAGATGGAGTCTCTTCACAAGAACGATACATGGAAGCTTGTAGAGCTTCCAAAGGGGCGGAAGGCGATTGGGTGCAAGTGGGTGTACACGAAGAAGGAGGGCATTGAGGGCACTCCAGTGAGGTTCAAGGCTAGGTTGGTTGCGAAGGGCTATGCACAGGAGGAAGGTATTGATTACAATGAGGTTTTCTCTCCGGTGGTGAAGCATTCGTCGATTCGGATTTTGCTAGCTTTGGTGGCACAGTATGGATTGGAGTTAGATCAGTTGGATGTGAAGACAGCATTTCTTCATGGTGATCTTGATGAAGAAATATATATGACTCAGCCATTGGGATTCCGAGCTGCAGGGAAAGATAAGTTGGTTTGCAGGCTAAAGAAATCGCTATACGGTTTGAAGCAGTCTCCTCGACAGTGGTATAGGCGATTTGATGGTTTTATGCTTGGTCATTCGTACACTCGGAGCCAGTTTGATCCTTGCGTGTATTTTCGCAAGTTGAGAGGAGGTGCGTACATTTATTTATTGCTTTATGTCGATGACATGTTGGTTGCTTCAAGTTCCAGGTCAGCTATAGATGAGTTGAAGATTCAGCTTTCGAATGAGTTTGAGATGAAGGACTTGGGCGAGGCGAAGCGCATTTTAGGGATGGAGATCGGCAGAGACAAGAAGAAGGGCAGAATTTGTTTGACACAGGTGGCTTATTTGAAGAAGGTTCTACAGCGATTCCATGTTAGCATGGATACGAAGCCAGTTAGTGTACCGTTGGGAGCCCATTTGAAGCTTTCAGCTGACCTTTCACCGAAGTCAGTTGAAGACCGTGAGTTGATGTCGAAGACTCCATATGCGAGCGCAGTTGGGAGCTTGATGTACGCGATGGTATGTACGAGGCCGGATTTGTCACAGGCAGTGAGCATGGTGTCGAGATACATGCACGATCCAGGAGTGGGTCATTGGGATGCCGTGAGATGGATTTTGAGGTACATTCTAGGTACGCTCAATGTTGGTTTGGTTTATGAGCGGGACACTACAGGTGGGCAGTTATGCATTGGCTATGTTGATTCGGATTATGCCGGGGATTTGGATAAGCGCCGATCTACAACGGGGTATGTGTTCACCTTGACCCGTGCGCCGGTGTGTTGGAGATGCACCTTACAGTCGACGGTGGCTTTGTCTACGACGGAGGCAGAGTATATGGCAGTTACGGAGGCTGTGAAGGAGGCTATTTGGCTTCGAGGACTTCTGGAAGAACTTGGTATATCGCAGCGATCCGTCACTATTCATTGTGATAGCATGAGTGCTATATATTTGGCGAAGAATCAGGTTTTTCATGCGAGGACGAAGCACATTGACGTTCGTTATCACTTCGTTCGAGATGTTCTTGAAGATGGCGATGTGGAGATTGTGAAGGTCCATACGAAGGATAATCCGGCGGATATGCTCACGAAGGTGGTTCCAAGCAACAAGTTTGATCATTGCAGAAACTTGTTGAATATTTGTGATTGTTGAGGCCGTTGGCGGCCATTTGGATGAACTACGGGCGGCTTGATCCCTTGGGAGAGGGGGTACGTAGGCAACCATGGTGGTGCAGCCGTATTTGGAGAGACGACACATTGATGCTCTTGGTTTGGTGTCGGCTCATTTTTGGCAAAATTCGCCGAGGTGGAGAATTGTGGAGAAATCAGGAAAAGAATCAGAAAAACCAGAAAAACTGGCATAAGTCGACTCATGCACTGTGCACGAGTCGACTTACGATCTGCAGCCGAATTGTGATTTTAGCCTCTGTCAAGTCGACTTAGCATGACTGTTAAGTCGACTTATGGCAAGTCGACTTAACAGTCTGTTAAGTCGACTTATGAAGTGTTCTCCAGTTGTTGATTTTCTCTCTGTCAAGTCGACTTGTGCACACTGATAAGTCGACTTATAGCGGGTTTTTTGCATACGCAGGTTTCCTATTTGCAGTCTGATTGGGGTTTTGTTTTGATATAAATAGGGAAACGATTTGTGAGGGTTTTTTATCAGAGATTGAGGAATCTTTTGAGCATTGTGAGAGGGAGATATTGTGAGCAAGGTGAGATCTTTGGTTGAGGGTTAGTTTGAGAGAATTTGTGTGATTGTAACCCTTTGTACTCTCCTTGATTTAGTGAAATCTCCCCATCCTCTCCCCGTGGACGTAGGCAAATTGCCGAACCACGTATATCTCTGTGTTTGGATTGATTTGGCTTTATTGGTTGGATTTGTGCAAGAGTTTGTCTTTCTTCTACTCGTGATCACAGGTTCGTTGTGAGTTCGTGCAAGGCTTCCGCAAAGGCGCGCGACAAGTGGTATCAGAGCTCAGATTCAGATCTAGGGTTTTGGATTAGGTGGAGGAAGATTCAGTTTGAAGCTTGGTTCTTGGAGTTCTAGGCTTTGGTGGAGTTAGGGTTTGAAGTTGCCGTTGAAGATCTCGCTTTCCTCGTGTGGTTAGGAGTTCTATTTGGAATCCAATCTAGGGTTCAGTTGGGTAATTTCTTATTCTTTCAAAGTTTGGATCTTTCTCTACAATTTGGAAGTTGTGATTATGGGTGAAGTAATTGGTGAAAGCAGCAAGATGACAGGCACAGTTCAAGTGGGTTTTCAGAACACTAAGATTAGTGTTGTGAAATATGACGGCAAGATCAATTTTGGTTTGTGGATGAGCGACGTACAGGATGCGCTCAATGCTCAAAATCTGGAGGAGACCATCATGGTCGATGTGAGGCCACCTAAATATGAAGAGGCGATATGGGAAAAGATGAATCGAAATGCTTGCGGGGTGATCAGGTCCTGTTTGGAACAGGAGCTGAAATACGATGTGATTGGGGTGACGTCTGCGATGAAGATGTGGGAAATTCTCAACAATAAGTACCTTACGAAGAGTGTTGAGAACCGGTTGCACTTGCTGCGAAGGTTATTCAGATTCCAGATGTCCAGAGGTACCTCGCTTGCGGCTCATGTGAACAACTACACTAAGTTGTTGTCGGACTTGGCGAACGTGGATGAGAAGATCACAGATGAGTACAAGGCTATTATTCTTTTGGGCTCCTTACCGGATGAGGAGTATGATACCTTCGTGCTTACGTTGCTGAACGGGAGATCTTCTATCACTTATAGTGAAGTGACTAACGCATTGACGAACTATGATTTGAGGAGGAAGGATAAGGAGACTTCCCGCGCTAGTACTTCAGGAGAGGCCTTGTCGGCGAGAGGTAGAAGCTCATATCAGAAAGGTGGAAACAGAGGGAGGTCAAAGTCAAGAGGTCGTCACCAGCTTGGAAAGAATCAATGTGCATTCTGCAAGGAGCAGGGACATTGGAAAAGAGATTGCCCGAAAGTCAAAGAAAAGGAGAATAGCAAGAATAAGGGCCCGAAGGCCAATGAGGTGAATGTTGCGAAAGGCGATGATTCCGATGATTCGAGCTTTTCTCTTTTGATTACTCCGGAGGTGAACCATTTGGATGCATCGGAGTGGATGCTTGATTCTGGCGCTACTTATCATGTGACTCCTAGGCGAGATTGGTTCTCATCATTTGAGAGACTCGATGGGGGTGTTGTGGTCATGGGAAATGATCAATCCTGTGGCGTTCGTGGGATAGGTACTGTGAGGATTCGGATGCACGATGGAGTAGTCCGTGAGCTGAAGGAGGTGAGATTCGTTCCTCAACTTAAGAAGAATCTTATCTCAGTGGGGGCTTTGGAGGCGAAGGGATTCAGGGTGACCTTTGAGGATGCTGTAGCAAAGGTTACTAAGGGATCTTTGGTGGTGATGAAGGGAGTCCGAAATCATAATTTATATTATCTGAAGGGGAGCACCGAGATTGGCCAGGTTGCTTCGGCGATTTCAGAGGCGGACATGAGCAGACTTTGGCACTACAGGCTAGGGCATACAGGTGAAAAGTCACTGCAGGCATTGTGCAAGCAGGGGCTTTTGAAGGGAGCCAAGAGTGGTAAAGTAGAATTCTGTGAGCACTGTGTACTTGGCAAGAAGACGAAGGTGAAGTTCGGGACGGCCATTCATAGGACGAGGGGCATCTTGGACTACGTGCACACAGATGTTTGGGGTCCCACTAAGACGGCATCACTTGGTGGTCGACATTGGTTCGTCACGTTCGTTGATGACTATTCTAGGCGATGTTGGGTGTACACCATGAAGCATAAGAGTGAAGTCCTAGATTTGTTTGTGGAGTGGAAGAAGAGATTGGAACTGCAGACTGGGAGAAAGATCAAGACGTTGCGATCCGACAACGGCGGCGAGTATACCTCAGACCCCTTTCTGCAGCTATGTCGAGACGAGGGCATAGAGAGGCACTTCACAGTTAGTCATACACCGCAGCAGAATGGGGTGGCGGAGAGATTGAATCGGTCTTTGCTGGAGAAGATTCGATGTTTATTGGCGCATAGTGGTTTGGAGAAGATCTTTTGGGCTGAGGCACTTTCTTATGCGAGCCACCTCATTAACAGGCTGCCTTCATCTGCGATTGAGGGGAAGACCCCTATGGAGATGTGGTCGGGAGAGACAGCACATGACTATGACCAGCTTAAGGTATTTGGTTGCCCTGCATATTATCATGTTAGAACTGATAAGTTGGAACCTCGAGCTAGGAAGGCCATATTTGTAGGATTCAAGCGTGGTGTCAAGGGATACAAGCTTTGGGATCCAGTTGATAAGAAGATTGTGCTGAGTAGGGACGTCACATTCGATGAGGCTTCTATCTTGAAGCTTCCCAGCTCTCATCAGGTGGAGAGCAACCCGACAGAGGAGATTTCGCAGGTGGTGGAGATTGATGCAGCTCCACAGAGTCCAGATAGTGCAGTATCCATGAGAGTGCCGACTGAGGTGACGCCAGGCGAGCACGACGGTGATGCGGAGGATACGGGTACTCATGAGCAGGATCAGGGACCGACGGCTCAGGTTCAGGATTCTATTGCGGCACGGAGACAGAGGAGAGACATACGGGTGCCAGCACGGTATGCCGACACAGTTGCATATGCACTTCCGGTGGAGAGTATCGATGAGATGGTGCCTACTACATTCAGAGAGGCCGAGCAGAGTTCGGAGGCTGATTCGTGGCAGGTGGCTATGCAGGAGGAGATGGAGTCTCTTCACAAGAACGATACATGGAAGCTTGTAGAGCTTCCAAAGGGGCGGAAGGCGATTGGGTGCAAGTGGGTGTACACGAAGAAGGAGGGCATTGAGGGCACTCCAGTGAGGTTCAAGGCTAGGTTGGTTGCGAAGGGCTATGCACAGGAGGAAGGTATTGATTACAATGAGGTTTTCTCTCCGGTGGTGAAGCATTCGTCGATTCGGATTTTGCTAGCTTTGGTGGCACAGTATGGATTGGAGTTAGATCAGTTGGATGTGAAGACAGCATTTCTTCATGGTGATCTTGATGAAGAAATATATATGACTCAGCCATTGGGATTCCGAGCTGCAGGGAAAGATAAGTTGGTTTGCAGGCTAAAGAAATCGCTATACGGTTTGAAGCAGTCTCCTCGACAGTGGTATAGGCGATTTGATGGTTTTATGCTTGGTCATTCGTACACTCGGAGCCAGTTTGATCCTTGCGTGTATTTTCGCAAGTTGAGAGGAGGTGCGTACATTTATTTATTGCTTTATGTCGATGACATGTTGGTTGCTTCAAGTTCCAGGTCAGCTATAGATGAGTTGAAGATTCAGCTTTCGAATGAGTTTGAGATGAAGGACTTGGGCGAGGCGAAGCGCATTTTAGGGATGGAGATCGGCAGAGACAAGAAGAAGGGCAGAATTTGTTTGACACAGGTGGCTTATTTGAAGAAGGTTCTACAGCGATTCCATGTTAGCATGGATACGAAGCCAGTTAGTGTACCGTTGGGAGCCCATTTGAAGCTTTCAGCTGACCTTTCACCGAAGTCAGTTGAAGACCGTGAGTTGATGTCGAAGACTCCATATGCGAGCGCAGTTGGGAGCTTGATGTACGCGATGGTATGTACGAGGCCGGATTTGTCACAGGCAGTGAGCATGGTGTCGAGATACATGCACGATCCAGGAGTGGGTCATTGGGATGCCGTGAGATGGATTTTGAGGTACATTCTAGGTACGCTCAATGTTGGTTTGGTTTATGAGCGGGACACTACAGGTGGGCAGTTATGCATTGGCTATGTTGATTCGGATTATGCCGGGGATTTGGATAAGCGCCGATCTACAACGGGGTATGTGTTCACCTTGACCCGTGCGCCGGTGTGTTGGAGATGCACCTTACAGTCGACGGTGGCTTTGTCTACGACGGAGGCAGAGTATATGGCAGTTACGGAGGCTGTGAAGGAGGCTATTTGGCTTCGAGGACTTCTGGAAGAACTTGGTATATCGCAGCGATCCGTCACTATTCATTGTGATAGCATGAGTGCTATATATTTGGCGAAGAATCAGGTTTTTCATGCGAGGACGAAGCACATTGACGTTCGTTATCACTTCGTTCGAGATGTTCTTGAAGATGGCGATGTGGAGATTGTGAAGGTCCATACGAAGGATAATCCGGCGGATATGCTCACGAAGGTGGTTCCAAGCAACAAGTTTGATCATTGCAGAAACTTGTTGAATATTTGTGATTGTTGAGGCCGTTGACGGCCATTTGGATGAACTACGGGCGGCTTGATCCCTTGGGAGAGGGGGTACGTAGGCAACCATGGTGGTGCAGCCGTATTTGGAGAGACGACACATTGATGCTCTTGGTTTGGTGTCGGCTCATTTTTGGCAAAATTCGCCGAGGTGGAGAATTGTGGAGAAATCAGGAAAAGAATCAGAAAAACCAGAAAAACTAGCATAAGTCGACTCATGCACAAGGCTAAGTCGACTTATGGTAAGTCGACTTGGCCTTGTGCATGAGTCGACTTACGATCTGCAGCGGAGTTGTGGTTTTTGCCTCTGCCAAGTCGACTTATAATGTCTGATAAGTCGACTTACGAAGTCCTCTCCTGTTGCTGTTTTCACCTCTGCTAAGTCGACTTACGCCCTCTGTTAAGTCGACTTATAGCGGGTTTTTTGCATACGCAGGTTTCCTATTTGCAGTCTAATTGGGGTTTTGTTTTGGTATAAATAGGGAAACGATTTGAGAGGGTTAAATATCAGAGATTGAGGAATCTTTTGAGCATTGTGAGAGGGAGATATTGTGAGCAAGGTGAGATCTTTGGTTGAGGGTTAGTTTGAGAGAATTTGTGTGATTGTAACCCTTTGTACTCTCCTTGATTTAGTGAAATCTCCCCATCCTCTCCCCGTGGACGTAGGCAATTTGCCGAACCACGTATATCTCTGTGTTTGGATTGATTTGGCGTTATTGGTTGGATTTGTGCAAGAGTTTGGCTTTCTTAGACTCGTGATCACAGGTTCGTTGTGAGTTCGTGCAAGGCTTCCGCAAAGGCGCGCGACAAACTCATGAAAGATGATTTTAATTTGTGTGTGTATACACACACCACTCTTTAAAAAAAAAAAAATCACCTAAGTACCGACATAGTTACATGTATATAATGCATCACAATATCTTATAGGGTTTTTTATGCAAAACGACCATAATATATAGTGCCTTTTCGGAAAATCACCACAATTTTTTTTATTTTCATTAGAACATCACAAAATATAGTGTTTTTTTGGAGAACCACCACGAATTTTTTTTATTTTCATTGAACCATCATAAAAATATGCATACATAACAAAGTGCCACTAAATTATAATTTTGCATCTATATCTTGTTAAACTAAATAATATGCTAAATCCCTAAAATTTCCTCACCAATCTATTATTATATTTTCTCAAACCAACAAAATACCCGAACACCGTTGATGACCTAAATTGTTGGGAGGTTCCAATATGACTCCCACTATTCTCGGTCGCCTCATTATCCAAAAAATAAAAAAAGAAGCAAAAACAAAATACCTTATTTCCCTCTAGAACTTTATTAAGTCCCTCAAAAAAGTTTACGGCGACAAGTAGGTCCAAAAGCTCATTGGCGGTAAATTTTCTAGTTGGAAAATTTTTTCCACCTCCCTGACCTCTTAAATTGTTGTATTTTGCACCTTTCTTATTCTTAAATTGTTGTATTCCGCCTCCCTCCCCCTCTCAACTCCCCCACACACCCCACCCACACCCGGGGCCCCGCGGCCTCCCTCCCTCCCTCCCTCTCTGCTCCAACAGCCAACTGTAGAATCATTCTGGCAGCTTGGCGGTCGACCGCGGGTCTTTGGTGGTCGATCGCGTTCGTGCACGGGTCCTCACTGTACCTCTGGATCTTTGGCGGTCGACCATGACGGTCAACCGCGTTTTCTTCTGGTG
>NC_033794.1:69421290-69438727 GCF_001876935.1 Asparagus officinalis | reverse complement strand
TACGGTCGACCGTGGCAGTCGACCGCGATGCCTGCGTGGTCGACCACCACGATCGACCGTCAAAACGGTTTGGACTGAATCTGGGTTCCAAACCCGTTTCGTTTGGGAGTTGTATAAATACTCTTAACTCGTTTTTAGGGTTTAAGGGAGAAGATTTTGAGCTGAAAAAAGGAGATTTGGGGCTTCTATTGTTGGAGCCATTTGGAGAGCATAAGAGGGCTTATTTGTAGGTTTGTGGTAAGATTTGTAACCCTAATTGTATTCCCCTTGATTTCTATTAGTAAAACTCCCCCCCCATTGCCCCGTGGACGTAGGCAATTTGCCGAACCACGTATATTGTGTGTTCTTACTATGATTGAGTGTGGCTTATGCTATTGTGGTCTATTATTGGTTCTTGTGTGTACTATTGATTTGCCGAATCGGCTTCCGCCGCGCACAACAAATGGTATCAGAGCTCCGGGTTTGATTTAGGAGTTTGTTCGAAGGATTCGCTGTTGGATTCTTGTTTGGAGAGGTAGATCTACAATATGGGTGAAACAAGCAAGTCTAGCTCAAGTACTACAAGCACATCGGGGTCGACTTTGACGAAGGCGATTCAAAATTTGAGCATCAATAATACTAAGATTGATATCCCGAAGTTCGACGGCAAGATCAATTTCGGTTTGTGGAGGTGTCAAGTAATGGACGCCTTAGATGCACAAAATTTGGAGGAGACTCAAGATCAATTTCGGTTTGTGGAGGTGTCAAGTAATGGACGCCTTAGATGCACAAAATTTGGAGGAGACTCTTGAGCTACAAGAGAAACCAAGTAATGGACGCCTTAGATGCACAAAATTTGGAGGAGACTCTTGAGCTACAAGAGAAACCCGAAGATGTAGAAGATAAGGTATGGAAGAAAATGAATAGTAGGGCTTGTGGGGTTATTCGGTCATGCTTAACACAGGATCTCATTTATGATGTGATGAACAAGACGTCGGCGAAGAAATTATGGGAAACGCTCAATGTAAAATATTTGACGAAGAGCATTGAGAATCGACTTCACTTGAAGAAGAGGTTCTACCAATTCAGATGAAGAGGGGAGTTTCTATTCGGGAGCATGTTAACAACTTCACAAAGCTAATTTCAGATATTGCCAATGTGGATATTATGGTTGAGGATGAAGACAAGGCGATGTTACTATTGTGTTCGTTGTCGGAGGATGATTTTGGTATGTTTTTTCTCACTTTGATAAATGGACGAACTACAGTTAGCTACAAGGAGGTGACCTCGGCGTTAGTGAATTATGAGCTGAGGAAGAATGATGGTGAACTCTTCGAGAGAGCATCAGGGGATGCATTAGCAGTTCGTGGCCGTAGTCCAAACCGTCAAAGGTTCAACCATTCAAAATCTAAGAATAGGGGTGACCATAAGAGTGTTGGTAGAAATCAATGTGCCTTTTGCAAAGAAGAGGGACATTGGAAGAATGAGTGCCCAAAGTTAAAGGATAGAGTTGGGAAGCAAAGGGGGAAAGCTGTACAAGCTTCAGAGGTGAATGTTGCTAAAGTTATTGGCGACACTTCAGATTTGGATTCTTCCGGTTATTCTTGTCCAACACTACTGTCTGTTTGTTATGCCGACTCTACGGAGTGGATGTTGGATTCGGGAGCTATATTTCACATTTACCCTAAGAGGGATTGGTTTACAAACTTTAAGGAGTTGGAAAGGGGGGACGTGGTGCTCATGGGGAACGATCACGTTTGTCCTATTAGTGGGATTAGCTCAGTCCGGATCAGAATGCTTGACGAGGTGACTAGGGAATTGAAAGAAGAAGGTTCGTGCCGCAGTTGACAAAGAACATCATTTCTCTTGGGACTTTGGAGGCAGCTGGTTATAGAGTGATCTTAGAGGATGCTACATTGAAGGTCATGAAGGGGTCCATGGTGGTGATGCGAGGTGTCAGGGAAAACAACCTATACTACTTAAAGGGCAAGACAGTTACAGGGGGTCTGACTGCTTCCATCACCACAGAGGAGGATACTACCATCCTATGGCACTTGAGACTTGGATACACAGGTGATAAGTCCCTACAGTTATTGGCAAAACATGAGCTATTGAAAGGTGCAAAGACCTGCAAGATGGAGCTGAGTGAGCATTGCATACTTGGGAAGAAGACTAAAGTGAAGTTCGGCACCGCTATTCACAACACCCAAGGTATATTGGATTACATTCACACAGATGTTTAGGGCCCTTCCAAGCACACATCGCTTGGTGAGGCAAATTATTTTGTTACTTTCATTGATGATTATTCCAGGAGGAATTGGGTATATACAATGAAGCATAAATATGAGGTCCTGGATATATTTGTGAAGTGGAAGAAAAAAGTGAAGCTGCAGACAGGTAGAAAGATGAAAACTCTTCGTTCA
Source organism: Asparagus officinalis (assembly GCF_001876935.1). Taxonomy (NCBI): domain Eukaryota; kingdom Viridiplantae; phylum Streptophyta; class Magnoliopsida; order Asparagales; family Asparagaceae; genus Asparagus; species Asparagus officinalis. The sequence continues at coordinate 69,436,325 of NC_033794.1, read as the reverse complement.
GACAACGATGGAAAGTATAAGAGTGATCCATTTCTGTAATTTTACCGGGATCACGCCATTAGAAGACACTTCACAGTTAGAGAGACACCGCAACGGAACAGGGTGGCTGAGAGACTGAACCGTACCTTGCTGGAGAATGTGCAATGTATAATGACGCAGAGTGGATTGGCTAGATCCTTTTGGGCCGAGGCGTTGGTTTATGCGAGTCATCTCGTTAACAGGTTGCCGTGCACTGTGATAGAGGGGAAGACTCCGATGGAGCATTGGTATGGTTCTGTGGCTAGTGATTATGAGACTCTTTGGATATTTGGGTGTCCAGCTTATTTCCATGTCAGTAATAGGAAGTTGAATCCGAGAGCGAGGAAGGCTATCTTTGTGGGATTTAGAGAATGTGTCAAAGGCTTCAAATTATGGGATTTACAAGACAAGAAGATGGTTATTAGCAGAGATGTTACATTTGATGAGACATACATGATGAAGCCTCGAGTTCCTACAGAGGTGGAGGATATCACAGCAGGTGAAGGATGATATGACTCCACCCACTCCAGACAGCACTGTGTCCATTGAGACTCCTACAGAGATGACACTGGAAGGAGATGAGATGACAGTTGGGTATTTGAAGGATATAGTGGATGGTGAGGCTCAGGAGCAGGGTCATACTCAGGGGTCCATTGTAGCAGATAGACCGAGGAGAGAGATTCGTTGGCCAGCTAGATATAATGACGTCATGGTGGCATATGCTTTATCAGTGAAGGTCGTTGATGATTTGGTTCCTTCCACATTCAGGGATGCAGAATTTAGCCCTGATTCTATTAGGTGGAGGAATGCTATGGAGGAGGAGATGCAATCTCTCCAGAAGAACGACACTTAGGAATTTGCAAATCTACCTAAGGGTAAGAAAGCTATTGGTTACAAGTGGGTGTATGCTAAGAAGGAGGGATATTCTATTGGGAACATTCGGTTCAAAGCCAGATTGGTTGTTAAGGGATATGCACAGCTTGAGGGTGTTGATTACAACGAGGTATTTTCACCCATTGTGAAGTATTCGTCGATTCAGATCCTATTGGCATTAGTGGCACAGCTGGATTTAGATTTGGTCCAAATGGACGTGAAGACGGCTTTTCTACATGGAGACTTAGATGAGGAGATCTACATGACACAACCCATGGGATATAAAGCTGCAGGAAGAGAAGAATTGGTGTGTAAATTGAAGAAATCCCTTTATGGACTGAAGCAATCACTGCGACAGTGGTACAAGAGGTTTGATAGCTTTATGATTGGCCAAGGATACACGATGAGCCCTTATGATCCGTGTGTTTATATGTGCAAGCTACAGGATGGTGAGCATATTTACTTGTTATTATAGGTTGATGATATGCTCATTGCCTCCAGGAACACTTCAGCTATAGAGAAATTGAAAAATGAGCTGTCATCTGAATTTGAGATGAAGGACCTGGAAGAGGCTAAGAAGATATTGGGTATGAAGATTGAGCGAGACAGAGTGAAGGGGAAATTGAAGCTTACACAGAGGAGTTACTTGCAGAAGATGCTGAAGAAATTCAGTTTTGAGGGTAATACCAAGCTTGCAGAAGATGCTGAAGAAATTCAGTTTTGAGGGTAATACCAAGGTGGTGAGTACTCCATTAGCTCCTCACTTTAAGCTTTCAGCGGAAATTCAGTTTTGAGGGTAATACCAAGGTGGTGAGTACTCCATTAGCTCCTCACTTTAAGCTTTCAGCGTTAATGTTGCCTGTTTCAGTTGAGGACAGATATTACATGTCGAATGTCCCATATGCTAGTGCAGTAGGTAGCTTGATGTATGCGATGGTGTGTACGAGGCCAGATTTGTCACAGGTCGTGAGCATGGTATCTAGGTACATGCATAACCCTGGGAAGGGTCATTGCGAGGTTGTGAAGTAGATTCTACGGTATATTAAGGGTACTGTGGATGTTAGGTTGATATTTAAGAAGAATGATGAGACGGGGTAGGATTGTATTGGCTACGTGGATTCAGACTATGCCGGAGATCTTGACAAACATCGGTCCACTACAGGTTATGTTTTTACATTTCTAGTGCACCGGTGTGTTGGAGATGCACTATTCAGTCTATAGTGACGCTCTCTACTACGGAGGTAGAATATATGACGGTGACTGAAGCTGTGAATGAGGCTTTGTGGCTACATGGTTTGTTAGATGATTTGGGGATTGCACAGAAGACAATTTAGGTATATTGTGATAGCATGTTGATAATCATATTTTATTACAATTTTATACCCTCATTATCTATTTTTAATGAATAAATATATCACTAATAATTGTTTTTATTTTTAATTGCAGGTTAATGAAGAATAAAGCCCAAAAATCCCATCTCTCAACAAAAGCTCATGAATTAAATGAAGAACACAAGAAAGAGCCAAAAATCCCAAGCCCAGAATCAAGCCGAGTAGCTTGTAGAAGCCGGAGAAAATAAAAAAAATCAAATATGAAAACAAAATATATTCAAGATGGTTGGCCGCAAAGAAATGACGATATCTCTCAATCCCGATGGCGGAATTTAACATATAATATATGAAAATCGCCTACCTCGATGAGACGAAGCCATCTATGGAGGCAGATTTTTGATTAGACATTGATGCCAGCATCGATGCTGGCATCGATTCCGGCATCGATGCCAGCATCGATGCTGGTATCGATACCTACGTCGTTCTGTTACAGATCAAAGGCTGAAATTTACTTGTTTGGGATAAGATTTTAATCTAATGGCTCTCATTCATTGATGTTTACTATAAATAGGGGTAGAGAGTGAGGGGTTGATGGTGTGAAATTTTTTGTAACTCCTTTTGGAGAGGAGGACTACTCTTAATTGAGAAGGCCTTCCAAATTTGTAATTTTTTATTACAATTAATAAAAGAATTTTTTCACCACTTTAAATTTTTCTTTTCTTCTCTTTGTTGGATGAAGAAGATATAGATAAAGATGGAGATTAATTTGAATGTTTGTTTTTCTTATTTCTCTTTTATTGGTTATTAGTTTAGATTTATTTTCATGCTTGTAATTAGATTTTATTTTCTTGTTTAAATAGCTAAGATGCTAGAACCCTCTTGTCTTAGATTTATTTCATGCTTATAGATTAGATTTATTTCATGCTTATAGAGTAGATTTATTTTTTTGCATTTAATTCTTGCAATTTATTTTGTAGTTTAGATTTTACAATTTATTTTGTAGTTAGATTTTAATTTCTTGCACTATTCACCTTGAGGCTAGAACCCTCTTGGGTTTAGTTTTTCTTTTTGTTTATTTTTATTTTCTTTGATTCGCCTTTAGGCTAGAACCCTCTAGGAAATCACCATTTTCTAAGAAGTGGATTCAATTCTAGATTACCCATATCTTTAATTAAATCCGCCATCTTTACTTTCTTGAATTTTATTTTCATTCTTGATTTTCCTTTTTGATTCTTGATTTTATTCATCTCTCCTTGTGGAAATTATTCATTCATTATCATATCCACTCTCACTTACATTTTGTGCCTATTTACACACTATCACCTTCTTAATTTCTTCATAATCACATTCACTCATCACTCCTATTTGTCACATACACAACATAAGAACCGATTTTATATTTTCTCCTACAAAACACCTTCCTCGTGGGATAGATATCTTTATACTATAACTTGACACGGTTGTGCACTTGCAACACTTTTTGGTACATGTTTATGCCGCATCAAGTTTTTGGCGCCGTTGCCGGGGAGGGTGTTTAAGTAGGATTTTATTTAATTTGGTTCTTTAACTTGTGTGTTTTTTGTGAAGGAACCACTTGGAGCTTGAAGATCGCGGATTGGAGATCTAGAGCTTGGAGAATTGCTTTTAGGTAACTCTTCTTTCTAGCATTTTCAATTCCACCCTCTTTAGTTAGCTTCAACTCTTCTTTCTAGCATTTTCAATTCCACCCTCTTTAGTTAGCTTCACAATTAGAGACAATTAGGATTTAAAAAAAAAGGATTTTTTTTGTTGACCATAATAAAATTCACCTTTCACTTGGACATTAACTAACAAGATAATAAACTCAAACAGTGTTCACCTCATAGTTGTTTGATTGTAAACCATAATAAAAAATATAAAGATTTTTTCCCATCCTTTTTAGTCGCTTTTAATTTCTAGGGTTGCATTTCATATAGTTAGTAGGAATTCACCTTAATTTCTAGGGTTGCATTTCATATAGTTAGTAGGAATTCACCAAAGTGATTTGAGCATCTTGATTTGGCACACACGAATTCACCAAAGTGATTTGAGCATCTTGATTTGGCACACACCTAAAAATATTTTTAAGGGCAAAACCCTATAATCAAGATAAGGTAAGGAATTTCATCATCCTTTCCTTAACCCAAAAATCACTAATTCCTCACTACACCACCTAAGCCTAATAAAACTTATTAGACGTTGGCCCTAAGGATTCGAGCTCAATAAGGAACAAAGAATCCTTAAGTGAACCGGTTTAAGTTTTCTTGGATTAGTTGGTGTCTAAGGCAAGGTTTAGGGGTTGCGTAAAGCGCTCCGCAAGGAACGAGGTACTTAATTGATCTCTGATCACCCTCTAGTACTATCCTTACCTGGCTAACTACCCGGGTAAAACTTTAATCTTTTCACTTTAGGAGTTTTTGGTTAGGAGCTGGTCTAGTTGAGTTAGACTTAACCCTAGAGTTAGAGTGATTGAAAAGTGATTGATTTTGATTTATTTTAGTTAGGATTTTCCTCTCTTTCCATTCTCTCCTCATTAAAAAAAACTAACTTTCATAAAAAAAGTATAAAAAGAAATAGTTTTGGTGTATGCAACCGTGGTTTAGGGATAATACACATCAATTAATTCGCTTTGAACCAATCATAGAAATGGCGTATCGTAATCCACCCATTCTTTAAGATATGTGCTATCCCATTAGGAATGCAATCCCCTCTTGTATTAGGCTCCCCGAAACAAATGGAATAAATTTTGAGCTTAGACCGCATTATATAAACATGCTTCCCAAAATCCTTGGAAATGAAACAGAAGATGCATATATTTTTATCTCGGAATTTGAGGAAGTGTGTATTATGATTAAAATAAGAGAATTAACAGAAGATGCAATCAAACTCAGATTTATTCCATTTACTCTCAAAGAAAAAGCAAAAAAAATGACTGTATAGCTTACCCGTAAATTCCATCACTACTTGGGAGGAATTTATCACCGTTTTTCTTAAGAAATTTTTCCCGATCCATAAAACGGTGAATATAAGAAACAACATCATGAATTTTAAAATTGTCCTGGGAGAACCCTTTTGGAAGTATTTTGACCGATTTAAAGATCTTCTCATCCAATGTCCTCATCACGGTTTAGAAAAATGGCGATTGCGCCAAATAATTTATGAAGGATTAGATTATTCTGCAAAAACTTCCTTAGAATCAATGTGCCACGGGGATTTTATGAGGAAAACGCTGATGAAGCTTGAGAGTTTTTAGAGAGTCTTTCTGTAAAAACCATGCAATAGGAACACTGTGATGACCGAGTGTCATCAGTTCCCCAACCCAAGTCCAGTGGTATTTCCTTAGAGTCGAACATTGTATCTGAAGCTAAGATGGCCACAATCATGCGTAGGTTAGAAGCTTTAGAAATCAAGGAAAGAGACCCGGCTCAAATCAATCAAGTTTTAGCCTCAGGATGTCACAACTGTCTATCACCATCTCATGTTTCAGAAGAATGTCATCTCTTAGGAAATAATCAGCCATTAGGACAGGTCAACGCTACATTCCAGCGTTACGCAAATGATCAATTCTCTCCAACCTACAACGCAGGTTGGAGAAATCACCCAAACTTTGCATGTAATCAGGGAACTCACTCCGGAACTCAAAACTTCACTCTCTCTTCAAACCAACAATTTCCTAGGGGAAACACAGTTCCTTTCAATTCTCATCCACAATTTCAACAACCCAATCTGCCGTATCAAAATCAGTCTCCTCTTTATCAAGCTGTAATTCAGACTCCTCACAATCCAGATCAGGATAAATGTCTCAATGTCTTGGAAAGGGGTTTGGAAACCATATTTAAGGCCTCCACTCAAACCATGAATATGTTGACTCAAACATCCAGCACTCTGAATTCCTTTATGTAATCAACCGGACAAATGCTCAATTCCAACACTCAAGCTATAGCTAGATTAGAATCCCAACTTGGTCAATTAGCTAGGGCCGTGAGTGAAAGAGAGACAGAAAATTTTTCGAGTTAACCTGTGGTCAACCCTAAGGACATAGGATGCAAATCATCCTATGAAGCTCAAGTGAATGCAATCCATTCACTTCGGTCAGGTAGACAGGTCGATAATCAAGTGAGAACTCCCCCAAGTCAAACTTTTGATCCAGTACAAATTCCTTCTCCTTCTCCTTCTCCTTCTGATGAATCTATTTAACCCCCCTCAGATGACCAAGAACCTGAACCTAACTTGATAAATTGTGCACTTGCAATTTTTGGTACATAATTATGCCGCGTCATAGACTCAGGCTTAGGAAACACTCCCCTCAAGAGGAGAAGATCCTAGAAATATTCAAGCAGGTTAAGGTCAATATTCCTCTCTTAGATGTAATTGAACAAATTCCATCTTATGCTAAATTTTTAAAAGAATTGTGCACTAAGAAGAGGAGAATAAATATTCCAAAGAAAGTCTTTTTAGCCGCCAATATCAGTGAAATGTTATCAAATCCTATACCTTTGAAACGTAAAGATCCAGGTTCCCCCATCATTTCATGTATCATTGGTAATACTCACATTGATAAAGCACTTTTAGACTTAGGGGCCAGTGTCAATTTGCTTCCATATTCAGTCTACCAGCAATTGGGTCTTGGTGTATTGAACCCAACCAGATGCACCTTACAGTTGGCTGATAGGTCTGTTAAGGTCCCTATGGGTGAGTTAGAGGATGTTCTGATTAAGGTTGAAGATTTTATTTTTCCAGTAGATTTTGTAGTCTTGGAAACACAGCCTGTTTCCAATCCTAAAGGATAGACACCTGTCATCTTAGGACGACATTTCTTAGCCACTTCTAATGCTCTCATCAACTGTAGAACTGGTAAAATGAAGCTGTCCTTTGGGAATTTGACTGTTGATCTCAACATTTTTATTCCAGGGGACAAACCAAATAATCAGCCTCTAGAAATAAATTACATCCAGGAAAGATCAGAAGAAGAAGAAGAAGAAGAAAAAGTCTGATTTGAGTTTTGAGGAAATTTTTGATGGAGAGTTAGAGTTTTTAGAAGAAGCAGATCAGTTTCTTGAGAATAATGAAACTGTGTTAAACATTTGCTACTTTGAATTAAATTTTGAAGAATTCTTTCTTGATGAACTTAGATTCTTAGAGAATAATCAACAACCAAAATTTCAGAACTCTACAGAAGAATTGGTTGTTAGAAAATAAAACTTCACAGTACAAGAGTCTAAGTTCATTAAGAAATGTAAAATGCATGACACCAATAATACCTACCTTACTTTGTTGTAAGAATTATTGAACAACCCGAAATGCTTGGAATTTTACATTATTGATTATATCATTCTGAATTTATTTAAAATCTGGGGAAGAATTTTTAACAATAAGGTAGGATTCAATGTAGAATACGAACTCTTCGTGTTGAACACTTCATTCCACATTATTTGCTTTGTTTATTTCAGAATAATGAAAAGAATTTATTCTTCTCTCATTTGAGAGTTTCTTGTTCATGTGTAAAAAAAAAAAGAAAAAAAGAGAGAAAAAAAAGAAAAAAAAGAAGAGAATAATAAATTTTTGATTCTATCCTCCTCAGACCAACGATAATTGTAGATTTTTATCAGCTGATCAAATGTAAGTACTTCACTTCTTATCTGCTTTACTTTGTGCATCATAGAGTTTGCATTGAGGACAATGCAAAATTTAGGTGTGGGAGTGGGAATTAGTTATTTTTTCTCTTTATTTTACATTTTTAGTTGCATTTTTGTCATTTTTTCCTTTTCCTTAAAAAATTTATAAAAATATCGTCACTTGCCAAATTGATAGAGTTATGTAATAATTGATTTATTTGATAAATTTTAAATTTTCTAATCTCTAGTTTGTTATTTACTCAAGTTTATCTTTTATGATAACTCTAAATAAATTTCTTAAGAAATGATTTTCAAAGTAGTATACTTCACTTAAGCCTTAACTTAGATTTTTATTTAAAATAATGGAATTTACGCATGCTTAGCTTAGAGTTAAAAATAATTTTTCAAAATGTCTTGACTTACATATTTTTCAGAATATATATACATATACATATAAAAAAATTACAAAAGAAGAGTGCGAAAAATGAGCACCAAAAGAAAAAAAAAACTCTTAAATTCAAGGTGATTCTATCTTATAAAGCCTAAGTTGACCGAGTAATTAAGCCCAAAGAGTATTTCCATACTTAATGACCTAAGCCCAATTTGGTTGGGATCCATTGGCCCAAAACTAGTTAAATGATCGCTTAGAAAGCCCGTTAAAGTAGAACAAAAATCACCAAGGAAGAAAGAGTCAAAAAAAATAATATAAAAAATAAAAAATAAAAATAAAAATACTAATAAATGTTTTATATATATAGTTATATTTGTATATATGGTCATGAAAAATATTTTAGATCAAGCAACTTGAATATTAATTTAAATAAAGAATTAGCATGTTCTTTTCAAAACTTTTAAATTAAATTTCTAAGTTTGGCTTGGTTTTGTGTTGCTTTAAAGGCTTGTTATATGCGCTAAATACAACCGCGATTCCTGCGAAAGTGAGTTAGGATTTTCTTTTTCTTTCTTTTCTAGAGGACTAGCAAAAGTTTAGGTGTGAGGGTATTTAATAATCATATTTTATTATAATTTTATACCCTCATTATCTATTTTTAATGAATAAATATATCATTAATAATTATTTTTATCTTTAATTACAGCTTAATGAAGAATAAAGCCCAAAAATCCCATCTCTCAACAAAAGCTCATGAATTAAATGAAGAACACAAGCAATAGCTAAAAATCCCAAGCCCAAAATCAAGCCGAGTAGCTTGTAGAAGCCGGAGAAAATAAAAAAAATTAAATATGAAAACAAAATATATTCAAGATGGTTAGCCGCAAAGAAATGACGATATCTCTCAATCCGGAAGGCAAAATTTAACATATAATATATGAAAATCGCCTACCTCGACGAGACGAAGCCATCTGTGGAGGCAGATTTTTTATTGGACATTGATGCCAGTATCGATGCTGGCATCGATTCCGGCATCGATGCCAGCATCGATGCTGGTATCGATACCTATGTCGTTCTGTTACAGATCAAAAGCTGCAATTTGCTTATTTTGAATAATATTTTAATCCAAGGGTTCTCATTTGCTGATGTTTACTATAAATAGGGGTAGAGAGTGAGAGGTTGAGGGTGTGAAAATTTTTGTAACTCCTTTTGGAGAGGAGGGCTACTCTTAATTGAGAAGGCCTTCCAATTTGTAACTTTTTGTTACAATTAATAAAAGGATTTTTTTACCACTTTAAATTTTTCTTTTCTTCTCTTTGTTGGATGATGAAGATGAAGATAAAGATGGAGATTAATTTGAAGGTTTGTTTTTCTTATTTCTCTTTTATTGCTTATTAGTTTAGATTTATTTTCATGCTTGTAATTAGATTTTATTTTCTTATTTAAATAGCCAAGAGGCTAGAACCCTCTTGCTTTAGATTTATTTTATACTTATAGATTAGATTTATTTCATGCTTATAGAGTAGATTTATTTTTTTGTATTTAATTCTTGTAATTTATTTTGTAGTTTAGATTTTACAATTTATTTTATAGTTAGATTTTAATTTCTTGTACTATTCACCTTGAGGCTAGAACCCTCTTGGGTTTAGTTTTTTTTTGTTTATTTTTATTTTCTTTGATTCGCCTTTAGGGTAGAATCTTCTAGGAAATCACCATTTTCTAAGAAGTTGATTCAATTCTAGATTACCCATATATTTAATTGAATCCGACATCTTTACTTTCTTGAATTTTATTTTCATTCTTGATTTTCCTTTTTGATTCTTGATTTTATTCATCTCTCCTTGTGGAAATTATTCATTCATTGTCACACCCACTCTCACTTACATTTTGTGCCTATTTACACACTATCACCTTCTTAATCTCTTCACAATCACATTCACTCATCACTCCTATTTGTCACATACACAACATAAGAACCGATTTTATATTTTCTCCTACAAAACACTTTCCTCGTGGGATCGATATCTTTATAACACAACATAAGAACCGATTTTATATTTTCTCCTACAAAACACTTTCCTCGTGGGATCGATATCTTTATACTATAACTTGACATTGTTGTTCACTTGTAACATTTTTGGTACATGTTTATACCTCATCACATGTCAGCTATCTATTTGGTGAAGAACTAAGTCTACCATGCACGCACGAAGCACATTGATTTCAGATTTCACTTTGTATGTGACGTATTGGATGATGGTGATGTCACGTTGGAGAAGGTCCATACTAAGGACAACCCTGCTGATATGTTTACCAAAGTTGTTCTAGGTGTGAAGTTTGATCATTGTTTGAATTTATTGAATATTCTTCGGTGTTGAGGCCGTTGGCAGTCATTTAGATGAACTACGTTCGGCTTGATTCCTTAGGCAAGAGGATACGTAGGTAGTCTTGCAGATGTAGCTGGTTGTATGAGTTGAATTTGATTGGGGGCGAGATTGTTTGAGCTCTCTTTTTGAGTCCCGACAAGTGGGACATTTGGGTGTCGGCTCAGTTTTGGCAAAACGTTCGCCGAGGTGGAGATTTGTAGAATTGACAGAAATATCAGGTGAACGGGTAGAAGAATCATTCTAGCAGCTTGGCAGTCGACCGCGGGTCTTTGGCGATCGACCGCGTTCGTGCACGGGGCCTCACTGTGCCTTTGGATCTTTGATGGTTGACCGTGACGGTCGACCGCGTTTTCTTCTGGAGTTTGGGCCTATTTCTAGAGTTGGTGCGGTCGACCGTGGCGGTCAACTGCGATGCCTGCGCGGTCGACCACCACGGTCGACCGCCGAAGCGGTTTGGGCTGAATCTGGGTTCCAGACCCATTTCGTTTGGGAGTTGTATAAATACCCTTAACTCGTTTTTAGGGTTTAAGGGAGAAGATTTTGAGCTGAAAAAAAGAGGAGATTTAGGGCTTCTATTATTGGAGCTATTTGGAGAGATTAAGAGGGCTTATTTGTGGGTTTATAGTAAGATTTGTAAACATATTGTATTCCCCTTTATTTCTATTAGTAAAACTCCCCCCTCCTTGCCCTGTGGACGTAGGCAATTTGCCGAACCACGTATATTGTGTGTTCTTGCTGTGATTGAGTGTGGCTTATGTTATTGTGGTCTATTATTGGTTCTTGTGCGATGCCTGCGCGGTCGACCACCACGGTCGACCGCCGAAGCGGTTTGGGCTGAATCTGGGTTCCAGACCCATTTCGTTTGGGAGTTGTATAAATACCCTTAACTCGTTTTTAGGGTTTAAGGGAGAAGATTTTGAGCTGAAAAAAAGAGGAGATTTAGGGCTTCTATTATTGGAGCTATTTGGAGAGATTAAGAGGGCTTATTTGTGGGTTTATAGTAAGATTTGTAAACATATTGTATTCCCCTTTATTTCTATTAGTAAAACTCCCCCCTCCTTGCCCTGTGGACGTAGGCAATTTGCCGAACCACGTATATTGTGTGTTCTTGCTGTGATTGAGTGTGGCTTATGTTATTGTGGTCTATTATTGGTTCTTGTGTGTGCTATTGATTTGTCGAATCGGCGTCCGCCGCGCACAACACCAACAAGGTAGCAACAGCAGCAAATTGTTAATGACCGAGTTACATAATACATTCCTTTATTTCTTGACTGCAATGTTTTTCTTAATTCATATAACAATTCCATATTAATTCCAATTATTATTGCAGTTTATGTCTGATGAGCATCTTGAACCTACAACGAAAGTCTGCGAGGAGATAGAAGCATCGACTTCTGCATCAGTTTCCTTCCTCAGACCAATGTTAGACTTGCATCTGCCACCACTAGAAAATGATTTTGAGAGATGTTGGTTTAAAATTTGTTTTGCGTTATTCTTCTTTCGTATGAATATTAACAGGGCATACTTCTTTATAGAGTCAATGATCTTTGTTATCTATTAATGATGATGCCTCTGTTTAGATTTTTATTTTTCTTCTTTTACTCAGGGAACACTGTTAGCTATTTGTATAGAGGCACTTTTTATTTTAATGAATTAATTTGTACATGTAGCTTCTCTCTTCTTTCGCAAGAAGGTGGATGAACTTTGGTTGATCTTTTGATCACTCGGTTCCGTAATCTGTTTTCATTTGGTCTCTCAAGGTTATCTTAGTTTATGTATATAATACATTCTTTTGATTATGGGAAGAGAGAGTTTGAGGAAAAGATACTTCCTTTATGATGAGAAGTATGCACCTTATTGGTTTTTCTAAATGTTCGTCCTTATTTTTTTCTTCCATGACGCGCATGGAAATTGTTCACTTTTTTCTCCAGTCCAAATAAACTTTTAGAATTTTTCTCCTGCATGTACTGAAATGCGATGAATATATATTAAAAAAGATGTTAGCTTTAGCCTATTCCAATGTGCAATAAAGCATGCTAACAAAGCAGTCTTAATCCAAGTATTTTGGTTCCCATACACACGTTAAAGAGATTTGGACACAATGCCTGCAATTTATCTAGCATATACCTTTCACATTTTCATCGTTCATTCGTTCTGGAAGTAGCTGTAGGCATATAAAATTGCTTATAGGTCCCTTAGCACAGTTCGGCATAAACCGACGAACCAACGAGGTGACGAGATCGACGAATCGCACGCGAACAACGGAATGAATCCACCCGCGTGCAGAATCAAACTAACGAGTTGAGGAATCAACGAGTCATCCAACCGAGAGCGGACTCGGACGAATCGCGATCGAATCAAGATCAGTTTCGAACTCAAACTCAAAAGCCGATTTACTGCCTAATCGGGATCCAAGCTTCCAAATCAAGATCCCGAACAAATCAAAGTTCACAACAGAACCACAACCGAATCACGGACAGAACCGGAAACAACGGAAAACAACGGAACGAACAACACCCGGAGGGGCTCGGCCGAAACCGAACCATCTCAAGGTGGCTCGGTGGCCGAGCCACCTCGGGGTGGCTCGGCCAAGGCCGAGCCACCTCAGGCCCTGGGGGGGCCGAGCCACCTCAGGGTGGCTCGACATGAGCCGAGCCACCTTGAGGTGGCCGACGGCTTGGATGTTGGCCACACGTGCACACGGGCACGGGCACAGTGTTGAGAGCCTATAAATAGGCCAAGGGGTTGTTCATTTGAGGGGTTGGAATTTCAAGAGCCAAAACTCTGCCGGATTGAAGAGTGAACTCAGAGCTTTGAAGACCTGAAGACTTGCACGTACAGATCTGATCCTCGGCGAGCACCTACGTCAGAAAAGGCAGGATTTCGAGAGGAGACAAAGAACAGATCTGAGATCTACACGATATCACACTCCGGATCTAAGCTTGGTCTTAGATCCCGAGATCTGAGCGATTATTCCCTTGGTGGACTAATCCCTCCCGGCTATTATTCCCTTCGTGGAATAATACCCGTATAATCGTGTAGATCCGACCGGATCTAGATCGCGCGGTGGTCCACGGATTAACCCCGGCGTCGGCAAAGAACCCACAAAAGCGAGAGACCGCAAAACAGGATCTCGCGATTCGTTCGACAAATAAGGAAAGTTGTAATTTTTCTCTTTTTTCTTTGATTTAGTTGTAACCGGATCTATAAAAGACCGGATCTTTGTAATCCAAGATGACAATTATTTTAATGAAGAAAACAGTTTTCCCCGCGAACAATCTGGCGATTTGTTCACAGAGGAGAGTTGTAATTTTTCTTTATTTTCTTTGATTTAGTTGTAACCGGATCTATAAAAGACCGGATCTTTGTAACCCAAGATGACAATCATATCAATGAGAAAGAAAACAGTTTTCCACGCGAACAATCTGGCGACCACAGTGGGAGCCGACGATCTCGCCAACGAGATCGATGCGTCGCAGCCGCGGATTGCAATCCCGGTCGTGGAGGAGGTCGAGTACGAGTTCGACCAAGCCAAGTTCGAGGAGTACGTGTCCTCGTCCGGCTCTATCTCCCCCCGCAAGTCCAAGAAGTTCTCCTCCGGGAGAAAAGCTCGTTGGTTTGAAGCTGCTCGGGAAGCCCACGAAGCTCTCAACCCAACTGACGCCGAAGTTGCGTCAGATGAAATTCCACCGACCTCCAACCAGGTCAGCCCAGCTCCCGCCAACGCCTCCACTGTTCAGGGTGTTGTGACTCTCTCAAAGAGAGCCCGCCAGAGGCGTCGTCAACGCCTCGCGCGGCAATTCGCTAAGGCGATGGAGTCTACGGACGGATTCCGCTACCACGCGGAGTTGAAGAACAGAAGAGGCAAACAGCCTCAACCACCAATGAACGGCGACTCTTCCAAGCCGCCAAAGAACGAATGGGTCCGCGTCAAACGGAACCGTTCGACGCTCGAAGAGCGTATTCGCAAGCGCCGCGCGATGTCAGCGCAGGCACGGGCTCAAGCTCAGGAAGCCCGTAGAAGACTGCAAAAGGAGGAGGCGAAGAAGCCACCACCAACACGCCAAGTCTGGAAGCCTAAGTCTGAAGTGGCGACTCAGGCCAAAAAGCAACCAGCCTTCAAAGCAAGGCCAACCTCCGGCGAATCAATCAAAGTCGCCGTTAATTCCAATAGCTTCTCCGGGAGATCATGCAGAATCATCCCGAAGGAAGAAGCCAATTTTAGAGCGCCTCGGTCTAAGTCCGGATGAGAGAGGCAAAGCTCCAGTTCACGAGCGTTTGGGCACGATGAAGAAGCCCAGAACGACTCAACACACTGGGGGTCATCGTCACTTCCAGCATGACAAAGAGCTCAAGGCAGCTGCGCGCACTAACTTGCGCATCGAAGTCCAAGAGCACGCTG
>NC_033794.1:69381465-69420290 GCF_001876935.1 Asparagus officinalis | reverse complement strand
CATGGAATCGCTTTTGAGTCACGAAAGAGACTAGGGTCGGAATCAATCTGACCGGTTACGCCAGGCGCGTTCTCCTTCCCCAGCTGAATTGTAAAGCGGTTAACGTCCGACCCTCAAACTCTAAACCACGAGTCGAACCGACCCGCGTTTGCCATATTTGGAAAGGGTCGGAAGAGGATTTTGAAAAGCCTAAATACTAGCTTTTTTTGGCCGATAGCCAAAATGAACGCGGTCGGATTAACCTGACCGCTGTGATTGCTATCGGTGCGGGCCGGGATGGTATTTGGTTGATAGATTATTACTGCAGATTCGCTATAAGAACCACTCGCGAAAAGATAAACCGAGTATAAAGCTGCTTCTTAAGATACTCGAGGTATGAGTATAAAACTATCCAAACTTTTTTGGTCCGTTGAAGAGTTCCTGAGAAATATTGTTTATCAAGATATTGCTTTTAAGGATAACTCAAGCCACACCGCAACACCAGCGCCGGAGCACGCACTGCTTTCCACGCGTTGTAGCAGTAAAAGAGCTCGAGCCCGCCACAACGTCAGCCGAACATGGTCAGCTAAAAATTAGAAATTTCAGGAATCCGACTTCAGAAGTTGGCAAATGTCGCCGACAGCCACACGGTCAGACAATAAATGCAGGCACCGGAACTCGCGTTAAGCAGGAGCGTTTCGAGCACAAGCACCCCGCGAAGCCTGAGAAATTAAACGAAGTCCAAGAACGGAAAATGCATTGCCCACAGTCTGCATTACCGTCGCCGCGCAGCTGAAGGTGGGAGGCTCAATCCATATCGCACGAAGGTATCTCCCACGACTCTTTGCAATATAATTAACACGAGCGAGTACCTGAAATAACTTGGAGGGGGTGATCCTGTATGGCATATAAAATCTGCTTAATAATGCGGGGCAGGTCCGCGTTAGCTCCAAGCTCGGCATCAAACCGGGCCAGACCGAACCAACGAGCGAGCGAAGATGCGACGAAACTCGCCACCGTGAACAACGGAATGAACTCCACGGAAGCGCACGCCCCCACCGAACGCACGCGGTGCAGAATCAGCCTTAAACGCAGTTAAGGAATCAACGCGGAGTCATCCAACCGAACGAATATAAAGCCTCGGTACCGCGGAAATCAACGATCGAATTGCAAGATGCAAGTTTCGGACCTCCCGAACCTCAGATTCGACCCCTACCTGGCCAAATCAGATCAAGCGAAATCCAGAGTCCCTGCAAATCAACACCGAATGCAGCAGAAAGACCGGAAACAACGGAAACCCAAAGGACCCAGAGAGGCTCGGAAAGCCAAGTCAGAGGCGGCTGCACCGAGCCACTGCCAAGCGTGGCTGCGTGGGCCAGAGCCACCCAAAGTGGTTGGCGTGCGGCGAGGCACGGCCTAAGTGGCTCGGGTGGGCCGGAGCCACCCTTGGGTGGGCTCGCCCGTCGGCCGGAGCCCACAAATGGTGGCTCGGAGGGCCCGAGCAGCTGCTAGGGTGGCTCGGCCGGCCCCTCCGAGGGCACCATTTGGTGGCTCGGAGGCCGAGCCACCTCCGTTGGTCGGCTGCCGGCGGCCACCAAGGTGGCTCGCCCACACGGCGAGGCCACAGACCAAGAGGTGGCCTCGAGTGCCGAGCCAGCCAAGGTGACCGGCCCCGAGCCCACCTCATTGGTGGCCTGCGGTGCCCGAGGCCCACAAGGTGGCCTCCGGGCCAGTGCTCCGGCCACCTCGAGGTGGCCGAGCAGGTGGGCCGAGCGGTGTTCCGACAATTTCTCTTCTTTTTGGGCGGGCAGCTGTCACTGAGAGCCTATAAATAGGCTAGAGGATGTTCATTTTCCAGAGGTGCGAACCTCTTCAGAGGCCGAAACTCTGCGCGGATTGAAGAGTAAACCTGCCGAAGCTTTGGAAGAGCTGAAGACCTTGCCCACATGTCGGATCTGATCCTCCCGCGGCGAGCAATACCCACGTCAAAGAAAAAGCACGGATTTCGAGAGGAAGCAAAGTAGAGCCAGATCTGAGATCCCTACAAGCCCAGAGAGCCGACACTCCAATTTATCTAAGACTTGGTCTTAGATCTCGGAGTCGCGAGCGATTTATTCCCATTCGTGGACTAATCCCTCCCGCTAATTATTCATTCCGACCTTTCGTGGAATAATACGGCCGCGTAATAATCGGTGCTAGTCCAACCGATCTAAGATCGCAGCGGCCTGGTATTCCACGGATTAACGCACCCCGGCGGCCAGGCAAAGAACCGAGCAGCCAGACCAGCAGCCCGCAAACAGGAGGCTTCGCGATTTGTTGCCACAAGAAGGATAAGTTGTAATCTTTATTTTTTTTAGGATTTAGTTGTCAACGCGATCTAAAAAAGAGCCCAGATCGACCGGATCTTTTGTAACCCAAGATGACAATTATCTCAATGAAAAAGACAACAGTTTTCCCCGCGAACACATGTGTGCATAGTGAATGTTTGATTTGAAAGTGTTAACACGGGACTTTGCATACAAGTCCATAAGCTTGTTATTATTTGCAATGCATGTATTTAAGGTTGAATCTAAAGATGATATGCGATTTTTCACATGATTCAATTCATCGTTAGGCACATATGCGTTGGCACTAGAAGTAGAACAAACATAATCATTTACAAATGAATTCAATTTATTTTTACTAGCTTCTACTTCTAACATGGCATTATCCTTTTCATGAGTTAAGCTAGCTATTGATGAGGTCAAATTTTTATTTTCCAAATTCAATATATTATTGTTTTCTTTAAGTGAATCATTCTCTTTAGTAATGATATCAAATTTGGAAGCTAGCAACTCATGATCGGATTTTAACTCTACATGCTTGCTTTTTAAATCAATAAAATTTTTATGCAATTTGTTATAGGCATGAATTAATCTTTTATATGCACATGTGAGTTCACTGATAGATAAATCATCATCGGAATCGGACTCACTCACCACACTAGGGCTATCGCCTAGTAGCCATGTGCATGATGCTCTAATAGAACTTGAAGAGGAAACCGTCAAAGCTCGTCGGATCGCCTCCAAGTTCTCTTGATATGTTTCTATGAATTTTCACAATGTGTAAGCGCTATCAAATGAATCAAGCTTGTTAGAAAAAGATGAGACAAAATCATTGTGAAAAAATTCTAACAAAAGCTTATTCATTGTAAAGATTTTCTTATCATGTTTGCTCCACTTGGATTTCTCCAATGTTGGCACAATATAAGCACAATCTATAATTTCTCATAAATTAAAATATCTAGATCTAACAAAAAAACTTAAATCTAACACATCATTGTGCATAGGGGAAATTATCTAAACGAGGAGCACCATTAATAGCATAACCTAAGCTAGGTGCACCGTGCATATCCATAATGTTATTCAAGCAAAAAAAATATATCAAAACAAAATTAGCAATAATATGAAAACTTGGATCTTTAACTCAAGGCGGTTAAGCCACAAATTAAAGAGCACCAAGCTCTGATACCTCATGAACAACACCCTAGAGGGGGGGTGAATAGGGTTTATATTAATCTAATCCGATATTAATGCTAATAAAAACTAATTAACAAATATATCCTAGCAAGATTAATATACAATGAATTATTAGCAAGGATATGCAAACTAAGAGCACATAAACATGAGCAATGATAATATAAAAATATACAAGAATAAATACGCCAAAGCCAAAATCAAACACAAGAAAATGATCACGGAGTTTGGTCCTCCGACCTACGTCTCCGCTCCCCACTCCCGGGAAGAATCAACTACACAACCGGGTTTTCAACGTTCACCCAAAAAATGTTTATACCTCACAAGATCGGTTTTCTAGCTCACTGAAAACTCTACAATCTCACACTCTTGTAAACACACTCACCACCCTCTAAATGTTGGTCTCTAGCCCGTGTCCTTCCTCAAGTGCTCGGATTTACGACCTCTCTCTAGGCTTTACTACCGACGCCACTCCTCTTGGAACCGACCCCGTCTCTCACTACACACTTCTCTTGGTGTACAAGTGTATTACAAAGTGATCTCACAAATTAAGCACAAATACAATGTTTTATTCTCTATAATTGATGAGAACTCAATTTAGCTCACACTCAAGAACCACTCACCATAACCCAAATTATACTTAATGTGAAATACTAAAAACTTAAAGGTTGTGTGTGTTCAATGAGTAAAAAAATAAACTAAACTCAATATGAAAATCTAGCTTATAGATATGATAAACAATAAACAAAATAAATACAAAGCTAGAATTGAGTTTAGAAAAACTTCTCTAGAACAAGAGAGATGGAGATGTAAAATTGAAAGCTCAAACCAAAGTTTATCTCCTCTTCTTGTGAAACAATCTTCACTAACCAAACTTAAAAACAAACACTTAAACAATCTTAAAACACCCTTTTTAAACTTGTTTAAAACTTTTTTGATTAGGTGAAATTAGTTATGGCAATGGGGTATATATAGGATCATAGAACAAGCCTCAAAACCAAGAGAAAACCAAGGAAAAAGATAAAAAAAATAAAAACATGAAAATCTAGAAAAACTAGCCGTTGGAAAACCGTTGGTCGAATGATGAACAATATCAGTCGACTGATGAGCTGACCGTTATAGGTAGCTAACAGCTCATCGGGCGACTGATAGTTTATCAGTCACCAAAACAGAAACTTTTGCACTTGCCAGACGAGTTTATCAGTCGATTACGACAGAATTTCTATTGGACCTCTTCTTTTTTGAAAATGTTAAATTTTTTAATATATATATGAGTATAATCCATCAGTCGACTGATAACAAGCTATCAACCAGAAACAAACAATAAAATCTGATTTTCAATCCTCTTTTAAAAATAGCAAATAAATTCCAAAAAATGTAAAACTTTAAAAAATGATTATAAACATGATAATAAACATGTTACAAAAAGTATTTTTGGAATTGCACCTCCCAAAAGTGAAAACTTTATAAAGTGATTCTATAGACTTGATAAAAGACATAAACTATAGTTGTTAAGTCTATAAACTAAAAACATAATATTTTTCAAAATACAATAGAATATGAAATATATGAATATATATATATATATATATGAATGTATATTTGTTTCATATCTATATAACTAAACTAGAATGACTTATCCACATGAAAACAAACATATATGTATATAAACATAAATTTATTTGTTTGTAAAAATTTTGTTTGTGGATAAAACCCATAACGAATAAACCAATAAATTGTGTGTGTATATGATATTGACCTTGAAGTATTAAACACACATAATATAACACCTAAACTAATTTACCCAAGCAGTCTTGATCTTCAATTAAGCTCAACTTGAAAAACTTTACGGATGAAGTTTGATCTTGAATTTGTCTTGAAGGTGCAATGACTTATCGATATTCTGCTTGAATTTGTCTTGAATGTGCAATGGCTTCATATCGATATTCCACCAACCTCCATTTGATGTGATCGTTTAGGCTCAATCCATCCAACCTCTGACACATTGTTTGTCTAGAATAAATAAATAAGAAAACACAAACACTAGACAAACAATATTTGTCATAAATTATTTGTTAAAACATCATCAAAACAAAAAGGCCAACACTTCAGTGCAACTCAAGCATTGTCTTGAAGCCAGTTAGAGTGAGGTCATTTTTATGCTAGAATGGTGATATAGTGATTACACAGTCTAAAAGTCAAAAAAGAAATTTCTACAAAGAAAAAGTAATTTAATATGTCAAATTAAGAACTAATTTATAAAATATATATGGACAGTGCAGATAGCTATAGAAAGTAAGGTCTATATCTTCATAAAAATTTCATAATGAGTGATCAACTACAATCATTCTAATTTAAGCATAAATAATTATTATTTTAGTTACTAATTTGATACGCATAACTATAGAATAAATCTCCAGCAAAATATAGGAATTGAGATTGTATTATGCTGTAGGTAAATAAATAAATATTATTAGAGCTCCTCTTTATATTGAATTTAAAAATGATAATTTAAATTATTAGCACCAAATGTTAGCTCATGTGAGAAAGTAAAGTAATCTATAGTCTATATACGTATATAGTCAATCAATCAAACGTATTAAAATTATAATGACCGCAGTCAAAATTATATGACGGGTTTACATTGAATATAATTTGTAAAAAGTAGTACATTAAAGTCAAAATCTTTTTAACCATTACATAGATTGTCTAAAATTTTTTACATATATAAACTATACTGCCTAGGAAGAGTGATGTGTTGGCGTGCACACTTAACTATGGTCTAATAATCTTATGAACGACTTATTTTTCAATATCATCATTAATTGATGTATATGTGTATTACACCGAAAACACAATAAAAATTTAGAAAACTACAAAATAAACACCCTCAAAAGTTTTAAAATGTGTGAAAACCCCCCTAAAATTTGTAATTTATAAATATACAAAACTATTAAACATTACATTTAAATCAAAGAATTAAAAAAAATCATTGAAAATTTTCAAACTTTGGAGAGGTAATTTGCAATGTACTAAACTTTAAAGGTATTTTTTTATAAATTTCAAATTTAATAGATTTTCAATTAGTTATGTTCTTTTCAAAAAAGTTATGGGTAATATTTACTATGCAATTTTTTCCTAAACCTATACTTTTAAAGGTGTATGATATTTTTTGTAAAATTTTAATTTTCTAGGGGTTGTTAGTAATTTTTCATATTCATTTTAATGTCTATAGGTTAGAAATTCTCATGGAGTTTTTTTTTGTAAATTATGAATTTTAAGGATTTTTTGTAAATTTTTAAACTTATAGGTATTTTCTACAGATTGTAAATTGTTTATAGGCTATTAATACTTCCTATGCTTTCAATTTACTAATAAATTAAAAATTTTAGGATGTTTTTTGTAAATTTTAAATTTTAAAGGATTGTTTATAATTTTTAAAACTTTAAGGGTGTTTTCTATAAATTATAAATTATGTAGGGGATATTTATAATTCCTATATTTTTAATGTACTGTTAGGTCAGAAATTATCAGGATTTTTGTAAATTTTACAATTTTGAGGGTTTTATTTTATAATTTATAAAAAGTTCAGAGTATGTATTACAAATTCTATAAATTTTTGGGGGTTGTTTGTGTTATTTGTAGGTTTTTAGTATGTTTATAAGTTTGACATTTTTAAGGTGTTTTTATAAATTTAAATTTATAGGGGTGTTTTTATAATTTTTAAAACTTACAAGATATTTTTTCAAAGTCAAAAAACTTTCAGTTTCTAGTTAGCATATATTTTTCAGATTTCTCACAAAATTTATAATTTTCAAAATATTTTAATAAAATTTTAAATTTGTAGGGGCGTTTTTATAATTTAAAAAATTAGGAGAATATTTTTTACAAAGTCCAAAAACTTTTAGGTGTTGACTAGCATATGTTTTTTAGATTTCTCTATGAACTGAAATAAGTAAAGAATTTAAATTATATGAAACGTATCTATTTTATCCAATAACATGTTAAGTCCATTATGAATAGAATAAATCATTTGGTTACCAATTCAAAGAAGATAAGATAATTAGAATAGATTAGAATAGCAATATAATATTTAAAAAAACCTAATGATAATATTGGTCATAGAAAGATTTTCCCGAACTCGTACTTTTAAATAGAGTATATATATATATATATATATATATATATATGATATGATATGATATGATATGATTAATAGATAAATAGATAAATAAATAGATAGATGACTTCGGGTACCGGTTCGGGTCACTTCAGACACGATCCAAATTGCAAAGGATTATATAAATAGATAAAAGTTTTTGGACTATATAAATTAAATTAATTTCATATACTTTTAGTAATAAGTTGGGATAGCCAAAATACATTCGTAACATTAATTGATAGATGTTTAAATCCATAGAAATGATAAAACACTATAATATTAATTGATAGATGTTTAAATCCAATTATTTTTTTATGTTTGTTTAAATGGGATACACCCAATTTAAATTTTCATGTTGATATTTGAATTGACAAAAAAAAATATAATTTAAAAAAAATTTAAATTTTTATATTATTTTTGACCGATATGAAACTAAGCTTTATTTGAGAAAGTATAGTATTGCAAAGTGAAAAATATTAAAATAGTGTTATACAAGGAAGGTGAATATTTAAAACCAATATGACAAAAATAATTGATTTAAAGTATATTAAAACGATGCAAAAAAGAATATAAAGTTTATTCCTAATCATTGATAGACTTCATAAAAAAATATAAATTAAAGATTAATGCTAACTCTAGTATACTTTTATATGATAAAAACATCCACATAAGAATATAAAAGTACTGAAAAAAATTCATTCTATAAAATATTCATAAAATATTGTTTTTATTTCTTCTATTTTATTTTTTATTGAGTTAAGATCAATCATTCTTCAGGTTTATCATTTATTATTTCTCGGGCAATTCTAGAGTATTGTCTTCATCATTTACATCAATTGTGACATCAGGCTAATTTTGTATTTTTTATGCTATTATCTTTCCTGGGCTCGTTAATTTTTTATCATCTCATTTAACTTTACAAAGAAGTCAAATGTACTTATGATGTTCAACACAAACTGCTCAAAATATAGACTTTGATTTTTTTTTCTATTTCAATGAGAATAAATATTAATTTCATATATATAAAATTCTTTGTGTTCCTAATTTATTACTTAAATAAATTAGAAGCTATCTCTTTATTTTCCTCTAAAATGAATTCTTCTGATGTGCATCCAATAAGAATTTCTGTTATTTCAATAATATTACCTTTGCTCTATCCCTGTCATTTTCCATAAAGATCTAAACTAAATACCTACATTATTCATTACCAATTTCTCTTAGATTATAACATTAATATTTAATTTGAAGAACACAATATGGAATTTATGAATACTTACTAATTTTTCTTATGTCTTCCATGGAGATTTTTTCTTTGATTAGGATAAAGTTATTAAATTATTTTTTAATGTAACTCATTCAGTGCTTCATTAATAGATATGTCTTATGTTAATGCCAATTCAAGTGATTCATTGACGTTTTCTGAATTTTAGATTTATTTCCATCACTTTCCCATTTGCAATGGAAATAACTCAATTCTTTTAAAGTTATCTCTAAATATTCTAATAGTTTCTCCATATGTAATTCCTTGTATTCTTTTACCCTATAAATATTATTAACGTCAAAGATTAAAGTTTCTAAATTAAAATCAATTAATGCTAAGGTATAATATTATAGTGTTTTATCATTTCTATGGATTTAAACATCTATCAATTAATGTTACGAATGTATTTTGGCTACCCCAACTTATTACTAAAATTATATGAAATTACTTTAATTTATATAGTGCCGATAATTTTTAATCTATAATATTTTTAAAAATTTTATCCATTAACCGGATGTTTTTAATCAATTCTTATTGTTTTTGTTTACCAGTATCAACTTAGACTATTCTTAGATGCTGAAAATGGATAGTAAATCCCTAAATTAGAAATTTTAATATATATATATATATATATATATATATATATATACTATAATATAATATATGTAGTATATTAATAAATACTATATATAGTATATATGTAATTATATAGTATAGTATAATACTGATAGTATATTATATATAACTATAATTATAGTAAATATATATACTATACTAAATAATATATTTATATATATACTATACTAGTATCCACTATATATATATCAATAGTTGAAAAAATTACCAACAATTACACTTTTCTTTAGCGCAAGTTTTAAATTTAGCCCATTTTTGTGGTTTTGAACTTGTGAGGGTGTGATTTGTAATTTTTTTCAAAATTTGAAAGAGTTTTTTAAAAAAAATTACTTTTAAGTTTGATAGTTGTAAAATTTTATGTTTCATGTGTTTGGTGGTAAAATTTTTTAAATGTTAAGTACTATCTTGCTTGTAACTCTAAAATCTTTGAGGGCTGTCTTCTGCGCAATTATTAAAACTATAGATTAATTTTAAAAAATATTAAATTCAGCGATCTAGCCAATCGACGAATTTGAATGTGTTGGCTATTAATAGATTTTGAAAATTTAGGGAGTTTTCTTTAAGCAATTTTTAAATTTTGAAGTTAGTTTTTTTAAAAATTTACACGGTTAATTTCGGCAAATTTTTTAATTTTTTAGGTGTCTAGGGTAACATATCTTGAATTCATCTTATGTTAATTTATAATTTTAGAATTTAGGGGTGGTTTTTTATAATTTGAACTTTTGATAGGTGTTTCTATAATTTTTGGAGATATTTGAGTGTGTTAATTATAAAAATTTTAATAATTTTAAATATCGATATTTTTAGGTTGTAATCATGGTAATCCTCTTGAATTCATGCTGTGTTATTTGTAAGTGTTAAAATTTTAGAATTTTAATGTGCTTGTTCTGTAATTTAAACTTTGAGAGGGGTGGTTTCTATAATTTTTGAGACATTGGAGGTGTTAAGCTGTTAAATTTTAAATTCTTTGCAAAGGTGATTGTTAAATTTTTTAATTTCAATGTTTTTTTTACTTTTAGGTTTTGAGAGCAATGTGGGATGATTTTTATAGATGTTGAAGCGTTTTCTAGGGGTCTTTTCTGTAATTTTAAAGACGTTTTATGGTTCTTGTTTACAATATCTTATATATAAATTATGAATATGTTATCTAGCTTTGTAATTTCTTTATCTAACAAACTAAATATCATTTTTTTTATGTTTTAATATATTTTTATAATATTAGTTTTTTTTTAAATTGTTAAGCTTAAAGGCATGGCGTCGACTAGGAATTTAGGATAGATAAGTGATTATGATTAGGATAGATTAAGATATAAAATAGAAATACTTTGTCCTAAATATGGATTATGATTAGGATATGATTATGATTTAGGAGTAGTGAAGGGTAATATTGAGCCATTGAAAATTAGAATTGTGAATTATAGATAAGGTAAGTTCAAACTATAAAGGGGTATATTTGGTTCTAAAAAAGATTTTTCGAAGGGTCGTGCTTCTTTAAAGAGAGTATGATATGAATAACATATATTAATATATACTATATATATATCAGTATATATATAATATATATATATAGTATATATATATATATATATATATATAGTATATATATATATATATAGTATAATATTATATAATAGATATATATTATATATATATATGAGAAAGTGATGGGTATGCTTGGTACTAAGCCAAAAATATGTGTTGGTAGTGAGTGTATTCAAATCCCCTCACTATTCACATGTGGGAAACAAATTTCGACGATGGGGTAGTGAGTGGAAGAGGAGTGAACAGCATCAGCTAACCGAAGCACAAATTTTGTGGCTTGGTAGCAAGGCATACCCATATTTCTGCTCGCTCTGCTCTCTCTCTCTCTCTTTCTCTCTTCTACATCTCTCCTCTAATATTATGATATATATAGTACTATATATATATATATATATATATTGTATAAGTATATATATATATATAGTATATATTATATACGTATATATATATATATATATATATATATATGGCTAACTTACAAATTATTAAATGTTATGACCTATGAGCAGGTACCTTTTCGCTTAACTACAATACTCGTGAAGGCTACGGAAGTTAGTGGTATTGAAGGCAATTTCAGGTCGACCTGTGAAAATGTGATGCAAGTTCTGCGGACCAATAAGGATAGTGTCATGGCTATGATGGAGGTAAAGGAACCATGATTATTGCATCTTTGTTATTTTCTTTTGGTTTTAACTAGAAAGCTAGAGGCAAAGATCTGGCCTGAGGACTGAAGTCCTTGATTCTAATTAGCTAGATAGAAAACTAAAGTTCTTGATCCTGATTAAAATACATGGGAACTGTGTTTTTTTATGTGAGGGCATGCATAATGTAAGGATAGTTAAATATCAGTCAAACTTCTCAGACAGCGGTTGTGTCATTGTTTGCCCAAGATAATAAGCAACACATATAAGTGGTATGCTTATAACTTCGGTTATTTGCCAGTTTTCTATAAGCATAGAGCTGTATCAAGTGGTGGAATGCTAATAACCTCGACAAACAGCAAGTTTGATTATCTCAAATAGATCTTAGGGAAATATTTTCTGAATTTTTTTAAAGTGATATATAGGGATGACTTCAATAGGATATTTCTAATTCTCTGGGACTCTATGATTTTGTTGCCTTCTATATCTTTAATGTAATAATTTGCATCCCTCGCCTTGTAATTTTATACGTGCTGTCAGATTGGAACCTTAAATTTTAGATTTCCATGGTACTTTGTTTTGCAAAATCTAAACCTTGGATGTGTTTGATTTCAGGCTTTCGTACACGATCCTCTTATCAATTGGAGACTGTTCAATTTTAATGAAGTTCCTCAAATGGCGAACTATGGAAACTCCCATGTTCATCCTGTTGTGAATAGTGAGGAATCTGCACCTAATAGAGATCTCCCTCAACCTCTGCGTGGTGCACGGGAGAGAGAACTGCTGCAGGTTAGTATGCTGCCCCTTTGCTGATAATAATAACAGCAGCACCAATGCATTAATCCAATTTGTCTGATTGGTTGCATGAATTTTACTTTTTCAATCAGCCGTGTTGAGGACTATCTTGTCTTTCTTACCTGTGCCCCTTTGATGATATGAATTTTGGTATTGGTTTGTTATAGCAGTCAAAAGATTTCGATTATCCATCAGCTGTCAATCAACTTGGTGATGCTAATTAAAAATATTTTGACTATCCATAGGCTGTCAATCAACTTGGTGATGCTAATGAGGTTTTAAATGAACGAGCGGTGGTGGTTATGGCACGGATGAGCAATAAGCTCACTGGACGGGACTTTTCTTCTGGATCATCAGTGTCAGGGGTTGCCAGTTCAATCCAGTATACTGATCACCATAGTGCCTTGATTTCTGGGGATACTCGTGAAGTTGATCATGGTCTATCTGTGAAACTTCAGGTTCAGAAGTTAATTTTACAAGCCACATCCCATGAAAATTTGTGTCAGAACTATGTTGGGTAAGCATTGGATAGAACTTTCTACCTTTATTTTGCTATCTGTCAATCTCATGCCCCTTCCAATTACTTTGGAGTAAAATTAACCGTCTAGGGAGCTTTATGAAGAATTAACTGAACATAGAAAATGTAGCAGGGAAAGAAGTACAACAGTGTAAATTTGAGCACGTGCTCCACGCCTCCACCATAAAACATAGAAATAACCTGCAGGCATTGGGTAGCTTTTTGGCTGCTAAATTTTATCACAAGCTTATTCCCTGTATTCTCTCATCACTGGAGAGACTTTAGAGAATTCATACTTGGTTGTGGGCTAAATACCCATATTGGTATTTTAATTCAACCCCATTTCCCAACAAGGTATTTTAATTAGGAAATTCGGCGATAAGACATTTTAATTGAATAAAATTACCATTTAGGTCCTTTTTCTCGTCGGCGGCCACTTTTCCGGCGAGAACAGATCACGTGCGTTGCATGTGGGGGCTTAATCCGTGTTTAATATGCTGATGTGGCTCTGTATTCTGACGTGGCAGGGAGAATAAAAGAGGGATCGAATTAGGGGAAATTGGGAATTAGGGTTTATGACAGCGGGCCATTGGAAGAGAAGAAGCTATGTCATCGGCATCAAGTTCAAGCTCTCATTCAAGCTCTCGATCTAAAGCAAGCAGGGTGAGTGGAAAATTGGGATCGCATGTAAGTAATAATCATGGTTTGAATTCTTTGGCAGGTATTAGAAGGTGGAACGAGGAAGCAAGGACGGTTGGCATGAAAATCTGTAAGTGTAGAATGGATTGTGGGTATTATACATCATTTACAGATGAAAATCCTGGGAGAAGGTTTTATAAATGTCAGAATCCTAATGGTGGCTGTGGAATGTGGGAATGGTTCGATAGACCTCTCTGCAATGTGTCTTCTACTCTATTTCCTATTCTACGAGATGAAATACTTAACTTGAGGAGTGAATTGAAGCTCAGGGATAGGCAGATTCAAAGAGTTGAGGCCGAAGTGAAGGATTGCCATGTTGAAAATGCCAATTTCAGAGACCAGCTCCAGGTTTTATACGATGAGAACGCTTGCTCTTTGGAAGAAATATCAAAATTGAGAGATGAGAGTTTCAGATTAGAGGGTTTGCTTCAATTGGAGAAGAGGAGGATGATGTTGCTGAAGAGAGGAAGTTTGATATCACTTTTGTTTGTAGTCTTTTTTATTGTGTATTTTTTTTGGTTTATGGACATGGATATGTAATGTTTAAGAGCATATTGTATGAACTTATGAATTAAATGAGAAGAAGCATCAGGACATGAAAAATTTGTCACTGTTTATGAGAAAAATTTGTCATGCTAAATACCCTGTATTCATGTATTATCTTTGTGAGTGAACCTGTCAAATATAGTTTTCCTGTGACAAAGCATACTCACAAGCTTAAGGGAGTTCATGCACAGAAGCTCATAATCACATTGCACAATCAAACGTAAAAACCAGTAAGTCCAAGCTTAAGTTCATGTACAGAAGCTCATAATCACATTGCCCTGTATTCATGAATTAAGTTCTTGCACAGAAGCTCATAATCACATTGCACAATCAAACGTAAAAACCAGTAAGTCCAAGCTTAAGTTCATGTACAGAAGCTCATAATCACATTGCACAATCAAACGTAAAAACCAGTAACTCCAAGCTTAAGTTCTATATGTACAGAAGCTCATAATCACATTGCCCTGTATTCATGAATTAAGTTCTTGCACAGAAGCTCATAATCACATTGCACAATCAACATACAAACCAAAAGCCAAACTACATTAGTCACTCTTTGACTGTCATGTGTTTGTCATGATTACAATAACCAGCAACAAGTAAAAAGTCATTCAACTACCTCAAGTCTATATATTACCAAAAGCTAAACTATAATTACATATAATTACATATAATTACAACCCACTATTATGTGCACATGAAGCCTGTGTATGCTCCTCTTGGTGTACATCCTGGGTTGAAATTGGAGTTGATTCCTGTATGATTGTTGCTTGAGAGGCACTTGGGTCTCTATAAGCTATTTCACCATGATCACCATGCCATAGGCCAAAACCCTCTGGCATAATGACTGCATTATTTCTTCCTTTGCCTCGGCCCCGTCGCATATCACTCCTTCCTCTAGCATTTTGAGATTGAGCTTACAGAATACATAACAAATTCATATATCAGTAGGAATCTATATGAAAACTTGGTGCACAAGAGTATGTATTGTCCATTACCTCTAGCCATTGATCTTTTATTTATGAAAACTTGAGATGGTGGAAGAGTGTTAGTTTGACTATGCTCTTCAATGGAAATGTTAGGTCTGGTTTTGCTCCCCTTTGGTCTTCCTCTTTTCTTCCTTCCACTTGTGCCTTCATCAAGAACTTGAGATTGATTTTCCTAGAAGTAAATCAATGGAGAAATTAGATAATACGATTGCATATGAGATTATTAAAGATATCTAAATAATTGGCATTACAATACCTGTTGATGTGCTGGCCTGGGAGGATTTGTTGCTGCATCAGGACAACTGGGTCTTCTATGCCCTGTTCTGTGACAATTGCTACACTTTTGTATTAATCCCTGCCTTGATGACCTAGAAGGATGCTTGGAACCTTCAGATGGGTCTCTCCTCCTAGCAGTTTTGGGTCTCCCCTTTGGCCTTCTAACAATATTTGGGGGTAACACCATTCCCTCTCCCTCTGTATCCCAATAATTACTCCCTTGTACTGGATTTAACATTCCTCCATAGGCAATCAAATAGTTTTCTTGAGAATACATCTCTGATAAGTACATTTCAGGTTTCCTTCTCATAAGTAAAATAGCACTGATTGCATGTGTGCATGGTATTCCTGTCAAGTCCCAATTCCTACATGTACATGTCATATTTTTCAAATCCACTGCATGACTTTGCCCTCTATGGATTATCTCAAAACCAGTTTCATTCTCATCACCATTCCAATGGGCACGACAATGAACTTGCTCCTGATATGCTTCCTCCAACTTCTTATGAATTCTAGGTGCAACTCCCCCCACAAATTTACTCACCAGTTTCTTTTTCTCTTGCATTCTATCCATTATAGATAATCTAATATCCTCTAACATGGATACTATAGGTTTATATCTTGCAAGTAATATAAAAGAGTTGAATGTTTCTGCCATGTTGTTGTCTACAACATCACATTTACTGTGGCATTTGAAATGAGACTTACATAATGTGTTGGGGTCTCTAGCCATGAAGTCTTCATAAGCTTGCTCTGATATTATCCTTAGCTTGGCAGCTTCAGTTTGAAAAATTGGCATAGAGGTGGCTTTAACACATTTCCAGAATTGACTTTGCAGGACCCTCCCACTATGAATTTTCCTCCAATTAGAATAAATGTGCCTAGCACATTGCCTATGCTCAACTGCTGGCCACACTTCATGTATAGCAGGAACCAATCCCTGAAATGCAAAGTAGGAGGAAAATTTGAGATCATGAAAGCAAACTTTGAGTTAATCACAATGAGTTCATGAAAGAAAAATTTGAAATAAAGATAGCATTGCACAAACCTTTTGTTGGTCTGACACAACTGTCCAACCATTACCATCATTCATGTTTAGATCCACAGTCAAAATTCTTAGGAACCATTGCCATGAGTTCCTTGTCTCCCCCTCAACCACTGCCCATGCTATGGGCCACATTTGGTTATTACCATCCCTCCCCACTGCACAAAGTAATTGCCCTCCACAAGCATGTTTCAGAAAACAACCATCAAGACCAAATATTCTTCTACACCCCAAAGTGAAACCCATCTTCAATGCTTCAAAACAAACGTAAAATCTAAGGAATGTGCTTGGTTGTCCTGCCTCTCCCTCAGCCACCTTCAGAACACAAGTAGTACCTACATTTGACCTCATTAGTTCTTTCATGTAAGGTTTTAGCAAGCCATATTGTCTTTGCATTAATCCTTGGACTGCATTTAGAGCTTTCTCCTCCCCCCTCCTACATTTTTTCAATGAGACATTAATTTGAAAATTCTCATAAATGTCAGATACAATGTTACTTGGCTTTATCTTTGGATCCCTCAGAATTTTATCAAGATAAACATGTGCAATCCAGTTATCAGTTATTAATCTATTTTTAAAAGTCCTGCAGCAAGTATGATCATGATTAATAAATTTTATTTGCCAAACACCAGCCTCATGACAATCTGGACCAGCAGTCATCTGCCAAAAGCAAAGTGAACAACCCATGTGAATCCTCTTAGTGTCATTCTTCATGTACACTAGATCATAGTGCTGTTGAATAGAATAATTTAGAATAGCCTCCTTTAACACACTCCTAGAAGTAAACTTTAACCCTGAAAAAGAAATTAAACACAAATGATTAGTTTTGACAATGATGTATAATTAAGACAACACAATGAAGTAATTATTGCAGTGCTTACCTGGCTCAAAATGCACAGCTTTCATATCCACTCTCTCATTGAAATACTTGTAGTTCACTCTTTCCTTTTTTTTCTTTTTCATATTGATCTCAGGTGCTTCATGATCACTGTCAAACAATGGTCCCTCATCATTACTGCTTCTTTGATCACTCTGATAGCCTCCTTCATAATATGTCCAAAAACTAGGCCAGTTTTGAGTTTTAGGAATTGTGCCTCTAGAGTTTGGACCTACTACATTCAATCCCACAATATGTGACATATGCGATTCTGCAATATGTGATGGGATATTACCAGCATCTGTATCATGAATAGGGCTGAAACTGGTGTTGAATTCATTAGCTTGTTGTGGTTGTGGTTCAGGTTGTGCTTCATTAACTGTTGGAGGGGGACCATCTACATCATCGACCAATCTTGCCCCAGCATTAAATGCTATTCTACCCTTCTCCTCCTCTAAAATTTTCTTATTTTTTTGCCTTATTTCAAACAACTCATCATCATCACTTCCTAATGGGCTCTTATGACTCTCATTATCTTCAGATTCTGCTGAGTCTATGTCTCCACCATCATTCTCATCTACATTTTTATCTGTTTTCATTGGTTGCTTTCCCTTTCTTGATCTATTCTTTGCACTAAACTCATCAAATAATTCCTTATCTTCACCATCATCATCATACAATGGCTCTGTGGGATCAACCCTGAAATTTTCATCCTCCACTGAGTCATCATCATCATCACTAGAAGATGTTTGTGCAGATTTGTGAGGGGGTGAATTGGAGGGACTGGGCAGTGGTGATTTGGAGGGAACTGACAGTGGTGAAATAGTAGGGTTTGAAACACTCACTTGGCCCTCTTTTACATCTACTCTTTTCTTGGGTGTTAACTTCTTTCTCCTAACCATAGGAATATTTCTTTTAGGAGAAGTAGCAACTGAAGTAGGACCTTCTATCACTTCTAATGGCATGTCAACATCGTGATTTGTATAGATTTCTATCACTCTGTGCCTCAATGCATGCTCAATCATTTCTGCAAGATCCTGATCTGAATTTAGAGGCTTTAAACCTCCACTAGCCAGTCCTACACTAGGAATAGAATAATACAACATCCCGACATTGTTATAACCATATTCTGTAACACTCATCTTCAATTGTTCTAATGAAATATCTTCTGCATCACAAAACTCAACATCAACTGAACCACCAATGTATGCCACATTACTTCCGAAGTCCAATGACCCCCCATGTCTATATTTAATCATAATTTGCGTAGCCATCTGCATAATTTACGAAAAATGATAATAATTCTATCAAATTCAACCCATTATTTGGAAAAAAACCACAACTTTGAAAACCCTAATTCTATCAAATCTAACAAAATGCAACAAATTTTAGGTTTATCTTACATTTAACTCAAACTAAATACGTGATTAACTTATCCTCTTCAAAGCCACCAAAAGATCTCATAGGTATAAAGAGAATCAAACCTTCGCATCGGCTTCAACCCGTACCAAGTCGTCGTCCTCCGCAAATCACCTAATGCATGCACCAAGGAACACCATCAGTTGAAATCTCTGCAATCTATCGCCTTCAACTGCCTCAACGATGATGGCTCACTCTCTATTTCTCCCTCTCTCTCGCGCTCAATTTCTGAAAACGAAAGGGGGAATATGTCCTATTTTGGGGGGAATTGGTTTTTAGAGGTTAATTCCCTGCCACGTCAGAATAGAGAGCCACATCAGCATCTTAAACACATATTAATCCCCCACGTGCAACGCACGTGATGAGTTTTCGCCGGAAAAGTGGCCGCCGACGAGAAAGGATCGACAAATAGGTATCATCGCATCACTGTGCGGATCGACAAATATGTATCATCGCATCATAGTGCGGATCGACAAATAGGTATCATCGCATCACTGTGCGGATCGACAAATATGTATCATCGCATCATAGTGCGGATCGACAAATAGGTATCATCGCATCACCGTGCGGATCGACAAATAGGTATCATCGCAGTCTCATTTGCGGTGTACTAACTCACAAGTAAATAGATCTCAATTTGTCATAATCCCCGTGGGATACTCAAATGCGTATTTCGTCATATTCATGACTGTAAGTATAACATCAAGCGGCTCAAACTCCGCGATCGCGTCACAAACAGCGCAAATAAACTCCAGAAAATAAAACTAGACCAAACTGTCCAGTAAATGATCAGGGTTACCAACCCCGACTATCTGCTGTATTAACTAATTGTGAATAGTAGCAGTACTTACTAATAACAACAGTACTTTACGACTAGTATCCGTACTCATGAATAGTAACAGTACGTATGAATAGTACCGTATGCATGAATAGTAACAGTATGTATAAATAGTATACATACGTATGAATAGTGTCAGTACTTATGAATAGTGTCGTATGTATAAATAATAACAGTACGTATGAATAGTACCCCCAGTATGCATGAATAGTAATAGTACTTATGAATAGTGCCGTACGTATGAACAGTACGGTATTTATGAATAGTACCATAGTATGTATGAATAGTACTCATGAATATTGTCGTACGTATGAATGGTACGATACTTATGAATAGTGCCGTACATATGAATAGTAACAGTATTTATGAATAGTATCGTAAGTATGAATAGTACCGTATGTATGAATAGTATCATACGTATAAAATAGTGACAGTATTTCCAGCGGTAGACATGTACGTATAGTTCTAGCTAGCAATATCATGTCTTTAGGAATTTGGTCTTATATTCTATTCATCAATTTTCATCAATATCAAGTCTTTTCTTTAATATCATGTATATTCATCAATTTTTATCAATATCATGTCTTTTCATCAATATCATGTATATTCATCAATATCATGTATATTCATCAAGATCAAAATTTACTGGGGATGGGTTTGGAAAGAGATGAACTTGCCTTTATTGATATCTGAAATTTGACTCCCTATCCGTTCCTTTTCTCCGAATAGCCAAAGTCTCATCTATCTTTTTCTCTCTTTTCTTCCTCTCTGTCTTCTTTTTCTCTCTCTCCTTCTTTCTCTCTCCCTCTTTCTCTTTCTCTTTCTCTCTCCCTCTCTTTCTCTCTCCCTCTTTCTCTTTCTCTTTCTCTTTCTCTCTCCCTCTCTTTCTCTCTCCCTCTCTCTCTCTCCCCTTCTCTTTCTCTCTCATCTTTCTTTCTGCCGTGTGAGAAGAGTGAAGGAGAGGGCCCCTTTTTATAGGAGAAGAGAGGAGCGGGATAGGTGGGGGTAGGTGGAGAGAAGAAAAGAAAAGGAAAAAAAATAATATTTATAATTTTATATTATTTAAAAAAATTAAGTTTCAAATCTCCGTTCTCAGAAAGTAATAAAAATTTACCCACAAGACCGTCTCAACATTCTACGATCAAAGGTGTAATCCCCATATTTATCTGATCAACATAAAAATTCTTAAAAATATAAATATGACAGATGCTAACGGACTTGATACCGTCTCAAAATAGTATTTCAGTCTGCGTTGTCAAAACGTAACGAAAATTTAATCACAACACGGTCTTGACATTCTAAGATCAATGGCATAAATTTCATGCCCATCTGATCAATAGAAAAATTACTAAAAATAAAATAGTATCAGTTTTCAATAGACTCGCGATACCGAGGCTGAAACTGCGAATCGATCTCAAATCGATTCCAATCTGATCCATTCATCCTAGAATGATCACCAATCATAATAAAACTCATTTATTATAATTTATAATAATATTTTCAAAAATTTTGGGGTTTTACATTCTTCCCCCCTTAAAAGAATTTCGTCCTCGAAATTCCGCAATCGCATCTTAGAACCCTTATTCTAGCATTAAATATAAATATGACCATATAAATAATCATAAACACAAACAAGTCATAATCAATTAATTTTACCTGCTCAAACAGGTGTGGGTAGTCGCGATGCATATCCTCTTCGCGCTCCCAAGAAGCCTCCTCAGCTCCTTTCCAGTTCCATTGAAATTTAACTAAAGGAATCACCTTATTTCTTAGTCTCTTGTCCTCTCTAGCAAGGATGCAAACTGGTACCTCAATGGTGGACAAATCTGTCTAAATCTCGATCTCAGATGTATCGATCACCCTCTGCTGCTCCTCATCGCGTAGGTGCTTCTTAAGCATCGACACATGAAATACATCGTGCACACTTGACATCGATGATGGAAGATCTAGTCTATATGAAACCGCTCCAACACGCTTGGTAATCCGAAATGGTCCAACATATCTCGGGGCAAGTTTTCCTCGTCTTCCAAATCGCTTAACGCCCTTCATTGGTGATACTTTCAACATAACAAAATCTCCACCCTGAAACTCCAAAGGTCGTCGTCTTTGATCTGTGTAGCTCTTCTGCCGACTCTGAGCGGCAAGAATACGCTCTCTAATCAATGCTACCTTCTCAGGCAAGAATCCGCTCCCTAATCAATGCTACCTTCTCAGTAGTCTGCCTCACAAGCTCTGGCCCAAGCAATAAGCTATCCTCCGGCTCTGCCCAACAAATCGGGGATCTACAGGGTCTCCCGTACAATGCCTCATACGGTGCCATACCTATCATCGCTTGATAACTGTTGTTATAAGAGAACTCAATCAATGGGATATGGTCTTCCCAACCGCCATGGAAGTCTAAAATGCAAGCCCGCAATATATCCTCCAAGACTTGGTTTACTCTCATCGTCTGCCCATCTGTCTACGGGTAAAATACATTGTCGTATGATAATCTGCTGCGGAACAAATCCTGAAAGCTCCTCCAAAAATGCGAAGTGAAAACTGAGCCTCGATCCGACACGATCGTCTCTGGAACTCCGTGTAGTTGAACTATCTCTCGAATGAAGATCCTCGCATAAGTCTCGGCAGTGTAGGTAGTCCTCACTGGTATAAAATGTGCTGACTTTGTCAACCGATCAATTATCACCCAAACGGAATCATTCCCTTTCTTTGACCTCGGTAACCCCACAATGAAATCCATAGAGATACACGTCCATTTCCATTCTGAAATGGGTAAAGGCTGTAGGGTTCCTGCTGGTCTCTGATGTTCTGCCTTCACCTGTTGACAGGTAATGCATCTAGCGACATATGCTGCTATCTCCTTACGCATGCCGCTCCACCAAAAGTGTCTCTTCAGGTCCTTGTACATCTCTATTGTGCCTGGATACGCTGTGTACCTAGAACGATGCGCTTCATCAAGCAACTCCTTCTTCAGCTCTGCACTAGCTGGCATAACTAGGCTCTTTGGAAATCTCCTCCTTTCGGGTTTGAATCCAAGAGTCCGCTAGCTGAGCTTTGACCACTCTATTACTCCAAGATGACTGCACTGACATAGTTCCCAAAAATGCGCTGCTCCCGCCGGTCTCTGGCCTGAAATCAAACTGGCTAAGAGTGTAAAGATCTCGGTACAACGAACACCTCAAAGCCATAACCCGATGTTGACGCTTCCTGCTCAAAGCGTCAGCCACGACGTTCGCCTTCCCCAGATGGTACTGAATCGCGAACTCGTAATCCTTGATGAACTCAACCCATCGCCGCTGCCTCTGGTTGAGTTCCTTCTGAGAAAATAGGTATTTCAGGCTCTGGTGGTCTGTGAATAACTCGAACTGCACCCCGTACAGGTAATGTCTCCATGTCTTCAGTGCGAAGACCACAGCTGCTAACTCCAAGTCGTGCGTGGGATAGTTCTGCTCATGCGTCCTTAACTGTCGAGAGCTATAAGCTACTACTCTCTGGGTCTGCATCAAAACGGCTCCTAGGCCTGCTAATGACGCATCTGTGTAGACAACAAATGTCCTATCACTGCTCGGAATAGTCAAAACCGGTGCTGTAGTTAACTTTGTCTTTAATGTCTCAAAAGCCTTCTGGCACTCTGTGTCCCAAATGAACTGCACACCCTTTTTCGTAAGGCGTGTAAGTGGCGTCGCAATCTTCGAGAAGTCCTGAATGAATTTCTTGTAATAGCTAGCTAAGACCAAGAAACTACGGATCTTTGTGACGGTCTTTGGCGGCTCCCATTCTAGTACTGCCTCAACCTTCGCTGAATCTACTACAATGCCCTCTCTGCTGATGACGTGGCCCAAAAATCTAACATCCGATAGCCAAAATTCGCACTTACTGAACTTAACATATAACTGATGTTCCTACAAAGTCTGTAATGTCAATCGTAGATGCTGCTCGTGCTTTGCCTCGGATCTCGAATAGATAAAGATATCGTCGATAAATACAATCACGAACTGGTCCAAGTATGGACGAAAAACCAGGTTCATCAAATCCATGAATACTGCGGGTGCATTGGTCAGCCTAAACGGCATGACGAGAAATTCAAAGGACCCATATCGAGTCAGAAAAGCGGTTTTGGGAATATCCATCTCCCGAACCCGTAATAGAAAATAACCAATACGAAGATCAATCTTCGAGAAATGCTGCGCTCCCCGCAGCCGATCGAACAAGTCATAAATCCTATCTAATCCGAATAACGAACTTGTTCAACTCACAGTAATCTATACATAATCATAAGCTATCGTCCTTCTTCCTCACGAAGAGGATCGGTGCTCCCTACGAAGAATGACTCTGACGAATAAAGCTCTGAGACAAAAGCTCATCTAGCTGAGTCTGTAGCTTCCTCATCTCAGTAGGTGCCATACGATAGGGTGCTCGGGATATCGGTAAAGTGCTTTGCTGCAACTCGATGCAGGACTCAACCTCTCTCACAGGAGGTAACCTAGGTATGTCCTGAAAGACATCCTGATAAACTGAGACAACTCTAGTCTCGCAAAAATCAGCACTCCGGTCCCTCAGCATCACCTCCTCGACGTAGAAATGACTCTGCATTCTGGTTACCCTATGAGGTTGCTACTATCTATATAAACCCAACAAAAGCTCACAGGCTGACTATTTTAGCAAAACAATCGATACTAACATGGTAGGATGAAAGCCAATCCATACCGAGAATGACGTCGAAATCCGACATCCGCAACACGATCAGATCTATGAGAAACTCGAACTCATCTAGACTGATGATACAGCTCCTACAGGTACTCTCTAATAGGGATATCTCCCCTAAAGGAGTAGAGACTAATAACGGAACATCTATAGGATGTGCTTTAAGCTGAAGCCTATCCATGAAGGCATGAAAGATAAAAGAATGCGAAATTTTTAAATAAAACAAGGTCTAAGCTGGAAAGGAAATTACGAAGAAAGCTCCGCTCGTACCATGATCACGCGATACGGATGCATAAACTCTATCGGTGATGGAAAATATATAGGACCATCTGTCCCTCAGGAATCTCCTGGATAACGCAAATCTGGCCTACTGGCCCCTCAATCCTCGGAATAACAGGTAGTGCCTCTATCCTCCGCTGCTGGCGTAATCGCAACTCTGAGACTACCAACCCTGACCTCTGTCAAGCTGGCTTCCTGCTGGTGCACTGCGACAAGTCCTTCGCTCTTTGTCTGATCTTGTTACAATTGTAACATGTACCCTGAACTTTGGGTTGCTACGGCGCTCTCGAATTATGTTGTGCTCTCTTCTTATATTGTCCTTGTTGATAGTGGTAAAAATCTTTATCCCGTTGCTGGGGTTCTCTAGATCCCGTAATAGGCTTCTTTCCCTTGTCATCGTCACTATGCTGGTTTTGATTTCTTCATTAACTATAGGCATATCTCCCTGCTTCAATCAGACTAACTCTGACTGCTTGTCAAAGAAGTAAACAAAATTCTCCCAAATAAGTGATATTTGCTGCTCTGGCGAAAATCTAAAGTCGTTGCTATCCTCCGGTGATGTCCTTTACGATGATTACATCTAACTTCTGTTTTTCCTTTACGCTGATTACATCTAACTTCTGTTTTGTTATTGAATTGGCGTTAAGAAAATTTCACATATTTCTTCCATTTATAGGCTGCACATGAATCCAGTGTGCCCTGAAACTATGGTGCTCTCATTGTTTGATATCTTTCTTAATCTTACTAAGCCAAGCCTCCTACTCTGCGGCTCTATCAACAGCTGATTGTGGTGGTGGTGTACTCATTGGTATTACCTCTTCACTTGGCACGACGGGTACAATCGATGGTGGAACTCCTAAAAGTGGTACGGCAGACGGAAACAAATACGCCTCTCGCTCCTCGAGTGTTGCAAAAATCTTGCTGTAAACGGCGCCATGAAGTCGATCAGATACTGGAGTCTGCTGCGGCCCGGGCTCTGCTTGCCCAGCTCTCCGGGTACGAGTTTTACCTCGATCACGTCCTCGTCCCGATATTTATAATATCAAGAGGAGAGCTTAATCGACACAGTAAATGAGATCGCAAACATATATATATAAATAACATAACATATCACGATAAGTATTCACGCAAATACTTTTCAATCAAAGTAAGATAGTTGTCATAAAAAAAATTTCGTAATTTTTAAATATACGTATATAACGTCCTCACTTATTCTAGAAATTCATATCGGACTCTATACATGAATCCTAGGAAACTCTATTCTAGCTCCACGACTCAACACAGGATGATCCTAAGGATGCTGGAACTAGAGCTCTGATACCAACTGTGACGCCCATGTTTTCACACTTGGCTGCAGTCCAAGGTGAACCCAGAGATGTCAAACCTGTCATGCACCTCCACTGTGCAACAACATGTTTCACCAATCACAGTAATATCCTCTAGTGGAAACCAATATAAATGAAGATACAAAACAGGCAAATAAGGGAAATAAATACTATAGACATGATACGGAAAGATATATCTCATAAATGAAATCATGTCCCAAATAAACTAAACTGGAATACAACTGATATACATCTGGAGTCTAAAATAACATGATATGTCTCAACATGAATCGATTAGAAATCGTACTAAGGCATATTGCCTTAACAATATGAGTACAAACTCAAATGACTAAATGGAAACATAAGATCACTGTGGAGTCCATACTAGTAAAAATACGCGACGACGACTATACAAGAACTCCGTCACCCTGCGACTCTCCGATGCTCTGAGCCGCCTGAAATGAGAAATAAAATAAAAAAAAAAGAACAACAACAAGAGCGTCAGAGCGCTACAGCAAGTTCACCTCCATCCGCCCCCAGGGGAAGGGCTGCTAGATGATGAAGTGGAGGCTCTATCTATTAAGCATAGTCTACCTAGATCATTTTCCCTGTATCTAATGGAATTAATATTTAGAAACTTACAACTTGAGACGTAGTACGTCGAGCGAAATAATCCAAACAAGGAAACCCTCATGTATATACCGTATGTCTCAGGTAGTAAATAACTAAATATTAACCCTGAACTAAGCAATCAAAATATAACTGGAAAGTAAAGCATCATACTAGACATCAGCATATGTATCTCGTGTACTCGTATAGCAAAGTATCTCAACAATGAGTAGAAACACTTTTGGCATCCGCCAAATACTCATGTAAATAGTTTATAATATTATCATTCTGAACTTCTTCCAACTCATCGTATCATCACGCGGATCGACAAATAGGTATTATCGCATCATAGTGCGGATCGACAAATAGGTATTATCGCATCATAGTACGGATCGACAAATAGGTATCATCGCATCACCATGCGGATCGACAAATATGTATCATCGCATCATAGTGCGGATCGACAAATAGGTATCATCGCATCATAGTGCGGATCGACAAATAGGTATCATCGCATCACCGTGCGGATCGACAAATATGTATCATCGCATCATAGTGCGGATCGACAAATAGGTATCATCGCATCACTGTGCGGATCGACAAATATGTATCATCGCATCATAATACGGATCAACAAATAGGTATCATCGCATCTCATTTGCGGTGTACTAACTCACAAGTAAATAGATCTCAATTTGTCATAATCCCCGTGGGATACTCAAATGCGTATTTCGTCATATTCATGACTGTAAGTATAACATCAAGCGGCTCAAACTCCGCGATCGCGTCACAAACAGCGCAAATAAACTCCAGAAAATAAAACTGGACCAAACTGTCCAGTAAATGATCAGGGTTACCAACCCCGACTATCTGCTGTATTAACTAATTGTGAATAGTAGCAGTACTTACTAATAACAACAGTACTTTACGACTAGTATCCGTACTCATGAATAGTAACAGTACGTATGAATAGTACCGTATGCATGAATAGTAACAGTATGTATAAATAGTACACATACGTATGAATAGTGTCATTACTTATGAATAGTGTTGTATGTATAAATAATAACAGTACATATGAATAGTACCCCCAGTATGCATGAATAGTAATAGTACTTATGAATAGTGTCGTACGTATGAACAGTACGGTATTTATGAATAGTACCATAGTATGTATGAATAGTACTCATGAATATTGTCGTACGTATGAATGGTACGATACTTATGAATAGTGCCGTACATATGAATAGTAAACTCATGAATATTGTCGTACGTATGAATGGTACGATACTTATGAATAGTGCCGTACATATGAATAGTAATAGTATTTATGAATAGTATCGTAAGTATGAATAGTATCGTATGTATGAATAGTATCATACGTATAAAATAGTGACAGTATTTCCAGCGGTAGACATGTACGTATAGTTCTAGCTAGCAATATCATGCCTTTAGGAATTTGGTCTTATATTCTATTCATCAATTTTCATCAATATCAAGTCTTTTCTTCAATATCATGTATATTCATCAATTTTTATCAATATCATGTCTTTTCATCAATATCATGTATATTCATCAATATCATGTATATTCATCAAGATCAAAATTTACTGGGGATGGGTTTGGAAAGAGATGAACTTGCCTTTATTGATCTCTGAAATTTGACTCCCTATCCGTTCCTTTTCTCCGAATAGCCAAAGTCTCATCTATCTTTTTCTCTCTTTTCTTCCTCTCTGTCTTCTTTTTCTCTCTCTCCTTCTTTCTCTCTCCCTCTTTCTCTCTCCCTCTCTTTCTCTCTCCCTCTTTCTCTTTCTCTTTCTCTCTCCCTCTCTTTCTCCCCTTCTCTTTCTCTCTCATCTTTCTTTCTGCCGTGTGAGAAGAGTGAAAGGGAGGGCCCCTTTTTATAGGAGAAGAGAGGAGCGGGGTAGGTGGAGAGAAGAAAAGAAAAGGGAAAAAAATAATATTTATAATTTTATATTATTTAAAAAAATTAAGTTTCAAATCTCCGTTCTCAGAAAGTAATGAAAATTTACCCACAAGACCGTCTCAACATTCTACGATCAAAGGTGTAATCCCCATATTTATCTGATCAACATAAAAATTCTTAAAAATATAAATACGACAGATGCTAACGGACTTGATACCGTCTCAAAATAGTATTTCAGTCTCCGTTGTCAAAACGTAACGAAAATTTAATCACAACACGGTCTTGACATTCTAAGATCAATGGCATAAATTTCATGCACATCTGATCAATAGAAAAATTACTAAAAATAAAATAGTATCAGTTTTCAATAGACTCGCGATACCGAGGCTGAAACTGCGAATCGATCTCAAATCGATTCCAATCTGATCCATTCATCCTAGAATGATCACCAATTATAATAAAACTCATTTATTATAATTTATAATAATATTTTCAAAATTTTTGGGGTTTTACATAGCCAGTCCTACACTAGGAATAGAATAATACAACATCCCGACATTGTTATAACCATATTCTGTAATACTCATCTTCAATTGTTCTAATGAAATATCTTCTGCATCACAAAGCTCAACATCAACTGAACCACCAATGTATGCCACATTACTTCCGAAGTCCAATGACCCCCCATGTCTATATTTAATCATAATTTGCGTAGCCATCTGCATAATTTACGAAAAATGATAATAATTCTATCAAATTCAACCCATTATTTGGAAAAAAAACCACAACTTTGAA
Organism: Asparagus officinalis; assembly: GCF_001876935.1. Taxonomy (NCBI): domain Eukaryota; kingdom Viridiplantae; phylum Streptophyta; class Magnoliopsida; order Asparagales; family Asparagaceae; genus Asparagus; species Asparagus officinalis. Next base: position 69,390,914 of record NC_033794.1, on the reverse strand, counting down.
AACCCTAATTCTATCAAATCTAACAAAATGCAACAAATTTTAGGTTTATCTTACATTTAACTCAAACTAAATACGTGATTAACTTATCCTCTTCAAAGCCACCAAAAGATTTCATAGGTATAATGAGAATCAAACCTTCACATTCCTGTCAACCCGTACCAACTCGTCGTCCTCCGCAAATCACCTAATGCATGCACCAAGGAACACCATCAGTTGAAATCTCTGCAATTCGTCGCCTTCAACTGCCTCAACGATGATGGCTCACTCTCTATTTCTCCCTCTCTCTCGCGCTCAATTTCTGAAAACGAAAGGGGGAATATGTCCCAAAAATTTTGGGTGGGAATTGGTTTTTAGAGGGTTAATTCCCTGCCACGTCAGAATACAGAGCCACATCAGCATACTAAACACAGATTAAGCCCCCACGTGCAACGCACGTGATCTGTTCTCGCCGGAAAAGTGGCCGCCGACGAGAAAAAGGACCTAAATGGTAATTTTATTCAATTAAAATGTCTTATCGCCGAATTTCCTAATTAAAATACCTTGTTGGGAAATGGGGTTGAATTAAAATACCAATATGGGTATTTAGCCTATATATATATATATATATATATGATATGATATGATATGATATGATATGATTAATAGATAAATAGATAAATAAATAGATAGATGACTTCGGGTACCGGTTCGGGTCACTTCAGACACGATCCAAATTGCAAAGGCTGTCCAGTCAACCTCTCACCTCTTCCCCAGTTCAAACCAAACCCGACCCGTTCCTGCGCTTCATCTTCCCCCTCCTCAACTCCCCAACTTCTCGAATTTCCCGCCATCAACGATCGCCGGAGATGGGCGTTGGCGGCCACTTCTGGGACCTCCTGAAGCACTACGCCCTGCTTCAAAGGCGCCGAAGCCTTACTGTCAGCAACGAAGGCGCGTCGCGCGTCGGAGCCCTCTATCCTTCTGGATCGTGGGGCAACACGACGTGGTTCCGCCATCCGTCCCGGCGCCGGCGCCAACCCCGGTTTCCCTTCCCCCGACCTCCGCACGCACATTGCTTCCGTACAGTCGCCCTCTTCGCCAAGGTTACATGGATTTCCCGAATCCTGATTCTTTTGTTCCTTAGGTAAATTTGACCTAATTCTGGAACGATTTCTTGAATTTTTTAGATGGGAGCGTACCCTGTGTTTGTTTTGGATGGGGATCCGTCCCCGCTGAAGAAGCAAGCGAGGGTGGAGAGGTTCTTGCGGGGATCGGGCGTGGATTCCTCTGCGGTCGCGGCTGAGGAGGGAGAGGAGACAACAAGCAAGAACAGGAACGGATTGTTTGCTCGTTACGTTCATGAGTGTGTAGTGAGTGGAATTCATTTTGTTTTGAATTTATTGAGTCATTTTCTTGCACTTATAATTATAATTAGTTGTGACAACAGTCGGGAGTGCAACGACCGCATCGATTCCAGTAGTTTTCGTACTATTGATTTACGAACATAACATAATGTCCCCTTAATGAATTTGATTACATTTGGAATGAACACAATGAGGGAGTGTTTGAGAATAAATTCAAATATTCAAACATTCTCGGTTGTCTGATTGTATATTCGTCTTCCTTCTGGTAGATGCCATTGAATAAAACCAGAATAGACAATCTACTTAGAGCAGCGATACCTTGATTCAAAACTCCATATTGGTCTGTTTCACCTTCTAATCCTTCCCCAGTTCCTCTTACCTTGTCCTATACTTCACTTTCTTCTTCTCCTTCTAATTCTTGTCTGTTAACTCAAAAATAATATTCTATCTATACAAATAGTCACCAAAAGAAAGACAGGAAAAGGAAGGGGATTGGAGATTGTGTACATTGCAAATATTGACTATATTGTTTCCATTTGAGATGATTTGGTGGAAGTCTCAAGTCTGTCATGTTTGTCTCAAGACAGAGGTTTAATAGTGTGAGAAAGAAGGATGGTTCTGAAGCCAATGATGTGGAGAGGAAACATGAAGAGAGGAACTAGAAACGAAATCCGGAGTTGTTAGGATGATAGGATCTATTTGGTCTCCATTGACTATAGGAGTGGCTTAATGTATATGGGTCTATTGAGATATTTGGTTGTTTTTAGAGGTGACTTGGTGAGTTCTCCTAGGTTTCAAATGGTGTAAAAGTCAATACTATGTCTTGTTGCAATCATGCGGTGTAGACAGTGAATTCATTGTTACAATGTTCATTGGGACTAAACACTGATACTAGAGCATAGTCAAAATGGCTCACAATACTATGATGTTTGCATCGGGACTAGGCTAGTGCAAAGTCAATAAATATCTATATCAGGATTGTGGAACTTGTGGAACTTATGTTAGTGCTATTTAGTCATACATTGACCACATGGGTGGTTTAATGTGTCCCTCTCTCTAACAAATAACTTTAGGAATGAGCTCCTAACTCTCTAACATGAGCTGGTGTGAGTACTGGAGCTAACGTAAATACTTACAAGTTCAAAGCGATAGAACTTTGGGGGATGCTTGTCCAATGAATACTTAAGAAGTTCAAAGCAATAAAACTTTGGGGGCAAAAATGAGAATGAAAGAAATGAAGTGTGAATGTGAAGCACTTTCATGTACTTCAGTTGTTTGTTTGGATGAAACTATCACTTGAAACTGCAAGAGTGACTTCCACCACATAAGGTGCATAATTCACCTTTCCTATGAGAGTATAAGAGCTATGAGGTCTCAGTGAAAGTGAAAAGTGCGGACCATTATTAAAATTATTATCTCTCTCTCTTTTGTCTTTTCACTTTGAGAAAACATAACATCTAATCAATTTCTGCAAGCAAAAGCTTATTATTTGTTTATATCATAAAATTATATAATTATTGTATAAGTTAAAAATAAGTTCTAAAAATGAAATATGTACTAGTGCGAACCCCATGCAAAGCACGACCTCCATTTTTTATTTCTGCTAGTAATTCTGTATTTAAATGCAGGTTTTTGTAAGTGCTACAATAACATTTTTAAAATGCTACAGTATCTCCTTGAGGTACAGTAATAATATTACAATAATGTTTTTAAAGGTTACAGATCCCGCTTGTGCGACAATAATAATGCTACAGTAATTTATTGTAGCATGAATAGTGAATTTTGAATCCCCTATCTGTGCGACAATAACAAATACAGTAATTTACTGTAGCATTTACGGTAACATGAATAGTGAATTTTGGATCCTCCCATTATTATAGAGGAATAGCTTAAACATATTATCAAAAATGTTTAATTTATAAAAACTAATGTAGATACTAGATAGTAAGAATACCATAGTTAGAGTTTTATAAAGCAGTTATTCTCCTTTATCAAATTAAGCAATAATTTAACCATGGTATCTATGTCTTACTTTTAGTTTTTTTTGTAAATATCAAATAACTGAAATCACTAAAAGTGTAATATTTTATTTAATAAATGGATACATAATTTTGTCACTTCAGCTTTCTTTTCCTAATTCCAAAAATAATTTGTTTGCAAACTGACATTCTATTTCACTTACATGGTGATGTTGATGCACTTTCATACTTGCGAAAAAAAGGAGTTATTGTTATATGGTGACTTTTATAAAAAATAATTTGTTTGGAAACTAACATTTTATTTCACTTACACAGTGATGTTGTTGCACTTTCACACTTGTGAAAAGAAAGTTACTTTTATACTTCCAGATCCTTAGTTCTCACTTTCTTATGTCTTCATTTTAAAAAGTGTTCTAGAATCTATCAATAGAAGATGGTTTTTAGGAGTTTGTTGTGTGTGTATGCACATGTGTGAGTGCATGTGTTGGTTGGGTTTGTGAGTAATGGGGAGGATGTAAGACATAAATGCACCTGGATCTCCATCCTCTCCTTTTTTTGTAGTTTGCATAAAAAGGTAATATTGTAGTTAAAAAACATGCAATATAAACCTATATTCTGTATAAATATTCAGCTAAAACTACAGCATAATATGCTCAAATTCATGTATTGTTGGATTATACAGTTTTCAGGGAAACTGTCCGATGGCATGCTTTTGAATGTTACTTGCATTTATTGGACTCTAACCGTGGTTCCTCACATGTCTCTCATTAATCTCTCTCTTGCTTTGAGAAAGAGATAGCTGCTGGCAATATAGTTCCCCATTTTGTATCTCTTTTACCATCTTTTTGAGTAGCTTTTCTTTCATCCATTCTAATCTCCACAAAGGTCAAGATTCAAACAAAAGGTCCTGTTGGAGGGAAGCTGAAATGACAGCATTTGAAAGAATAAAAGACATTGCTCCAAATCTTTTCAATAACAAATATAACACCAAATACTTTCCGAATTGAGGGATTAGTTGAAATGGGCACCCTTGAAAGAATAAAAGATATTCCTTTAAAATATTAATAGCAAAACCAAGAGCAAACAAATAATTGTTTTGATGCAATTGGGAGTTAAGTGAAGTTTATGCGTAAGATTTATATATGGTATTAAAAACTACAAAAAGATCATGATTATTGATATCTATTCTGCTGCTGACATATCAAAAAGGTCTTGCTTTACCAAATTGATTGTGCTTTTTGTTTACATTTAAACTTTACTGTTTACAGGTAAGTTATCAAATTTGGTTGTTTCTGTTATTCTTCTAAAGTAATGTGTCCAGATTGGTTTAGAATTTTTTATTTTATTTTTTTGGATTAATATACTATCTCGTATTAGAATTGTTTGTAGTAGTTACCATTGTTGTGACATGGGAAAATATTGCATTATTCTGATAGTTTTTACCGCTTTTATGATAAGTTTGCTTTACCATTTTGTTGACACAGGAATTGCTTGAACTCCTTGGGATGCCTGTTTTAAAAGCTAATTCTGAGGCCGAAGCGCTTTGTGCACAATTAAACAGTGAAGGGCATGTAGATGCTTGTATCACTGCTGATAGTGATGCATTCCTATTTGGCGCCAGTTGTGTCATAAAAAGCTTCAAGTCGAACTCTAAGGTTAGCTGGAGCATTTTTTCACTTGTTTCTTCTTTAATACAATTATTTGAAATTATTCCTTTTTTTTAATCTCTCTGTGTGTTCCTGTAATTTTTACCAAAAGGTTCATTGTGTCCTGTTTTTTGTTGAACTATTCATATGCTCATTTTACCATTTCTTAATTGTGTTTCGTCACCTCAGCATCCTTAGCATGCCATTTAATGCAGGAGCCATTTGAGTGCTACTATATGTCTGATGTAGAAGCTGGTGTTGGATTAGGGAGAAAACAAATGGTCGCCATTGCTCTACTTGTTGGTAGTGACCATGATTTGGGTGGTGTGTCTGGCTTTGGAGTTGATAATGCTGTTCGCTTTGTACAATTGTTTACCGAGGAGGAAATCTTGGATAGGTTTGTTTTCTTTTTTATGCTTAAATGTACCGTCATCCTTAATATATAATTCTTTCTTGATGTAGTGGTTTGTTTCTATCTAAGCTGTGTTGCTATCCCTTCATTTATCCAGGTTATCTGAAATTGGCAAAGGGGTTTTCCCTGTGCTTCAGGACACCATAAAATCTAGGATGGATCTCCAAATACCCAGTTTGCATAACAACTTGACAACTCCAAGATTTCCACACTGTTCACATTGTGGTCACCCAGGCAGCAAGAGTGCTCATTTGAAGTCTGCTTGTGAATATTGTGTTGTGGATGGTTCAAAAAACTGCATTGAGAAGCCAACAGATTTCAAATGCAAATGCCCCAACTGCAACATGGTATGATGTTATTACCTATCTTTTTTATTTGGTTCGACTCTGCAGAAGCATATTCTGGTGATGAAATCTCCTCTATGATTTAGGATTTTTCTCCTAAAATCTGTTGTACTTCTATATTTTTGTTTACCTCAATACTTTAATAAAGCCTTGGTAGTTTCTATTAATTGTCAGTTTCCCTGCCCTTCCATTCTGACATTTTTTTGTAATTTTGTTGCCTCGGAAGTTTTATGTTTAATCTAATGTATAATCGGGCTTTTGTTGCCAGGATCGTGTATTCAAGGAACAAAAGAAACAAGAAAATTGGCAAATAAAAGTATGCAAAAAGATTGCTGAAGAACACAATTTTCCCAACAGGGAGATAATTGATATGTATTTATGTGGCAACCATGGAAATCATAGTGGTATGTCCTTAAATTGAGTACAAAATGCTGCACTTTATTTTCTTAGATTAAAGAATAGGGTAGATGGAAATGAAAATTAGAAAATGTTTAGATGATGATGTGTTATTGCACAAAATCTTGCAGGGGACTTTTAAATAATTGTGTTTTACTTGATAAGGACTTAACGCTGCATAAATTTTCAAATTTTGATCAATGAATTTTTTTTCAAAGCGTCCATCATAATCTTTATTCTCATCACCTTTTCATTTGTAGAGACAAGGTAATAACAGTAGAATTATGTGATTTTACTCATGACTTATTTTGTGTTTTTATTAGCCTTCATTGGTATCAAGAAGACATCTAACCGATAGATTTCAAATTCCGGCATGAGAAAATTATGTGCAAGAGATGAGTTTGTTTTTAAGCATACATCTTTTCCTTCGAGTAGAATTCCTCATTTCTGACAACTCAACATTTGCATATTTGTTTAAGTTGATTTTTTTCTTTATTTGTGTAAGCTGCAATTATATTCCGTCCTTTCCATCCTTTCTGCTCTTCTTTGATGTTGAAACTGTACAATGCAGAAAACAGTGACACCGCCATCAGGTGGAATAAACCTAATCTGGACAATCTAGCTGACTTTCTAGTTTACCACCAACATTGGGAGCCTTCTTATATCCGTCAAAGAGTACTTCCGATGTTGTCTACTATTTACCTAAGAGAAATTGCCTCAAGTCCAAACAAGAGCTTGCTGCTACATGAACAGTATGAGTTTCACTCGATTTTGCGGGTAAAGATAAGATATGGGCATCCTTATTTTTTGGTAAAATGGAAGAGAGCTGGTCCTGATTCAAATATTGGTATTGACGATAGCTCCAATGAGCAATCAGGGACTGAGGAAAGTGCGCAAACGGTAGTCAGAGAGTCTACTGATTTGCTGGATGAGCCAGAGATTCCACAGATTCTCATTGATGATGGATGCTGGTATTTATTGACTGATGAAAATATGGAGCTTGTACAGGCTGCTTTTCCGAAACTAGTTGAGAGGTTTTTGGAGGAAAAGGTACCAAATTACGCTACTTTCTATAAGGACTGTGGACATTTTAGATAGCACTTTTGTTCTACTAATTTCAGACTTATCTATTAAGTATCGTCATTAAGGGCTTGTTTGGTACATGGGGGTGGTAACGTTTACCAGGTTAAACATGATCTCATCTTTACCTATGTTTGTTAGCATTCTAAAGCTTCACCACGGATAATGTAACCCCACATGAGGCTAAACTTTTGATCAAGTTAGGGGTAGGAGCAAAAAGGGTGAAAAGTTGAGGCTTGGTTCATTCAAGCATGTAGAATTACGAAAATCCCCTAAAAAGTTTTAAAACTTACAATAAGCCTCCTGAAACCTAAAAGTTGACAATATCCCTTGTAAAGTTAAAAATTGAAAACAATAATCTGAACAATTATAAAATTACAAAACACCCTTAATAATGTACAACTCAGTAAATATCATAAAAAATTCTGAAAAATTCAAAACTGAAGAAAAACACTAAAAATTTCGGATATACAAACCGCCCACTGACAAAACTTAAAGTTTGCAAATACACCCTGAAAGTTTTGAAAATTGAGGAAAAGAACCTCAAAATTTTGAAATTTATGAAGGGCCTAAAAATTTCAGAATTTACAATAAATAATATTGAAATTTAGGAACTCCAAACAGCCTCAAATTGGAATTTGCAAAAACACCCTGAAAGTTTTGTAAATTGCAAAAAACACCATGAAATTTTAAATTTTATATCGAACACCCTAAGAATTTCAATCCTACAAATACTACACTGAAATATATAAATTACAAACAGACCCCTAAAAATTTTTGGAGTGCAGAAAACACCTTGAAAGTTTAGAAAGTTGCAAAAACACCCTCATACATCAAAATTTCCAAAAAACACCATGGAAAATGTAAACCTATAAACAGTAAACTGACAATATAGGCAAAATTTCCAAAAAACACCATGGAAAATGTAAACCTATGAACAATATACTGACAATATAGGATTACAGACAACCCCTTTATGGAAAACACCCTAGAAGTTTAAAAATTGCAATAAACACCCTCAAAAATAAAAAATTTACATATAACGCCCTAAAAATTTCAAAGATTCAAACAATATACTGAAATTTTTATAAATTTAAAATTTGCAAAAAACTGCCCTGAAAGTTTAGAAAATTACAAAAAACACTCTAAAAGTTTTGAAAATGCAGAAAATACCATAAAAAAATGAAACTAGACATATACTTGTCTGTAATTTTTGTTCTTTTGAGGGTATCTTTTGTAAATTTTGAATTTTTGAGGGTGTTTTTTGAAAATTTTGGAACTTTGAGGGTTTTTTTTTAATTTGAAAAATTTCATGGCATTTTTGTTATACGAAGTTGTTAGTGTACTTTTTTAATAGGTGTCATTTTTAGGGTGTTCTTTGTGATTTTTAAATTTTAGGGTTTTTTTGCAAATTTTAAAGTTCTAGGGTGCTTTTTGCAAATTGAATTGTGCATTAGGCTTTTAATAATTTTCAGATTTTTGAGGAGGTTGTTTATAAGCAATGTTCAAAATAACGAAAATAGGTTATGTAACACTTGACCTCCTGTAAATGGTTAAGGAAAAAAAGGTAAATAAACGTAACACATAACAAAGATTATATTGTTTATCAATTATTCAGATGTTTTATAAAAACAACTCATAATAACTTTAATACCTAAAATCATCAAACTTCTCAAGCAGAACATCACAATTATCAAATATAAAAATATAATATCACAATTTCCTAACAAAAGTTAGTCATATATGACTAACAACCATTCTAAAAGGCATCATCAAATGATCAGTACGTCAACATCGTCAAGTCCAAAGCAATAAAAACAAATCTAAAGTTTCCAACAAAACCAAACACATCCAACAACTCTCGAGCATTAATAAATCCTACAAAACAACTCCATCCTCTAGATCCATCTCTTAGAAAATTACTAAGTCATCCTCATCTAATGCTACAAAATACAAGCTTTGGAATTTTTACCTCACTTTTAGGAGCTGCAAAGGCTGAAGGGAGGTGGTTTGCCGGAATTGCAGAGAATCCAAGATCATTTCCTCGTTGAAGGTGGAAGGGAGGTGATTCAACCGGAGTTGCTGAGGATCTGAGATGATTTTCTCGTCGAAGGTGGAGGAGGGAGCGAGATTCGTCGTGGGTGGAGGTAGGAGAGAGATTCACTGTCGAAGGTTGAGGCGGGAGAGATTTTATCGAGGGGGGAGGGAGAGACTGAAGAGTTGTTCATCGTTGAAGGCGAACAAGGGAG
>NC_033794.1:69336042-69381455 GCF_001876935.1 Asparagus officinalis | reverse complement strand
GCGGCGACAGACTATAAGAGTCAGGTGAGAGAGGGAATTAGGGTTTTGGGAGGTGGCATGCAGAGAGCTGGTGTGAGAGAGAGCTCGAGTGAGAGAAAAGAAGTAAGGGATGGGTTTTTTATATAATAGACAGTGGATATCCAATCCATGTGTCCAAAAATCCAAGTGCACCTAATGTGGGTTATTTTGGGCTATGAAATTAACGCGTTATAGCCCTTTTTTATGTTTTTTTTTTCCAAAATAACGCTGCGTTATATTGTGTATGCATTATATCCCTTAATTATGTAACATGAAGCTCGCCTTAAGTTATAAAACGCGTTAAGGCGCGTTATGTAATCCCTTTTTTTGAACTTTGATGTTAACTTGCTGCTAATTTTAAACTGATAAGTGCGTTCTTTTGAGTGACTCCATGTGTTAGTTGCAGCCAAAGGAGGGAAAAAACTGATCAATTCCATTTGTAACATGAGTGGAGTTCTTATTTCTACTAAACACATTTATGCTACTTTATATCCGAACACCCCTTAGTTGGGTTCATATCATACTGGACGCTATCCAAAATTGGATATATTAAGGAAAATTGTGGCACCTCCCGCCCCTTGAATTGAATGCCCCCCTAACTAACTTTTTGCGATGCACATTACGAAGAATTATTTGTATACTTCCATATAATAATCCTCTGCCCCCTTTTAATGTGATAGTCACATGTGAGCTGCAATTAGTTCGACTGACATGCGCGCGAGCATACACACACAACATGTTCATTGCTGCTCAATATGTCAAATGAGCAGTCATCCTTAAATATGATTAATTAGATTATTTGCTGTTTTCTTGCCATCAAGTAGCCACCGAGTTTATCGCTTAGGTTTCTGTCACTTGAGAAGAGCACAGGCCAATTCTGTTTTTTCTAGGCTCTGTTTGATTTTCGGTTTCCAGCAACAAGTCTTCCCAGTTATTTTCTGGAAAAAGACATCTTTATTTCCAAACACAAATGATGAAATTATATGTGACTACATGCAATCGTAGGATAGACTTGCTTAGACATTGTAACTTAGTACAGAAACGTAGGCTATATGTTGCAGTTAACTGAATGGTTTTTGTTGGCCCGAAAAGAAAATTCTGGTGTTTCTACATTTCTGGACACTTCAATGATAAAAGCCCTGTGGTAACAAAACCCTGTGGTAACAAATTAAGCAGCTGCATATAAAGAGGAACCAAGCGGTTGAAGTCCTTAGGTCTTCTACGCAGAGGGTTGTTGCTTGCTTTTGTTTAGGCTTTATGTATGTACCTTTCACCCATCATTACTCTATATGATTCTTGTTAAAATATTTGTAAGTTTGGTTGATTTAATTAAAAAAAATGGATTGAGTTGTGAGAGGTTGCATAGGAATTTGGGGAAGTGGTATGGAAAACTCGAAAGTTTATGTTATGGGATTTTCTTTACCATTAAAAGCTCAAGTATGGGCTTAGTCACTGTTCATTTATTAACTGAATTGATATTACGTCATGTGGGTGTGGATAAGAATATGATTGATGATGCTTGTCCCTATGGTTATCGACATCTTAAAGAGCCCTTCTTTACGTCAAAACTAAAAGTATATTATGGTTGTTTGGTTTGGCACCTCCAAACTTTAATACGTGTATCAAACTGTCAATGCCCAAATGTATGCATAAGATCAAACTAAAGGTATATTTTACAGAACTTGTGAACTCTGAAGAGTTGAGCTAGGCTACAATTGGTATATCCAAAGATAAAGATACTATAGATCCAACTTTAATATTCAGACTAAGTTGAAATTCTATGTTGTTTTATTCATTACAACTAACTACTTAGAGATTAAACCTCAGATGGATTTCAACATTTATTCCCTGTATCTGATGCTATCAAAATAAATGTTTCTGAAATTTCATAAATCAGTTAACTTTACCTCATGATGCATGATTAAAAATATGTCTGAAATCACTGATAATTTTGTTTCTAAGTATTGTACTAATCTAATCCAAATGTACTGTTTTGGAAACTCAAATGTTAAATTTGGAGTTATAGATTTAGAACATTGGATACTCCCAATAGGGGCCTAGCTCAACTCAGTTATGAATTATGTTTTATTGATCTATGGCTATTTTACGTCTATTCTTATATTTATCCTTCTAATATGCTGCAGAGAATAAAAGAATTGAAATCAAAACAGAGGAAAGTGAGCATGACTGAACCTGTTGATGGTGAATCTAATGCTGTCCAGCTTAGCATCACCCAATTTTATCGTTCCGCCAAATCATCGACTCAACTAAAGCTTGGCGACAATGCAGAAAAAAGTTCAGTTATTGAGGGGCAGCCAAAGAAGAACAGAAAGACATCCACTGATTTAGATCATACGTTACCTAAATCTGTGAGGCGTCGGCTTCTTTTTGATTAGCTTCATGTATATATTTTTCATCTGTTTTGGTTTTTAATGTTCATGGGCAGCTTCTGCATCTCTCTCTGTAAATTAAAGCGGTATTTAGGGCCTAAATTAGCTTGTAAATATGTTTTTTCCCTTCCTGGGAATGAAATGTACGTGATACTGGTTTTTTGTTCAACTGTTTACCAGTTTTTGATGTTTTTACCTATATTTATTTTTGGGGTTAATCATGTTTGTGTCATATGATATGTTGGATAGGCTTTGGTTAGAGGGGACAGATTTTTGCGGCTTTCAGTATTAATGGGTATCTTTACCCTTCCCATTTCCCTTTGTCTTGTGTGTTTAATAGGAAACAACTTAAATAGTTTTGGGTGCAAATTAATAATGAAGATGTGGGGTTTAATTTAAACAGTTTACATTTTATGTTAACGCATGAACGTGTCGATTCTATAGCCATTAATTTGCAAATTTACCCCTCAAATCTTGGTATTTGAGTTCTCTTATGTTAAGTTTTTCTACCCCTTCCAATTGACGGGTTTTAGTTTTGAAACAGAAATATTACGAACCTATTGGAAATTGTTGGACTATTGTGACATTGCCTGATTTAGAAATTTACAAACTAATATTGTTTAGTGGGAGGGGAAAAAAGAAATCCAATGAGAGAAAATTGGGGGCCAACTTTGCAAATACCAAACTTTGAGGGGTAAATTTGCAAATATAGAAGAGTTGAGGGGCATCTGTCGAAAAACCCCTTAAATAAACTATGTAACCATACACACATCTAATTCCAGCAAAACGTTGAGCGTTAAAACCGCCCCGATAAAAGCAAAAGAGATCTAGTTTTTATGATGTGTATTGCTTCTTGCGTGCTATAAAAACCAAGAAACCTATAAAACTTTAATCTTGAAAAACTCAAAGAAAGATGGCAAAGTCGAGCTAATCAAGCTTCGCTCTTCTTGCTTTGCTGCTCTCATCGATGCTCCCCTCTCTTTTGGACCTAAGCCTGTTAGTGCTCGTCGCATGTCTATACAGAGTTTTTTTCCTCTTAGAATTCCTCTCATTTGGAGGCAGGGGTGGGCGCTCGGACGGGTCAGCCCATGAGCCTGCTGGCTTGGCCGGCGTTTGATCTCCGCACAACTCAGCCTGCTCCGCACGACTACTTGGTCCATGCGGGGCGAGATAGATTCAGCCTGCTACAGTAGCGAGCCACGGGTTCGAGTTGGGCAAAGCTTTAGCAATAAGCAAGCCGGCAGCTCGCTCGGCCCACAGAGTCTAGGGAGCGAGCTGGGTCTGAATGTGACCGGGTTGGCTCACTGAATCCAGACCGCTGGCTCGCTGCTCGCCTACAATTTTTTTCACTTGGAAATTTGCCTATACAATCATTAACATTGAACTCTATTACAAATTGATATATTTTATCCATTTTTATTTGCTTAAAGTTTGTTGTAATTTATTCTTATATATTTTAAACTTGTGGAGCAATTAATTGTTGCCCGAGGGGTTGGACTTGCTCCGTACCATGTAAAATCTTCGTAATTGCGATGTTTTTCTCTGTCATTCTGTACAAATATACAATTTTAGTTAATAAAAATATTTTTCATTTCTATAGTTGTTGCATTGTTAGTTAATTGCATATAATTTTTTAATGTTAAACAATGCTTAAAAACTATTAAAATTTTTTTAAAAAATTTACAAAATCCAAAAATAAAAAATAATACATGATGGGCCGCGCGGGACGACACGTGCCACAGCCCGCTTCACTTAATCTTGTCCCCCCGAGTGAGCTGAGCTGAGGTCTAAACCCACAAACAAACGACACAACTTGACTCGCTTGTCTCGCTGCCTGACGTGGGCCATCTCGTCTCGCCACTAAGCCCGCACGACTGGCTCGCCCTGTTGCCCACCCCTGTTTGGAGGCCTCGTATTGTTGATCTAAAGCCCCCTACACTTGAACCAAAAACACAAGAGTCCCGCCCCAAATTAATGCGTGTTACGGATCAATCAATCTTAAATGTATTTATTTTTTTTTTTTTTGCTTTTGTTGTGCGAGTGGAATGTCATCTTTTAATTTGAACTTGAATCCGTATTGCAATTGGTATTTACTAAAAGAGGACATCATTATACCTGTATCTCATCTGTATTTATTCATCTTGATATGTGAGTCACATGTTTCATGTGTTGTTTCTTGGCACCTAGGAGCGTAAATGGTGTCTGAATCTGGATAATTTGATCCGAGTATTAGGATATTTTATCAGACTTGGATATGATCCCGAACCCGATAATGAACTCTAAAACAGTTTTTGATTGTTGTAGTTATATTAGCGTATTTGGTAATGTTAAGTAAAAGTTATAAAAGCTTGAATTCATAGCAATCTGAATTTATGAAAAGAAAAAAAAAACCAACGTGATTATACGCATATCTCATTGTTACTCGATATGACGCATGTGGTAACTGCGGCTTAAATCCTAAATCAGTTATAGTCTATTAATTTTGATAAAGTAATTTAGAACATGTTTAGATGACAAGAAACATTGAAAGAAAGAAGCAGATCAAATAATTAACTTCTAAAATTATGAAGTAGGAAGTAACAAAAGTAATATTTTTTTGCTTGTTTCACATATTTTTGAAGTACCGGAAATGGTAGATGTTCCTCTTCGTTCACTTTTTTTGAGGAAGTTGTTGTGCGCAGCGGAAATTTCGGCAGCACCTCCGGTGCGCAAGGTGCACAACAAGAGATTAGATCACAACGAAATTCTCGTTTCTCAAAGGAAACAAGAACCAAAAGCCAGATATCTCATCAAAGTGAGATATCAGCTCTTCCTCTCATCAGTTCTAAGACTGAAATATCGAGGGAACCTACAAGCTATTACAAATCACGGTAAGAACACAAATTTTATGTGGTTCGGCAAATTACCTACGTCCACGGGGCAAGGAGGAGGAGATCTACTATTAGAGGGAGAATACAAATAGGGTTTACAATCACACAATCTAAACTCTCACACAATCTCTTAAACCTCTCACAAAAGAATGCACAAATCCATAAAAGAGAGAGCCGAATTTTTCTTCTTGTTCACCGCCACAAGATCCACGAATTCGTGTGCCCACGAATCAGCCGCTTTTCAACCTCTGTCTTCTCTCTGCCTTTTCACCTTGCACTCGGCCGCAACTCCAAAAAGAAAAAGTGTCGAAGTTGTTCTTTTGCCCAATTTGCTACACGAAACCCTAGGCTAGATATAGGCAATTCTCGGATGGGCCTTTCGTTCTGCCCTGTTTTCTTTTTCAAAGCCTTGCACGTGGGTGGTCTGGCCCCACTTCCTATCCGCGTTCACAATTCTCCACTTCGGCGAGGTTTTTCCAAAACTGAGCCGGCACCAAAACATCCAAATATCCCACTTGTTGTGCCCAGTACGCCGTGAAGTTAATTCATGACAACGGACTCAATCCACAACAAGTCAAGAACCTGAACGAGAGTCCAAACAATCTCACCCCCATCAAAATCAACTAATCCAAACCGGTTGCATCTGAAAGACTGCCTACGTATCCTCTTGCCCAAGGAATCAAGCCGAACGTAGTTCACCCAAATGGCCTCCAAAGACCTCAACACCGAAGAATGTTTAAAAGCTCCAAACAATGACCAAACTTTACTCCTGAAATAACTTTGGTCAACATATCCGTAGGGTTGTCCTTCGTGTGGATCTTCTCTAACCTGACGCCTCCATCATCCAAAACGTCATGAACAAAGTGGAATCTGACATCGATGTGCTTTGTGCGCGCATGATAAACCTGGTTCTTCGCCAAATAGATAGCTAACATGCTATCACAATATACCCAAAGGGTCTCCTGTGTAATCCCCAAGTTCTCCAATAATCCCTACAACCATATAGCCTCCTTCACAGCTTTAGTCAACGCCATATACTCTACCTCCGTAGTGGAGAGAGCCACTGTAGACTGAAGTGTGCATCTCCAACATACCGGTGCTCCTGCTAGTGTAAACACATATTCGCTAGTAGACCGGCGCTTGTCCAGATCTCCCGTATAATCAGAATCCACGTAACCAATACAATCCTGCCATGTCTTCTCATTCTTCTGAAATACTAAACCAACATCCACGGTACCTTTGATATACCATAGAATCCACTTCTTGGCCTCCCAATGACCCTTCCCGGGGTCGTGCATGTACCTAGATACCATGCTCACGGCCTGTGATAAATCTGGCCTTGTACACACTATCACATACATCAAGCTCTCCACAATATTGGCATATGAAACTTTGGACATGTATTCACGGTCCTTAACTGAAACAGGTGACATCTTAGCTGATAGCTTAAAGTGTAGAGCTAATGGAGTACTCACTGCCTTGGCATTGCCATCATAACTGAATTTCTTCAGCATTTTCTGCAAGTAACTCCTCTGTGTCAACTTCAACCTCCCCTTCACCCTGTCACTCTCGATCTCCATACCCAATATCTTCTTTGCTTCTCCAAGATCCTTCATCTCAAATTCGGATGACATCTTTTTTTTCAACTTTCTAATAGTTGAAGTATTCCTGGAAGCTATGAGCATATAGTCAACATATAACAGCAAATAGATATACTCACCATTCTGTAACTTGTGCATGTAAACACACGGGTCATATGGGCTCCTCGTGTACCCTCAGCCAATCATAAAGCTGTCGAATCTCTTGTACCATTGTCGCGGCGATTGCTTCAATCCGTAAAGAGACTTCTTCAGCTTGCATACTAATTCTTCCTTTCCTGCAGCTTTGAACCCCATAGGTTATGTCATATAGATCTCCTCTTCTAAATCTCCATGTAGAAAAGCTATTTTCACATCCATCTGGACTAAATCCAAATTCAGATGTGCCACCAATGCCAATAAAATACGAATCGACGAATGCTTCACAACAGGTGAAAATACCTCGTTGCAATCAACGCCCTCTAGTTGTGCATATCCCTTGGCAACCAATCTGGCTTTGAATCTAATTTCCCCAATAGAAGATCCCTCTTTCTTTGCATACACCCACTTGCATCCAATAGCCTTCTTACCCTTCGATAGCTTTGCAAGTTCCCAAGTGTCGTTCTTATGTAGAGACTGCATCTCCTCCTCCATGGCTTCCCTCCACCTAATCGAATCAGAGCTTGACTATGCTTCCTGAATGTAGAAGGAATCAAATCATCAACGACTTCTGCTGATAAAGCATATGCAACCATGACATCGTCATATCTAGCTGGCCGACGAATATTTTTTCTTGGTCTATTAGCTGCAATGGACTCCTGAACATGACCCTGTTTTTGAGTCCCAACATCCACTGTATCCTCTAAATGCCCGGCTGTCATCTCATCTCCTTCCAGTGTCACCTCTGTAGGAGCCTCGATGAATACAATGCTTTCTGGAGTGAGTGGAGTCACATCATCCTCCACCTATTGTGATATCTCCTGAATCTGGTCTTCCTCCACCTACTGAGGAACTTGAGGCTTCATCATGTATGCCTCGTCAAATGTGACATCCCTGCTAATAACTATCTTCTTGTCCTGTGGATCTCATAACTTGAAGCATTTAACTCCATCTCTAAATCCCACAAAGACTGCCTTCCTCGCCCTCGGATTCAATTTACTATCACTGACATGGTAATAAGCTGGACACCCAAATATCCGAAGCGACTCATAATCACTAGCTACCGACCCAGACCAACGCTCCAACGGAGTCTTCCCCTGTATCGCAGTTCACGACAACCTATTCACGAGATGGCTCGCATAAACCAACGCTTCGGCCTAAAAAGATCTAGGCAATCCACTCCGCGTCATCATACATCGCACCTTCTCCAGCAAAGTGCGGTTCAATCTCTCAGCCACCCCGTTCTGTTACGGTGTCTCTCGAATTGTAAAGTGTCGCCTAATGCCGTGATCCCGACAAAACTACAGAAACGGATCACTCTTATACTCTCCACCGTTATCTGAACGTAGAGTCTTCACCTTTCTACCAGTCTACAGCTCCACTTTCTTTTTCCACTCCACAAAAATATCCAGGACCTGATGTTTATGCTTTATCGGGTATACCCAATTCCTCCTGGAATAGTCATCAATGAAAGTGACATAATAGTTGGCCCCACCAAGTGATGTGTGCTTGGAAGGACCCCAAACATCTGTGTGAATGTAGTCCAATATACCTTGGGTATTGTGAATAGCGGTGCCGAATTTCACTCTTGTCTTCTTCCCAAGTATGCAATGTTCACACAGCTCCATCTTGCAGGTCTTTGCACCCTTCAACAGCCCATGCTTCGCCAATACCTGTAGGGACTTATCACAAGTGTGTCCCAATCTCATATGCCATAAGTTGGTAGTATCTTCCTCTGTGGTAATCGAAGCTACCCGACCCCCTGTTACTGTCTTGCCCTTCAAGTAGTAAAGGTCGTTTTCCCTGACACCTCGCATCACCACCATGGACCCCTTTGTGACCTTCAGAATCGCATTCTCCAAGATCACCTTATAGCCAGCTGCCTCCAAAGTTCGAAGCGAAATGATATTCTTCGTCAATTGAGGAACGAATCTCACTTCCTTCAGCTCCCGAGTCATCCTGTCATACATCCGGATCTGTACTGTACCAATACCATTAATAGGACATACGTGATCATTACCCATGAGCACAACATCCCCTCTTTCCAACTCCTCAAAGCTGGAGAACCAATCCCTCCTAGGGCAAATATGGTATGTAGCACCAGAATCCATCATCCACTCCGTAGAGTCAGCGTAACAAACTGACGGTAATGTAGAGCAAGAATAGCCTGAAGAATCTGTATCTGAATTATCGTCACTAGCCTTGACAACATTCACTTCCGAAGCTTGTACAGCTTTCCCTTTATTCTTCCTGGCTTTATCTTTCAACTTTGGGCAGTCGTTCTTCCAATGTCCTTCTTCTTTACAAAACGACACTGGTTCCTACCAATATTTCTATGGCCACCTCTTGACTTCGATCTTGAGCGATCACCTGGACGATGGTTTGGACCACGGCCTCGAACTGCTAATGCATCTCCCGATGCCTTCTCGGAGGGTTCGCCATCACTCTTCCTCAACTCATAATTCACTAAAGCTGAGGTCACCTCCTTGTAGCTAACCGTAGTTCTTCCATTTATCATAGTGAGAACAAACGTACCAAAATCATCCTTCGGCAACGAACACAATAGTAGCATGAGAGACACTAGGGGCACACCCTCTACCACACCTCCAACCACACCATCTCTCTCGCTACAGCGCACCGGGCTCAAATGAGAGTTTATTTAATAAAATCTCATGTGGGCCCGGTGCATTATAGCGAGAGAGATGGTGTGGTTGGAGGTGTGGTAGAGGGTGTGCCTCTATCATTTCTAATAATAGCATCGTCTTGTCTTCATCCTCAACCATGATATCTACATTGGCCATATCCGAAATTAGCTTCGTGAAGTTGTTAACATGCTCCCAAATGGAAACTCCCATCTTCATCTTGAATTGGTAAAACCTCTTCTTCAAGTGAAGCCGATTCTCAATGCTCTTCGTCAGATACTTCTCATTGAGTGTTTCCTACATTCTCTTCGCCGACGTCTCGTTCATTACGTCATAAATAAGATCCGGCGTCAAGCATGACCGAATAACTCCACAAGCCCTACTATTCATCTTTTTCCAAACCTTGTCCTCTATATCAGCGGGTTTCTCTTGTAACTCAAGAGTCTCCTCCAAAATCTGTGCATCCAAGGCATCCATCACCTGACACCTCCACAATCCGAAATTAATCTTGCCGTCGAACTTTAAAACATCAATCTTCGTGTTATTGATGCTCAGACTCTGTATCACTTTCGAAAGAGACGATTCCGATGTGCTTGTTTCTCCCATGTTGTCGATCTAATTCTTCAAATAGGAATCCTTCAGCGAATCATTCGAACAAGCCCCAAGCCAAAACATGGGCTCTGATACCACTTGTTGTACGCAGCGGAAATTTCGGCAGCACCACTGGTGCGCAAGGTGCACAACAAGAGATTAGATCAGAACGAAATTCTCGTTTCTCAAAGGAAACAAGAACCAAAAGTCAGATATCTCATCAAAGTGAGATATCAGCTCTTCTTCTCATCAGTTCTAAGATTGAAATGTCGAGGGAACCTACAAGCTATTACAAATCACGGCAAGAAAACAAATTTTACGTGGTTCGGAAAATTGCCTACGTCCACGGGGCAAGGAGGGGGAGATCTACTATTAGAGGGAGAATACAAATAGGGTTTACAATCACACAATCTAAACCCTCACACAATCTCTTAAACCTCTCACAAAAGAATGCACAAATCCCAAAAAGAGAGAGCCGGATTTTTCTTCTTGTTCACCGCCACAAGATCCACGAATTCGTGTGCCCACGAATCAGCCGCTTTTCAACCTCTGTCTTCTCCCTGCCTTTTCACCTTGCACTCAGCCGCAACTCCAAAAAGAAAAAGTGCCGAAGTTGTTCTTTTGCCCAATTTGCTACACGAAACCCTAGGCTAGATATACGCAATTCTCGGGTGGGCCTTTCGTTCTGCCCTGTTTTCTTTTTCAAAGCCTTGCACGTGGGTGGTCTGGCCCCACTTCCTATCCGCATTCACAGAAGTAACCAAAAAAAAAAACAGCTTGGCAATTGGACATATTATTTGAAAACCTCTACATTTTCATGATGAAAGTTTTCTAAATATTGCTGGATCATTTCAACTCTCTCATCCGTTTTGTGCTCATCATCATAAATTATACTAAACAAATACCCTATTAATTAATTTTAAGGGTATCTAGATATTCCTCCCTCAAATCACCCATATTTTGATATAACTCCCTCAAATCATCATAATAAATATCACCTCCCACAAATCATATTTATAAGTTGAAATAGGCAGCTTTCGTTAGTTAAGGTTATAAATAAGAAAGAATATTCTGTTATGTTTAACATTTATACTGGATCGACTATTGTAGCTTTTCCTTATTCTCGAAACATACCCCTTTCCCAATAACGGTCCTCTCCTCTCCATCAACGGCTCTATTCATTTTGTTTCGCTTTTTTTTTTAACTCTATAAAAACCATTGAATGACCACCAAGCTCCTCCATTCTCCATTTCTCAAAGTCTCTCCTCTATTGCCTTCAGCTCTAAAATGGAGTTTTTCATTTTGAAACTCCTTCCTAATGGGAATGATTGGTGTTGTGCGCCGCCAGCGGAAATTTCTGCAGCCATTTGTGCAGCCCAACAAGAGTCATGTACAATTAAAAATTCCTGTCTCAAAATGAAATAGAATCGAAGCAAAATATCTCAACCAAGTGAGATATCAGCTCTTTCTCTATCAGATTCTAGGGACTGACCTGTCGAGGGAACCTAAAGCGGATTTACAAATCACACATATTGATACAACTAATTTTATTGTGGTCATCAGCAACCATTGCCTATGTCCACGGAGGTAAGCAGGGCGTGGGAGATATATTATTAGAGAGAATAATAGGGTTTAACACACAGATCTCACAACTAAAACCCTCACAATTCTCTCAAAGGGTATGCCACAAACCCAAAAAAAGCCTCTGCTTTTCTTTTGCACAACGCAGCCGAAAGATAAAAAACCTTTTGTTTCTGTTAGACGCCAAACTTTCCGTGTGCAACAAATCCTTTTATCGTAGCCGCAAAACAATTCCTGCAGTAGAAACTCCTCGCACACAAATAACCTAAACTCACAATCATATATATATATATATATATATATATATATAGTATATATATATATTATATATTATATATATATTATATATATTATTATATATATAATTATATATATTATATATATTATTATATATATATATATATATATATATTGATGTATTCGGGTGGGCCTTGGTAATTCGGGTTCACGGGAGCAGCCACACGCGTAATTCGTGGGCAATTTGAGCGTGAGTGGTCCCCACACCCACGTGATCACAATTCTCCACATCAGTGAAGTTTTTTCAAAACTGAGCCAACACCAAAGCATCCAAAAGTCCCAACTTGTTGTGTCCAGTACGAACTCAATCCATAAGAAGTCAAGAATCCGAATGAGAGTCCAAACAATCTCACCCCTATCAACTAATCCAAACCGACTGCATCTGAAAGACTGCCTACGTATCCTCTTGCCCAAGGAATCAAGCCGAACGTAGTTCACCCAAATGGCCGCCAACGGCCTCAACAATCACGAATGTGCAACAAGCTTCTACAATGATCAAACTTATTGCTCGGAACCACCTTAGTGAGCATATCCGCCGGATTATCCTTTGTGTGGACTTTCACAATCTCCACATCACCATCTTCAAGAACATCCCAAACAAAGTGATAACGAACTTCAATGTGCTTCGTCCTCGCATGAAAAACTTGTTTCTTTGCCAAATAGATAGCATTCATGCTATCACAATGAATAGTAACAGACTTCTACGATATACCAAGTTCCTCCAAAAGTCCTCGAAGCCAAATAGCCTCCTTCACAGCTTCCGTAACTACCATATACTCTGCCTCCGTTATAGACAAAGCCACTGTCGACTGTAAGGTGCATCTCCAACACACCGATGCACGGGTCAAAGTGAACACATACCCCGTCGTAGACCGGCGCTTATCTAAATCCCCGGCATAATCCGAATCAACATAACCAATGCATAGCTGCTTACTTGTAGTGTCCCGCTCATAAACTAAACCAACATTAAGCGTATCTCGAATGTACCTCAAAATCCATCTCACGGCGTCCCAATGACCCACTCCTGGATCGTGCATGTATCTCGAAACCATGCTCACCGCCTGTGACAAATCTGGTCTCGTACATACCATCACGCATATCAAACTCCCAACCACACTCGCATATGGAGTCTTCAATATCAACTCTCGATCTTCAGCTGACTTTGGTGAAAGACCAACTGAAAGCTTCAAATGGGCTCCTAAAGGTACACCAACTGGCTTCGTATCCATGCTAACATGAAATCGCTGTAGAACCTTCTTCAAATAAGCCACTTGTGTCAAACAAATTCTACCATTATTCTTGTCTCTGTTGATCTCCATCCCTAAAATGCACTTCGCCTCTCCCAAATCCTTCATCTCAAACTCCTTTGAAAGTTGTGCCTTCAACTCATTTATAGCAGATCTGGAAATAGAGGTAACCAACATATCATTAACATAGAGCAACAAATAAATGTACGCACCTCCTTTCACTTGCGAAAATATACACAAGGATCAAACTAACTCCGAGTGTACGAATGACCAAGCATAAAACCATCAAATCGCCTATACCACTGTCGAGGAGACTGCTTCAAACCGTATAGCGATTTCTTTAATCTGCAAACCAACTTATCTTTCCCTGCCGCTCAGAATCCCAATGGCTGAGTCATATATATTTCTTCATCAAGATCACCATGAAGAAATGATGTCTTCACATCCAACTGATCTAACTCCAAACCATACTGTGCCACCAAAGCTAGCAAAATCCGAATCGAAGAATGCTTCACCACCGGAGAGAAAACCTCATTATAGTCAATACCTTCCTCCTGTGCATAGCCCTTCGCAACCAACCTAGCTTTGAACCTCAATGGAGTGCCCTCAATGCCCTCCTTCTTCGTGTATACCCACTTGCAACCAATTGCCTTCCGCCCCTTTGGAAGCTCAACAAGCTCCCATGTATCGTTCTTATGAAGAGATTCCATCTCCTCCTGCATAGCCACCTACCACGAATCAGCCTCCGAACTCTGCTCGGCCTCTCTGAATGTAGTAGATATCATCTCATCGATACTTTCCACCGGAAGTGTATACGTAATTGTGTCGGCATACCGTGCTGGCATTTGATGCGGCATAATTATGCACCAAAATTGTAAGTGCACAATTGATCAAGTTATAGTATAAAAAGTTATCGATCCCACGAGTAAGGTGATTTTAAGAGATTATTAGAATTGGTTCTTATATTGTGTGCGTGACAAAATAAAATTAAAGAATAAGTGTGAGAGTTATGATGAGTGAGAGTGATTGTTTTGAATATATGCAAGTAACAATAAATTGAATTTGAGCGAAGAGAAGTAAGAATCAAAGAATAGAATAAAAAGCAAGAAAGTGAAAAATTAAGAAAATAAAAGATGAAAGTTTCAGCGTCACGACGGCCTCGGCAGCGAGGCCGTTGGCTCCCACTGTGGTCGCCAGTTTATTTTTGTCAAAAGTTGCCTTCATCATTGATTTCATTAAACTTCAAACGTTACAAATGAATTCAAACAATAAAGAAATAAAAATTACAACTTTCTTGAAAATAAACACAAGATCCGTTTATCGTCTCTTGCTTGCGTGGGTCTTTAGCCTGTGACGGGGACGTCGATATCCGTGGACTACCTGGCAATCAGATCTGATCCAGAGCTTCGTCGATCCGTGAGGAGATCTAGAAACTTGAAGCGCCTATCTCGGATAAAGCGAGATATTTGCTCTTCTTAGGATTACCGACGAGGGGTAATGCTAAGGATCGGGTACGGGTGACGTAGATCTGACGAAGAAACTCTCTTGCGTTGAAGTGCACGATCACTCTTCACTCCGGCAGGGCTTCGTCTCTTCTCCAAAATTCCAGATCTGAAAAAATGAGGCCTATGGCTTGTATTTATAGGCTTGAGAGGATAACGGAGCGGTTAAAACGGGCTAAGGGCGTCTTTCAAAATCCGGGACACCCCTGGGGTGTCTCCCAAAACTCGAGACACCCCTGGGGTGTCTCAGAAATTCCGAGACACCCCTGGGGTGTCTCGGAAATTTTGAGACACCCTTGGGGTGTCTTGGGGTGTCTCGGAATTTTCGAGACACCCCTGGGGTGTCTCGGAATTTTCGAGAAACCCCTGGGGTGTCTCGGAAAATCTGAGACACCCCTGGGGTGTCTCGCATTAACCGAGACGCTCCGTTGAGGTGCATTCGTCCGCTTCCGCTGTAAATTCTTCGTCCGAACTCGGATTTTAGTAAGTGCGTTGGAAGTCCGACGAAGAGTTCTATCAGCTCCGATGGTTGGATTATCTGTAGGATGAACGAGACACGAAGGGCGTTGTTCCTTTTGTAAACCGTCGATTCACTTCAGTCGTTCGTCGACGTTGATTAGGCTCATGTGGATCAGATGGCGATGTTCATCATCGTTCCTTAACACTGAGCTATTCGTGGAGACCTATAGGCAATTTTCGATGCCTACAGATACCCCCTCCAAAGCGTTCCAGACTCGTTTCTTTTATAGAAGAGGCTGGAATACTTTAGATGTGATTGGTCCAGCCTTCAGTCGGCGTAGAGGACCTGTAATTAGCTTCAACTCTTGGCTCCTTCGATTTTCGGTCTATTCGATGCTTTGACGAATAACCAAAGTTCTTCTGGCGCTGCGTTTATCGCTTGGCCGTCGTCGGAGTCTCAAGTCTACAGCTGATGAATTGAGTTTGGCTCGTGTCATTGAGTTGACTTTGAACTACCTTCGTCACGTTGTGTTGACTTAGGGTTTTAGATCACCGCATGTTGACTTTTGGTCGCAACGCGTTGACTGGCGTTGACCTAGGGTTACGCGTTGACCGGCATTGACCCTAGGGTTTCGAATCGTCAAACGTTGACTTTTGGTCGCAACGCGTTGACTGGCGTTGACCTAGGGTTACGCGTTGACCGACATTGACCCTAGGGTTTCGAATCGTCGAATGTTGACTTTTGGTCGCAACGCGTTGACTAGCGTTGACCTAGGGTTACGCGTTGACCGGTGTTGACCCTAGGGTTTCGAATCGTCGAACGTTGACTTTTGGTCGCAACGCGTTGACTAGCGTTGACCTAGGGTTACGCGTTGACCGGCGTTGACCCTAGGGTTTCGAATCGTCGAACGTTGACTTTTGGTCGCAACGCGTTGACTGTCGTTGACCTAGGGTTACGCGTTGACTGGCGTTAACCCTAGGGTTTCGATTCGTCGAACGTTGACTTTTGGTCGCAGCGCGTTGACTGGCGTTGACCCTAGGGTTTTGGATCGTTCGGCGTTGATTATTGTGGATTTCGTCGAAATATCCAACAACCGGCGAAGAATAGGCAAATTCGGACTTCGAAAAGGGTTCGGGGGGTCAAAATTGGGTTAAGACACCCAAGGGGTGTCCCAACAAAACCAAGACACCCTTGGGGTGTCTCGGTTTTGCCGAGACACCCTTGGGGTGTCTCGGTTTTGCCGAGACACCCCTTGGGATGTCTTGGCCAAAACCGCACACCCCTCCCCCTTTTTTTTGTTTCTTTCCATTTTTTGTTGTTTCCTCCTTTGCTTTCTTTCTTGATTTGATTTTATTTCCTCTTTTGTTTTCCCCCTCTTTCCATATTTTCAAAAGAAAACCCTTTCCTTTTTAAAACTCCTTCTTCTTCCTTCCATCCCTCCACCATTGTTTCTTTCTCCAAACCCATACAAAATTTCGGATTTTTGTTCCCCTCTTGGCCGAAATTAATCACTCCTCCAAGCTAGGGTTTCATCATCTTCAACCTCAAGAAAAGCCTCTTGATTTGGTAAGTTCTCTTTCAAAACTTTCCTCTTTTTCAAGAAAGATTGTAGCTTTATGTTTGTGATGGGGGTATGCTATGAAAACTTTCCTCTTTTTCAAGAAAGATTGTAGCTTTATGTTTGTGATGGGGGTATGCTATGAATTCATATGCAAAGATCACAACTTTTGAGAAAGATTGTAGCTTTATGTTTGTGATGGGGGTATGCTATGAATTCATATGCAAAGATCACAACTTTTGTTCTCATGAGTTAAAAGATAGGCTCTTTGATGATGGGTTGTGAATGCACAAAGCTTTGGGGGGTTTTATGCAAAATTTGCAATGGGGCCGAAATTTGGGGGGACTTTTATGCAAAATGGGACTGAAATTCATAGGGGCTTTTATGCAAAATGGGACTGAAATTTTGAGGCTTGGATGTTTGACACAATTGGCCACAACTTTGAGATGTACTTCATGCAAAGAGATCACAAATTGTTAAGGGTTTATTTGCAAAATTACCCATAAATGTTTTAGAGGGACTTATTTGCAAAAAGGGGGCAGAAAATTCAAGGCTGAAAACCAAGAAGTTTAGACCACAAAACCACGATCAAAGTTTCGAGAGGGATATGTGGGCGTTAAATTGAAATTTATGAAGGGGTCTATATGCAAAATTGGCTAAATTCTACAAAAGGGCTTATTTGCAAAATTAACCAAAATTGTAGGGTATCAGGTGTGCTATATGATCAGATATGATGACCATGACCCAACTCGAGCGTGTCCTTGACCCGAATTTAGCCTTGAACACGAGGGGTATTTTGGGTATTCACCAAAACTTACCGTGAAAATGACAATCATTGTTTCGCATGCACGAAATTTGTAGGTTTAATTAGACTTCAACTATAAAATCCTATTTACTCATAGGACTTTAGTTCATGTTCTTAGTTTCCCTTTTATATTTCGTGTATTCATACTGCACCTGACTTGCTGCTTTTCATTGCAGGTTTTTTGATGTCTCCGCGTCGACCTCGACTTCCTAGGGGTCGCTCCCGTTCACAGCCCAGCGAGGAAGAAGTTCCTACAGCGTCCTCCCCTCCAGCGGCCTCCTTTTTTGAGGGTGAGAATCTTTATTTCTGTATCCCTGATTGATCCCTTCGCGGGTCATTAAGGAAGAACTGATCCCCTCTTTCGCGGAGGTTAAGGTTTCAGACTTGTTTTGCTTAGCCAATTCAAGTCTTCTGGTATATTGGGGCGATCTCGTGTCGTCTTACACTTTATAGGTCGGCGTACGTTACCACGTTATCTATGTGGTGATGCATACCGTTCTTCCAGTGTAAGACACTCAGAATCGTCTCTCCAATCACCCTGTGAATGATCTTATCTGACTTTATCCTTGTCTTGTTGCAGTCGAGTTCCCCTCGGGCAACCTCCCTCATCATGCCCCTACTGGTTGTAGCAGAGAAGTTTTCTCTTCGGCTTCCATCGGGCAGGCCATTGGTCCACTTCCTCAGTTCGACAGAGACCGCTCCGACGAATCCTATCGTTTGATACGGGAGGGAGGGCGCCATTGCTTACGCCAGTTGATTACGGACGCCTCCTTCACTGCAGATTCTACTTCCACTCAGGCTTTAAAGAAGCCCGGTTTTCTGTTCGGGGATCACACTGAGGATCCTGCTACGTTGACTCTTACTGAAGAGCATTGGCTGAATCTTCACGAGGGGGCTCTCCTATACATTCCCTCCATTCCTCGTCAGTATTCCTTCACTCATTTGGAGGGACAGGCCGTGGAGCGACAGATGTCTTGGCATCTTACCCATGATGTTGATCGGGTTCAGTGTGGATATACTTCTCATCATAAGACTCCTGGTTCTGCCGGGTATCATTACATCCGCGGTCTTCGACCAGGAATTACGGGTCTTAATACTGCACCTCCGGGCGAGGTATCAGCAACTGCTCCTACCGTGAAGAACCGTCTGGCTCATCTTGGGAGGAGATTACCTCCACCAGATTCTAGGTGCTATGGTTGGGCTTTCTCATTACCCAAGGGATGGTGGAAACGCATGACCAGTTATGTCTTGGGACGCTGGGAGAGGGATTTGAAGAGCAGTGGATTGTATGCCCCTATACGAGCCACCATGTACGGACTCTAGGTCAGCTGCCGCCATTTCTTCGCGTTGTTGGAGACATACATGCCCGACAGTAACACGTTCCTGACCAGCGGCGGAGAGTTGGGGTTGGCCTTACATGAGATGCATCAGGTTTCTAGCCTTCCGATGGGGGATTGTCCATACCAGGAGTACTTTCCCTCGAACCAGCAGTTGGAGTGGTTGAAGACGGATACTCCCGATATGTACGATACTCTTTGGGACCTTACCTGCCATTATCATACCTCCTTGATCCAAACTTCTCCTCCAGCGAAGAGAAAAAAACAGATCAGCTTGAAGCAGTTTGCTATCTATTTGTTTCCAAATTTGGAGGGTGATTCCGGCGAGCCCCTTCGTGAGTTAGACATCTTGACCCCAACCGCCGTTAATGAGTTGGTGGAAAAGGCCGAGGCCCATTCTTACACCATTGCCAGTGTTGAGGGAGCTTTTCCTGTAGGGACCAAGTTTCATTCGTTCCTTCGCCGTGCACAGAAGTCTATTGAGCCCCGGACTCTGCTAGCAGGCTATCTCGCTCTTTGGTTGAAGAAGTGCGTCGTTCCGTATCAGCAGTCAGACGCCTTACCTCTCGAGGTGCTCTTTCCTACAGTCCAGCTAGCTTATGGGAGGGAGCTTTCCCTGCTCCCAGCCATGGTCGCTGATATCCATTGTGGGCTTAGGTCTCTCGTCAGTAGTTTTACACAGGTGGGTCATGAACCATCGACTGAGCTTATTTGTCCGAAGATCGAGCTTCCTTATGCGTATCTGATGGCGTGGCTTGTTCTTCACCGTCCTGACTTGATGTCGGCGCCCAGCGTTGTTGATGTCCCCGTTCCTTTCATGCAGATGTTGGAGAGGAGTAGATGGCTCGGGAAGAAATTCAGTGATGCACAACGAGAGCTTCAAGTTCGTAAGAGCTGGGAGTTCTTCAAGTGTTTTCCTCACTTTTCGGGTCGCTATGGTGATGTGCTGATTGATGAGGAGAAGCCCAGAACTAATCGGACTGCTCTCGACGTAGGTTGTTTCCGCTGGTTGGTGAACATCCGCGTCAGGTATCTCATTCTTCGGGTGAAGAACTGCTGCCACATTGAGCCTTACCTTCCCTACCATTTTGCCCGTCAGTTCGGCTATGACCAACTATATATTAGGAATCCGAGCCGTGGTTTGAGGGTTGAAGGAGGGCTTATTGACGGCGTACGAGCATGGCTATGGACTATGGTGGGCTGCACTGGAGCCCACTTTGCTCTTCCTTCATATAGACGCCAGCCGTTGATTACTTTCCTCAGTTGCAAGTGGTTCCTTTCCGCCAGTGAATCCATAGGTGTGAAGAGCCTTTCAGAGTTACAGTCTGAGCACTCGGTCCAGATCGCTATGATGGCTGCCCATAAAGCTGAGCTTGCTAGAAGACAGGGAAGGAAGACTGCTAAATCTTCTCTTTTGAGCAGAGATAGGACGGAAAGTGACGAAGAGCTTCTCCCTACTGATGATGAGGACGAGACTTCTGAGGAGGAGCATGTAGACATAGATACTGACCAAGAAAATCTTGATGCAGGTTTGTCATGCTCTTTTTGATTGGTATCAACAAAAGGTCTTATTCACTCGCCCTAACGAAATGACTCCTATTATCCCAGGTAGGACATCCGATGAGCACGAGTCGCTCGCTGCTCGTTACGCGAGACACCGGCCTAGCGGCAAAGCTCCTGCACAGGTTGCGGCTCGTGGCAAGTCTACGCATGAACGACCCGTTGGTTCTATGAGGGCTGGTACTCCGAAGAAGAAGAAGACTGCTCATAAATCACACGTTGGCCAGCGTCCCTATGGAGTGGATTTAGGAGGCATCGCCGATGGTGAGGAAGGTAACATTTCGTCATTTTTATTTCTTTAGGATGTCTCACCTTCTGGGATTCGTAATCATGTTTTATGTTCCAGGGTACTATGACGAGGGCGAGCTTCCACCGGACCCCGTATTCACTGATTCTGATAATACAGATAACTTCGTGCAGCAAATGTGCGACGCCATTCGGGATGGTTCCCTGGGTATTGATATGAACATTGACACCGAGCAGGCTAATAGTGTCAAGCCCACTACTCCATGTCCAGGTATATCTAAATTCGATGATACCCTCGTTGAGTAGCATTTGGCGGAGTTAGAGAAATCAGGATTCATTATTTTTTGTGCCTCGCATTCTTTCAGATTTCCTGAATAACTCAATCATGGGTATTGGGGAACAAGGATCTTCTGTTCCTGCTACAGGTATTTCTGAGCTCTTCCTTCTTTCCCGTCTTCTTGTATGCATATCCAACACTTAAACTGTTCTGCAGATGTCGTGATGGAATAGCCAGTCGAGGATCAAACCTTTCATGATGTGGGCTTCGAGGAACAGAGGTGTGCCTCTGCACCTGACTTCTCGGGACCCGACGCTGGATTATTAGCCGATATGCTGGCTGAGCAGGCAACCAGAAGAACCATGGGACCACCCTTTGAGGGTGATACATTCACAGGTATATGTCTGATTCTCTTCATTTTGCCCGGTCTTTTGTCTGACTAACGAAGGATTAATATTACAGCGCCAGTCATTGAGACTAACCCCGTATCGATTCCCGGCATATCTAGCTTACCTCGGAGTGACGGACTTGCAGGTACGCATACGATTTAGGGACATCGTGCTCCTTTTTATTTATCTGACTTTTGACTAATATATGGGTGCAATCATAGGACCAGCCACCGGGACTGATACTCTTATGACTCCTGGCATCCCCCGGATACCTGAGGATGATGGACCTACAGGTATGCCGATGACCTTATCATTCCGACCCTCCTTATTTGTCTAAATTTTCATTTTGACTAACAAAGAAGTGTAACTATAGGACCAGCCGTTGTGCCTGATGCTACTACAGTTTCTGGGACTGATAGTTTGCCTAAGAGCGGTGTTTCCCCGCCACAGCCGAGAGGTATGACCGATTTGCCTACAGGGGTCGATATACCCTCCATGACTACTACTGTAGTTATTTCGGAACCTGTCGGATTTCAGCCTGAGGGGACCTCCGTTGGTATTGGTATGCTCGGAATTTGCCTTTAAATTTTCTTATCGTATTCGATAATCTCTTAACTTTCCACACTGTTTCTTGTAGGATCTCGATCATCTCTATATGAGCGTGTCCGCGCCCTCTTGGCTGATACCGACCCCGACAAAGACATTTTCCGTACAGACCTCGGCCTTTTTACCGTCTTTTATAACGGCATGATCGAGAAACTTCTTCATCGAGGATATGGTTTCGATCAGTTCAGGCGTTCCTTTTCTCGTCACATGCCGATGTTCAGAGAAGAAGGGTATCCAGAGTTGGCTGATTCCTTCACTGCCGATTTTGCTGTTCTGGAGTCGGAGATCCGAGAGTTGAAGGAGCTGAAGGCTAATGGGGTTTATTCCTTCGTGTCCTCTCAGATGGAGCATAGGCTGGCACAGTGGCGTGACCTGAGATCTTCCATCGGCAGTGAGCTTCAGTCACATAAGCGTTCGGTTGCGCAGCTGATGGCTACGGTGGCGAGGAGGGATACAGATAGGGCCGAACTACTCCGCTCTTTGGATTCCGGTCGCGAAGAAGTGGCTAGGTTGAAGGAGACCTTGAAGCACGCCGAGGAGTCCATTATTATCATTGCAGAAGACCTGGCTGGAGTGGAGCATTCTCGTGGACAGGCCCTCGAGAAGCTAGGATCTACACAGGAGAGATTGATGAAGCTGAAGAATGAAGCCGCTTTATGACTTTTCTTTATTTACTTTGAATTCAGCTATGATAAGATTTACAGGATTTTTGGCAAACCCCCAGCCATCAACGGGTTTGATATGTCTTTACCGATTACCGTTTGAATCGGACTAGCATGTGAATTATTAAAACCCGTCTCACATGTAACGTTGTGCTAAGAAAATCTCTTTTCTTAGACTAGATGCTATGATTTTGAATACATAGGCTTAACCATTTCTTATAGGGAAAAGGTACCCCGCGCCGCGTATTAGACGACGACTTATCCCTTCTTAGGCTTCGGGATAAAATTCCCCAGGTTTAGACCCTGGTGTCTTTTTCAATCGGCGAAAGACTAAACCGGCAATGTGTGTTAGACATAGACTTTGGGATTTTTGGCAAACCCCCAGCCTTCAACGGGTTTGATGTGCCTTTACCGATTACCGTTTGAGTCGGGCTAGCATGCGTATTGTCTAAATCCGTTCCGCATGTAACGTTGTGCTTAGAGAGTGAATTCTCTGAGACTTTATGCTATGATGCCGAATACATAGGCTTCGCCTTTGTTACGGGAACAGGCTACCCGACAACACGTGTTAGGTGTTGACTCGTCCCTACTTAGGCTTCGGGATAAAATTCCCCAAGCTTAGACCTTGGTGTCTTTTTCAATCGGTGAAAGACTAAACCGGCAACGCATGTTAGGCGTAGACTTATCTCTATTTAGGAGTCGAGATAAAATTCCCCGTGCATCAAGTGCTCGGATTGGAAGTTGGGAGTTGTGTCTTTTGTCAGAATAAAGACGGATTGGGAAACAGGAGAGGAAGAATTTTATATTCTATCTCCCGGGACTGAAGAGGAAGAATTTTATATTCTATCTACAGTCGGAGAGGAAACTCAAGGTGGGATCTCCACCCCCAGAATCCGAAAAGATGAAACTAAGAGTGGGATCTCCACTCCGAGAATCGGAAAAGTTCAAACGGCCCTAGCTTTTATAGGATTGGTCATTTGAATCCAAAAGAATCCCTCATTCATTGAGGAGAAAGCCCAATTTCGACCCTACCTTTTATAGGTTTGGTGGAAAAAGGAACAAAGACGGATTTTCGTTTATCGAAAAGGAACGACTCGGTCTTAGTCCTAACCATTTGTAGGTTTGACTAATTGAGATCGGGAACAATCCTAACTTTTATAGGTTTGACTGTTCGAATTGAAAGTGGACCTCTCGTTCATGGGAAGAATCGAGAGAGGAAATTGGCTTTGGCTCTAGCTTTTATAGGTTTGACCCGAAAGCAAAGAGGGTGAAATACGAGAAGTGATGAAAATGCCAACTCGTATTATCACTCGAAGGAAGACTTTAATGTTAGGTGATTAGGACTTAACATATTGAGTCTGAGAAATGCCAATGACTGGCGAATAGAAATGTTGGTGGATCCACCGTCAATTAATTTGATCAGCAGATGATTTGGTGAGGAAAGATTAACCTATCAGAGGATTGGATCTCATCTCACAAAAATAACTCATAAGAGTTAGAGAATTTTGATAAAGATAAGAAGAAACATTCTGACATTCAGAGTTCGAACGTAGATCTCTTATTCATCAATTCTACAGTGACTAGGTTATCCCTAAGAATACCCTATGTGGTATTCTTCCGGGAACTTCCCGATGCATTGGTTAACCTGAAGATACTAAGGATAGTATTTTTTCAGGAACTTGCCATTTATCGGCATCATAAGCCGGTCGCCGTGAACTTGCCATTTATCGGCATCATAAGCCGGTCGCCGTCCTTGGTGACTAGGCGATATGCGCCACTCGAATAGACTGTCTATACTACGAATGGTCCCTCCCATTTGGGTTCAAATTTGCCCTTCTTTTTGGAGTTAAGGATCATAGGCCGCCTCTCAGCTAGAACCAAATCCCCTTCTTTGAAGCTTCGTTGTCGAACCTTTTTGTCGAAAGCTCGAGAGATTCTGGCTTGGTAGAATTCGATATGCTGTTGAGCTTCTAAACGCTTCTCATCTAGCCTTTCAAGTTCTTCAAGGCGCTTCTGATGTTGCTCTTCGGTCGTCATTTGAGTCGCGAGGGCAATTCGAAGCGATGAGATTTGAATTTCCAATGGAATAACGGCTTCACATCCGTATACCAGTGAATACGGGGTTGCTCCCGGTGGTGTACGCACCGTGGTCCGATAGGCCCATAGAGCCGCGCCAAGCTTGTCATCCCAGTCTCGTTTATTAGTTTTCATAAGTTTTGATAAAATCTTTATGATAGTCTTATTGAAGGCCTCGGCCAGTCCATTCGCTGTGGGATTGTAAGCTGTCGAAGAGATGTCCTGAATTTTAAACTTTTCGCAAAACCTGATGAAGGCGTTGCTGACAAATTGAGGACCGTTGTCATGTACGATTCGTCTTGGTACACCACGCCGATAGATGATATGGTGCTTAATGAATGCAATGACATTGCTCGTTTTAACTTCTCTGAGTGGAACTGCCTCAGCCCATTTGGAGAAGTAGTCGGTAATCGCTAGGATGAACCGGTCACCTTTGACTGATGGGGGATTTATAGGACCAACAATGTCCATTCCCCAGGTCTCAAATGGCCATGACGTAACCGAAGGATGCAGATGCTCCGGAGGTTGGTGCATATAATTCGCATGTACTTGACATGCGTGACACTTTCGGGCGTATGTGATTGAAGGCCAAAAATATCTCATTCTTCTGATGCGATCATAAAGTTTGGGACCAGGTTGGTGTGCACCACACTCTCCTTCATGTGCTTCTCTAAGGACTTCCTCAGCTTCTTTAGTCGATAAGCAGCGTGCCAGCAATCCATCGTACCCCCTGTGGTATAGCGTTCGATTCTCTGTATTATAGTAGAATCTTGGTGCTCTTCGTCGGATTAACTCTCTTTCCTTCATGTCTTCTGGTAGAATTCCATGTAAGACGTAGTCAATGATGGAGAAACGCCAATCTCAGGGTTCAAACTCAACTTGAGTTGAGTATGTTTCCTTGCTATCTTCTTCTTCACTATCCTCATTGTAGATCGGCACTAAGAGTTGGTGAGTCCTCACTGTAACAAACTGTTCTGTTTCAGGAGGCTGCGTTGGTGAGTTCTTACCGTAACAAACTGCTCTGTTTCGGGAGGCTGCGCCAGTGATACGGCTAGTGCTGCTAACGCGTCTGCGTAGGTATTCTGTAGCCGTGGAATATGTTCGATAAAGAATCCTTCGAATGATTCTGCCATCTCCACTGCCATCTTATGGTATGGTATTAGATCTTGGCTTCGTACCTCGTACTCTCCCTGAACTTGTTTAACTATCAGTTGAGAATCGCCGAAGGCTTCGAGGTACTCAACCCCCAGTTCTTTGGCGAAACTGAGTCCTATGAGTAATGCATTATATTCGGCTACGTTATTCGAGCACGGTTCCGTCAACGAGTAAGCTCGAGGCATCACATGCTTTCCTGGGGAAACTAAAACAACTCCCACTCCGGAAGAAATCTTAGAACTTCCAGGAGCACTGGCTACATTAGTTGCTCGTGAAGCGCCGTCAAAGTATAAACGCCATACTTGCTGGTGCGAAGTTGTGTTTACTTCGTGGGTTTCATCGGGTAGATCATCATATATCTCGGCGGTATCCGCAGTTGGATTAGCTGCCAGGAGATCACAGATGGCTTGTCCTTTTACCGACTTCTGTTGTTTAAAATGTAAGTCGTATTGGGACAAGAGTAAAGCCCATTTCGCTAATCGCCAATTTATGGAAGCTGGTTGAGTCATGAATATTCGGACTGGGTTAACCTTAGAGATAACATAAATGGTCTGTCCGCATGGAAGCTGGTTGAGTCATGAATATTCGGACTGGGTTAACCTTAGAGATAACATAAATGGTCTGTCCGACCAGATAATGCCGCATCTTCTGAATAGCTTAGAGATAACATAAATGGTCTGTCCGACCAGATAATGCCGCATCTTCTGAATAGCGAACACCAAGGCAAGGCACTCTCTCTCGATCATGGGATATCGAGACTCAGCGCCTACCATGGTTCGGCTTAAATAATACACTGCCTGCTCGTGACCATTATCGTCATCTTGTGCGAGTAATGCACTTAATGAGTGGTTCGTCGCCTTGACATAAATCAAGAACGGTTTGCCCGATTTCGGTGCGACGAGTACAGGAGGCTTTGAGAGATATTCTTTAATACTCTCGAATGCCTTTTGACAAGCGTCATCTCATACGAATGATACGCCCTTCTTTGTGAGCTTGGAGAATGGTTGGCATTTTCCTGAGAGGTTCGAGATGAACCGACAGATATACGCTAACCGCCCTTGCAATCCTTTGAGCTCTCTGAGGTTTCTTGGAGGCTGCAATTCATTAATTGCCTTTACCTTATCAGGGTCGATGTGAATACCTTTGGTTGTGACGACAAATCCCAGGAATTTACCACTGGACATTCCGAGGAAAGACTTGGTAGGATTCATCTTTAATTGATAGGCTCTCATTAGGTCGAACATGGTCTTCAAGTCTTTAATGTGATCCTTCTTATCACGACTTTTCACAACCAAATCATCCACGTAGCACTCGACAGTCTTCCGGAGATGTTCCTGAAAAATCTTCGACATGGCTCTTTGATACGTAGCACCTGCGTTCTTTAAACCGAAGGGCATGACCGTGTAGCAGAAAACGCCAAGGGGTGTTCTAAACGCGGTATGCTTTTCGTCATCTGGATGCATCTTTATTTGATTGTAACCCGAGAAACCATCCATGAAAGACATCCTTTCGAACCCGCACGTATTGTCGATGATGACATCTGTGATAGGAAGGGGAAAATCATCTTTTGGGCATGCAGCGTTGAGGTCTCGAAAGTCGATACAAATCCTGACCTTCCCGTTCTTCCTCCTCTTGATTCGGATTATTACGACGACTGGGTTCTCCTTGGCGAAGCCCGAGTCAATAAGCTTTTTAACTTCGGTCTCGATTGCTTCCATCATTTGCGGACGAAACCGTCTTTGTTGTTGTTTGACAGGTTTGACATCCGACTTAATATTGAGGCGATGCACAGCTACATTTGGATCGAGCCCTGGCATGTCTTCATAATTCCAGGCAAACACATCGATGTATTCCCTAATAAGGGAGATTAATTCCTCTTTCTCTTCAGGCGGGCGGCTGTCGCTAATGAATATAGGCTTCGGATTATCTTCGGTACCCATATTCACCTGAAGTACTTGATCTTCGGTAGGAGGCTCCCTTTGCTCAAACCTATCACCATACTGCATGTTTAGGTGATGAACCCAAGGATCTTCCCATGTCGGCATCTGGTCGTCCTCCTCTATTGTGGTAGGATCGACCGTAACCATATTCGACATTAGCTTTTTGAACATTTCACCAAGACTAGTGTCAGAATCCCAAGCCGAAGAGTCAGAAGAATACCTGTTTCTAGCTTTGTTAGCAATTTGATCGATGATATGCTAGCAGCACTCATCGTCGGATGAGGAGACATAACCAAGACCTCTTTTGTGGCGATAATAATCATCGGGTTTTCCCTTTGGTACATAGGCCATCCGAGGTGGAACTCGTGGACCTCGACCAAAGCAAAGACCCTCTCCGAGTGTGAAATCATATCCATACTTCTCCATTAGATCACGCGCTTTTGCGTCATACCTAAATAAGTGAGGAGCAGGTTTATCATCATCATCTTTCTCTTCTAAGAAGTGATCGGGTATCGGAGCTTCTTTTCCTTTTCCGTAGACGACTTCTTTTCCACCCTCTGTTCCCGCGGGGATAACAAGTGTCGCTCCGCATGGATCTTGTACCTATTTTTTCGTCAGACAAAATGATTGAAGTGGCATATACAAGTCAGGGTTATCATATAGTTCTTTAGTGACATTATCAAGACACATCGAGTACTCTAAATCATCATTTATTGATAGTTTTTCGGCAAGTTGCCAATTACAACTACTTTCCGATGATTCATCATCGTCAATATTGATTACAATGGGTACAATGTCATTAAGTACAAAACCACCATCATGATCAAACCCAGCTTCGGTATCAGCTTCATCTCCGCTGTCCGTTCCTTGGGCCGATGATTCAGTATCGGATTCAGCGCCGTATAGAAGGGAATCGGTGAAATAGTTCCCCAATCCCTTAAACGGTTGCTTATCCGCGACCACCGTCTTGACTTCATTATTTGTGTCCACATATTTGAGGCATTGGTGCAGAGTTGACGGGACTATAAGGTTACCGTGGATCCAAGGTCGACCCAACAGTAAGTTATAGGACGTTTTTGCGTCAATCACATAGCAGGTAACTTCTGACTTTAAATCCCCGATCTGGCATTTGATTCGAATCTTCCCCAAGGGTCTGGACCCGCTGGTGTTGAATTCGTAGATTGTAGTGCCCGTGGACGCTAGCTTGCTTGTTGGTATTCCGAGATGGTGCATCAATCGGAATGGCATGATGCTAACAGCAGAACCCGGATCAACTTGGATCCGGTTGACCATGCTGGAGCCAATGTGCCCGGTGAAATACAAAGGCCGATCATGCTTTGAGTTCTTTGTCTGCATGTCTTCTTTGGTAAAAGAGATACAAGGAAAATGATGCGCCGCGAGATTGCAGTGTTG
The DNA here is from genome assembly GCF_001876935.1 of Asparagus officinalis. Classification (NCBI taxonomy): domain Eukaryota; kingdom Viridiplantae; phylum Streptophyta; class Magnoliopsida; order Asparagales; family Asparagaceae; genus Asparagus; species Asparagus officinalis. Next base: position 69,352,097 of record NC_033794.1, on the reverse strand, counting down.
AGCTGACGGCTCTGGTCCTTCAGGAGATGGCTTGATTCGAGTCAAGAAAGTTTCAGAGTCGTTCAAGGCCTCTTGTAATGCTTTCCTTGTATCCTTTGAAAGACGCAACAGCTCGTATAGGGTTATCCTAGTCCCAGTTCTGCCAATGTCTTGGAAGGAGCGGTTTTGGTGCCTAATTGCTCGGAAGCATCCGGGTACTTTTAGTGATACTCATTCCCGCTTCGGGTTGCAAAGGCCTCCTGTTCGTCTTCAGAAAGCGGGAAGGCTGTGATTTCCTCGTCGTCTTTTCCTGGAATAGCAAAAGCTCCATAACAAGACTTACATTTTCCCTTCGACCTTTTCTTGGAAGAGGCTACAGTCCATTGTTCATATCCAATCAAATCTGGATGAACCCAAAGAATCTCACCATTCGGGGCTGTGTGTGGTACAAGTCCCTTCTGGCACTGCATGTGAGGATCATCGTTCACCGTCTTCACTGCTGCCTTTATTACCGGCTCATGTTGGAACCAGTTCAAGGGAACGGAACCGAAACTAATTGAAACTGCATTTGCTCCCACTTTCTTCTCCTTCGGTTGCTTCATGGTGATGACTCCAACATCGATTAGAGCTTGGATCTTGTCTTTAAGGGCATAGCACGCCTTGGTAGGATGGTGCACCGCTCTATGAAATGCGTAGTATTTTGGATCATTGACTCTCTTGGCATCTTCCTGATCCTGGACCGGAGGCAATTTAATTTTGTTATTCTCAATGAGGTACTTGAAGATACCGGGGACTTCCTCCTCTTTGAACGAATAGACCTTCGGGAACTTCGGTTCCGAGGCTTTTGGCTTTTGGGGCTGCTGTTGCCACCTCGATTGCTGAGGCACCTTTTGTTGCTGGTGTTGCGGTTGTGCTTGCACCTCGAATGTTTGATTCGCGTCCACAGCATTCGCATGTGCTGCTATTTGACCCCTTTCTGCCTTCTTCCTTTTGAGGAATCGTTCGGCTCGTTCTCCTCGCACCTTCAGATCCTTCCAGGTCTTTGGTGGCGCCATTCCCATAGCTTCGAGGATGTCCAATGAAAGATTGTTGTGACAGGTCTCGAGGATGAAATCTTCGCTGACCGGATCCATGCAATTCATTGCTTTATTGCGGAATCTCTTCACGAAGTTTTCGACTGTCTCACCATTCTTCTGCTTCTCATCAAATAGAGTGCCGATTGAGACTTCGGTGTCGTCGTCGAAGAAGTTCGTTAGAAACATATCCTCCATGTCGTCCCAACTGCTAATACTCCCCGGTTTGAGGTGACAATACCAATCGAAGGCCGCTCCGCGAAGCGTGCCAACGAATGACCGCACCATTAAGGGTTCATTCCCGAAAATTATTCCTAGGTGAGACTTAAAATATATTAAGTGTTGGGTAGGGGAACCCTTCCCATCAAACGGTGTAAAGTTGATTAAATTGAACTTTGCCGGATATGGAATTGATTCCCACTCCCTTGGGTATGGACATGGTATGCCGGACCTCTTCACTTCTTGAGCATTCATCAACGCGTTGATTTTGCTCTCCAAGTCCTTCATCTTCTTGTCTTCACTCGTACCTGTCTTCGAGTGGCTTCGGGGAGAGGTAACGTGGTCCTCCTTCGCATTATCATCCGAGGGACCGCCTCCGTTATTATTGTTGACAGGAGGGATAGTTATATTGACATTATCCTCTTCCCGTTCATTCTCCTCTTGATTCGGATTATTACGACGACTAGGTTCTCCTTGATGAGTTGTTAGTGCCGCGATTTGCTGGTCATGCATCTCTCTCATCTGCTGCATGGCCATCTCCATCTCGAACTTGAAAGCTTCCTTCTGCTTAGTCAAGGCATCTTCAAGCATCTTGCTTACTTGTTCAGCGCTGATCATAAATGATTCGTAAGGCTGTCCCGCACTAGACGCAGTGTCATCGGATGCTATAGCCGAGTAGGAGTCTGAACCAGCATCTGACGCCTCCTCTTCCAAAGGAAGTCCCTTTTGCATCCTTTGGTAATTCTTTCGCCTATTGATCCCTGATCGCAATCGGGTCATGCGCTAGGATGTTTCGGCAAGTTGATCTGAGCTAGAAGGTCGTGTCGATTTTCCTCTGCCGGTCATATTAGCAGACACCTCTAGGAGTTCGTCTTCTTGGCGGACAGGCTTCTTCCTACGGAAACGCCTTGGCCTGGTCTCGGACGTTCCGATGGAAATTCTTTCGAACACCGAAACTCTCCTTGGGGCTTTAGCGCAGCAGCATTCCGACAGCACCGCCTTGATTATGTTGGCACACGGACAGTGAGATTCCATGTCTCGAGTATCTCTCTTTCGAGACTTACCCGCACCCCCGGCTCTATAGTACAACTCATCAGTTTGATAACTGGAGCAACCCATAGAGTGTTGGCATGACTTCCCAGGTATAACACAATCATCATCGGACGAATGTGTTTCCCTCTGGGGATATGACGCTTTATTAGCGCTTTCAAAAGTCGCTCGTTCAAGTCTACACTTTTGCGAGCGTGAAAACTTAACAGGCTCTTGAACTTCGACACGCAATCCAATGCGTTCGGTAACTGGGGCTTTCCCTTTGTTATCTTTCTTGGGGGGATTAGCACGACCCCCAGTCTGGTTTGTTGTTTGGGGACCCTTCAACGGTCCCAATCGCTCCTTGACAGGTGCTCTATCTCGGTTCTCCGGTAAGGGACCGAGGCGACCCTTCAAAGGAACCTTGGATCTAGGAAGACCCGCGTTCTTACCTGACTCCGTCAAAGGGGCAAGGGAAACAGGATCTGGATTTGATGAAGGTTGGACGGCGATTCCGTCCGCTTTTGCCTTTGGCGCCGGCTTCGCCTTTGGCACCCACATTTGCTTGTGTTTTGACGGCTTCTTTACCGTCTCTTCTTTCTGCATCTCTTCCGCTTTCTGTAGAAGAACTCGAGCATGCGCAAGCAATGCGCGGCGTTTCTTGATTCGTTCTTCGAGGGTTGAGCGAGTCCTCTTGACGCGAACCCATTCGTTCGTCTCTGTCTTGGAGGAGGAGTTGGTTGTGTGCCGTTGTTGCTCTTGGCGCTGTCTGGCCTTTAGATCCTCATTGTAGCGGATCCCGTCCATCGATTCTACGGCCTTGGCCAACTGTCGCGCAAGGCGTTGACGCCGTCTTTGGCGTTCTCTCTTCGACAAAGCTGGAGCACCTTCGACACTTGTCTTTACGGCGGAGGGCAGATCTGGATCTGCGGCTTCAACCGTGTTGGACGTCATAGGAACGTCATGGGGAGTAGATGCAACAGCGAGGGGATCTCGGATCTTCGAGTCGGAGGTCCCGCGAGCATTTCTGGAAGATGAAGTCTTCCTGCGCCTGTTTGGAGAGGCGGATCTGGAGGAGGAGGAAGAGAGGTACTCTTCAAATTTTTGTTGATCGAATTCGTATTCGATCTCTTCGTTCACCCGGATCTTGAAGGCCGGTTGCGTCACGACGGCCTCGGCAGCGAGGCCGTTGGCTCCCACTGTGATCGCCAGTTTGTTTTCGCCAAAAGTTGCCTTCATCATTGATTTCATTAAAAACTTCAAACGTTACAAATGAATTCGAATAACAAAGAAATAAAAATTACAACTTTCTTGAAAATAAACACAAGATCCGTTCGTCGTCTCTTGCTTGCGTGGGTCTTTAGCCTGTGACGGGGACGTCGATATCCGTGGACCACCTGGCAATCGGATCTGATCCAGAGCTTCGTCGATCCGTGAGGAGATCTAGAAACTTGAAGCGCCTATCTAGGATAAAGCGAGATATTTGCTCTTCTTAGGATTACCGACGAGGGGTAATGCTAAGGATCGGGTACGGGTGACGTAGATCTGACGAAGAAACTCTCTTGCGTTGAAGTGCACGATCACTCTTCACTCCGGCAGGGCTTCGCCAATTCTCCAAAACTCCAGATCGGAAAAAATGAGGCCTAAGGCTTGTATTTATAGGCATGAGGGGTTGCGGAGCGGTTAAAACCACTTAAAGGGATCAAATCCGTGCTGAGACACCCTTGGGGTGTCTCGGACAAACCGAGACACCCTTGGGGTGTCTTAGCCAAACCGAGACACCCTTGGGGTGTCTCGGTTCCAAGGCCGAGACGCTCCGTTGAGGTTGGCATTCGTACCGCGTTCCGTGTAAAAATTTTACGTCCGAATCGGATTTTGAGTGATTCGAAGTGGGCGTTGGAAGTCCGACGAGAGTTCTTATGCAGCTCGCGATGGTTGGAATTATCTGTAGGATTGAACGAGACTACGAAGGGCGTTGTTCCTTTTGATAACATCGCGGGGCCCTCGATTAGCCCGTGCCTTCGTCAGTCGTCGATTCAACTTGTCAAATCGTTGCAATGGCGCCATCAATAGCGGAACTCACTGTGGGTCGGATAGTGACGTTCATCGTGCGTTCCTTAACAGCTGAGCTATTCATGGAGACCTATAGGTAATTTTCGATGCGCCTATATAATATATATATTAATATATCATATATTATATATAGTATATATTATATATATATATATATATATATATATATATAATATAATATATATTATATATATTATATATATATATATATAATATATATATATATATATATTATATATATATATATATATATATATATATAGAGAGAGAGAGAGAGAGAGAGAGAGAGAGAGAGAAATGGAGAAACTTGGTACCAAGTTGCTCCAAGCAACTTGGTAGTGATGTGGCATAATCTTGTCCCTACATCTACATTGGAGTTGGTGAAGGGTGGTTGAGGCTCTATTTTTGAGATGTGATGTAGGTGCAAGATTATGCCACATCACTACCAAGTTGCTTTAAGTAACTTGGTATCAAGGTTTTCCATTTCTCTCTCTCTATATATATATATGATGTATTCGGTAGGCCTTGGTAATTCGGGTTCACGGGAGCAGCCACACGCATAATTCGTGGGCAATTTGAGCGTGAGTGGTCCCCACACCCACGTGACCACAGGTGTTGGGGCTACTATGAGGTGTTTCTATGGGTTGCAATGCAAGAATAGGACATACAGAAAATGGGGTAACACAGGGCTCTAGTTCTATGGCTGCACACAATATAAGAATTTATCATTTAAGGGTTGCAGGTATTTTGCTTAGATCGATGACAACAAAAGTTTATTGGTGAAAATGTCAAAAGAAATCAATTTGTTGCGGGGGAAGTTGAATGGGGTGTTGCTCTTGATGAAGATCCTTCTAGTTGTCTTCGGGGTTTTGAATTTATGTAAATTGTTAGTTATTTGTCAAAGTTTTGAACTATTAAGCAATGAGAATTGACGTATTTTGACTCCTATGGGTAAAACTGCAATTGCTTAAACCTAGTTATCCTTAACTCAATTCTAGTTAGAGCATTTGAATGGTTATACTAATAGAGTGAGTTATTTTAATTTACTTGTATGATTTAGGGGAGGTAAAAGCTATTATAATGATTTGAGGGGTTTATCTAAAAATATGGGCGATTTGAGAGAGGAGCATCTAAAAAACATAATTTTATATTAATGATCAAGAATTGAAGAAATTATCGATCAATATCGACCAAAAAAAGGCGAAGTATACAAGACAATATATGGAAATACAAGGAAAAAGAAGAAGGGAGGAAAAGGGGAAAAAAAAAAAATCTTTGGATGAAGTATATATTTTATTAGAAAGCATAGTATGATACAATTGATTTAAGTAGTAAGGGCACCTCTTTTGGCGACAAAAAAAAAATTAGAAGTAAGAAATCGATCAAAGAAGTAACTTCTAATATTATGAGTTAGCAAGTATCAGAAGTAATATATATTTTTCATTTGTATCACACTTTTTTAAGTAGCGGAAATAATATATCTTCGCCTTCATTCACCATCTTTGTTTGGATAGCAGTTAAAAATATTGTTAGATGGTAGAAATTTTTTAGACATATTATTGAATGCCCTACATATTCATGGTGGAAATTTTCTAAATATTGTTGGATCTTTTCAATTCTTTCATTGACTTTATGCTCATCATCATAAATCACATTAAACCAATACCCTATTACTTAACTTTATATTCATGATCAAGAACTGAAGAAATTATGGATCAATAATGGCCAAAAGGCCATGTATACAAGACAACAGATGAAAATACAAGAAAAATAAGGAAAAACATCTATGTAGAAATATTTCATTCGGAAGGATAGTATAATGAAATTTATTAATTTAAGCAAGTAAGGACCCATTTAGATGACAAGAAATATTGAAAATAAGAAGTAAATCAATGAAGTAATTTTTAAAGTTATGAAATAGATTGCAGTGAAAGTGATAGGCGGTAAAAAAAACCTAAGTTGTAAGTGCACAACTATCAAGTTAGAGTATGAAAGATTTTGATTCCTCGAGGAACGTGATATAGGAGATAATCAAAATTGGTTTCTAAGTCGTGTGTTGCATGGACAATTAAGAGTGATAAATGAGGTTTGGAGAGATAAAGAGGGTGAGTGTGATTATATACAAATAAAAGAAAACTAGACTAAGACGGGAGAAGAAATTAGAGGAAAATAAGAAACAGATAAAGGAAAATCAAGAATGAAGAAGAAAATCACAAGTAAAAAATGGAGAAAAATAATTAGAGAAATGATGAATCTAGAATTGGATCCACTAGTCAATTTCACTTATTATATGCAAGATCAGAGATCCAAGAAAAAATAACTCCCGTATCGATTTATGTGATCTCTAAATCCTTCTATACAAAACAGGTCTGTCCAAACGGTTCCAAGAACCGTTTGGACAAGTCAAAATAGCCCAAACGGTCAGCACCGTTTGGGCTAATATATCCCAAACAGTTAAAACCGTTTGGGCGATTGAAAAATCCCAAACAGAGCTCCCAAACGGGTTAAACAGTTTGGAATATTATAGCCCAAACGGGTTCAACTGTTTGGGAGCTATGTTAGGTTTTCAAAAAGTAATTTTACAAAGAAGAATTTTTCACTGTAGACCCAAACCGATTTTTTATTATCAAAATCGACCGAAATTTTTTTTAATTACCAAAATCGACCCGTTTTATGCCACGTAAGTGTAATCCCATTTCCTAATTAGTCGGGGTTGCCAACCCCGACTGTTTAGGAGTTGTTAAACCCCAATTAGAAGCCTTAAACCTGATTTAATTAGGGTTTAACAACTCCTAAACAGTCGGGGTTGGCAACCCCGACTAATTAGGAAATGGGATTACACTTACCGTGAGACTTAACACGGAAGATGATAGAACTAACAACATCTAAGCAAGAACTAACAAAACCAGTAAAACAAATGACTTAGGCTCCCGTATGGATACCATGGGGTTTTTTGAGCTAAATCGTCTTCAACCCAAAACATTATCACTTTTTCTAAACGCCTAAAATATGTTTTAATTTTGGTGTTTTGGTTTTGAGTTTGAGAAGGTGTTAACATAATATCTAGCATAATATATTAAATGTAATTAATATAGAGTTAACATGTTAACGTAATATCTAACATAATTTATTGCTAAAATATGTTAATGTAAAGATAATATATTCATAATACCTATTTATAAAAAAAAAATCGGTCGATTTTGATAATAAAAACTCAGTTTGGGTCTACAGTGAAAAATTGTTCTTTTACAAATAATGTTTTCCGACCCTTTGTTCTCCCCAAACTTTTCAAGAGTGGCGTCCAAAATTTTCACCCAGCGGCCAGCGGCGCCAAATTTTCATCCCCAAATTCTCACCACACCCTCTCAAATCCGCCTCCACCTCCTTCAAACCAAAAAAAAAAAAAACGCCCCCCTCTCCCAAAATCTAGGGTTTCTCTCGCTCTCTTGAGCCCCCTTTTCTGGCTGCTCTCGCTCTTCTACTTCCTCAATCCCCTCAATTTCTCAAGCGGACTCTGATTCTTCTCTCGTCGACGGTGACCAGATCCCCGATTCGTCACTGTAGTTCGGTTTAATTCGCTCTGCAAAATATTGTCATTTGAAGATGTTTTGGAGAATCCCCAACTTCTCTGCTTCGTCTCCGGTGAGTATCAATAACTAATAGAACTTCGATTTGTGTCTACGTTTGAATTCTAGGTTAATTTGCTGGGTTTGTTGGATTGGTAAAATTTAGGTTGCTTTACGTGTCTTTTGTTCAATTTCATTGGTAAGTCGTAGGCTTTTTCGTGTTTCTAACTCAATTCATCTTTGCAATTAGTAGATTGATTTAATGTTTTTTAAAAAAAATTGATTTTTGGGTCTTTTTGCAGTAGGAATCCAACACCTGTTTACAGAATAAGTTTTCTTTAAGAGAAAGTAGGGTTAAACTGACTAGATATTGACTTTGGGTAGTAGTTATTTAGTCAGTTGTTTATTGGGGCTTCAATAAAATTGCTCGGAGGCCATGACACTGATGACCATAGATCTGTGTGGACTAAGTTTTATATAAATTACTCGATCGGTAAGTTTTTTGGCGAGTCCAATTTTAGTAGTCTGGAAAGAGGACTGAGGAAAGGTATTAAATTGATGAGCAGCGAGCTATATAATATGCATAATTAATTTTTATGAACCAAATATAGAGCTATTCACTGAATATAGCTTTTTGTCAACAAGATAGGTGTATTCATTACCCTAAAGAGGTTTGTAAACACTGAGTCATTAGTTTGGCATTACCTTTTATTTTGGGTTAGTTCCCGATGTGGCTTATTTGATGAATCCTTTTCTGAACTTTAGTATTGAAGGAAGACCAATGATTTGTAGCAAGAAATGTTGATTATATGTTTGCATCTTCAGCTAAAACTAGATTCGACTGCTAGTAGGCCTTTTTTTTTGTTTCAGGCATAGTGCATTACATTAGGCTTGTTCTCATATTAGTTTTTCAAGTCTTGGTATTTCATTTTAAGTTGAACTAGACCGGTCTCTTAAACCATCAAAACTTGAATATTCTGTTAACAAATATGTCACTTTTTTGGATCTGACTTTTATCATGTCTTGGTAATTCTTTTTTCTTAAATATATCTTTAATCATCATTCACATATTATGTTATTCATGACTGATGCTGCATTTTTTTTCCAGATTGAGTCCATATTGGACAAGGAAAACTTCATGCTGGAAGAACTTCTGGATGAAGAAGATATAATTCAAGTATGCAAAGCTTTAAACACCTGCCTTATAAATTTGTAATATATTTTTTCTATTTCTCTTAAAATATTTTCTGTAATTGGCAATTCACTTATTGAGCAGAGAAGAGTTGAAATTATCACTTGTTCATTCTGGGTTGGGTGTAGTAGGGCTAGTTTTGATTTTAAATATAAACAGATAAACAGAAAATAAATGGCTTGATTGATCCATTCTGTTGGTTGGCTGGCAGTGGTATTTCACCAATTCCTATGCTGATTGGCTTTTTGGTTTTAGTCATTACTGATCCTTTCTTTCTGCTTCTTCAACCTGAGAACTTAATCTAGTTTCAAAAAAATATATTGTTTCTTACGCGCATGCTTTTCTTCGTAGTTCACTAGAAAATACAGGCAGAAAGCATATGTATATAATTATTAGTATGTTCTACTAAATAGAATACGTAAGTCCATCCAAGGTACTGGCCTGTGCAACCGATGCTGAATGATGTCTGGTTTTGAGGGGGAAAGGAAACCAGCTTGCAAATCGGCGAGCAAATTTTTATATAACTTTATTCATAAAAAGTAATATTATGTTGAGAAAATGGACTAACTTGATACTTTATGTATCCAGCCTTAGAGACAGAGCTCAAGTAGAACAATTGGTGCGATATATTGTGGAAGATGCTCCTGCAGATGCTAAAAGCAAGCGAGCCTTCAAGTATGCTTTATTACTATTTTAAATTGTGGCTGTTGTATTTTTGGATTTCAGTGCAGTTTTTGTTTCTGTTTTTTCTTTTTCACTAAAGTTATTTTGTGAACCAGGTTCCCTTTCATTGCTTGTGAAATTTTCACTTGTGAGATTGATGTTATTTTGAAGACATTAATAGAGGACGAAGAGGTAGCTGATTGACAATTGTTCTTGCAAATCCTCTCTGCTAATAATTATTTGATCTGTTCTACAGAATATATCACTTTCTAGCTACCCCACTAACTATTGTTTCACTTTGGCAGCTGATGGATCTGCTATTCTTCTTTCTTGAACCAAACCATACACACAATTCCTTATTGGTTGGATACTTCAGCAAGGTGACATGAAATTTCCATATTTTGTTTAAAAGATTACGTTGTTTAAACTTCTAAATAATAGTCTACAATTTTGTTACTCTAGGTGGTTGTATGCTTAATGTTAAGGAAGACAACATCACTTATGAAGTATGTTCAGGTAAGTTATTGACCCATGTGAGCTGCTTTTTTGAAAAACTATTTTCTTTCACAGCTTCAAATAATTATTTGATTTCCTTTTTAGCTTATTTCCTGTTTAAACCTGAATCTAGCTATATAAATATTTTAATTTTATGTTGATAATATTTGCACTTCTTTTTATCTATTGAAAAGTTATTTATCTTCAAATACATAAGGAGAAAACCACAAGCATTAAGTTCTTGATATTTTGTCTGTATGCTGTATTGATTATAATTGTTAGTTTTATAATCTTGTCTATGCTACTTTTTTAACTAAGAATCAGTCATGTTTGCAATTTCCACTGGTTGCTTTTTTTAACCATGGTATTAAGATGACATTATTTTTAACGCTTGTGCTCTAACTGTTTGCAATTTCCACTGGTTGCTTTTGCCAGAATCAATTTTTTATATCAGGTCTTTCAGGAGATGATATTATAAAGAACCGCATTTTAGAAGCCCTATATAGGCGTATCAGGCGCAGAGAAAGTGCGATAAGTTCTGGATCAGCAGGCACATCATCATCAGGAGCAGAGAACACTGCAGTCATCACCGTTGGTTTAGCTCTAATATCAGTCGCTGCAGCATCGGCAATTCTTCTCCAAATCGACAAAAAAGCGCCTCAAGTTCAGAGTACAGAGTACTCTGGACCTCCACTCAGTTACTATATAGGCAAGTTCAAGCCTGCAAGTATTGTAGAGGCTGCAGTTATTTCTGAGCCTCAGAGTTCTCCAATTGTAGAGGCTTTTGCTCCTTCCGAACCCGAGACTGCGTCGAATGTGCAGGTTGAAGGTGATGCAAGTGCAGCTCCTGAGGTCCAAGTTGAATTGAAGGTGGAGGGTGAAAGTTCAAGTGTTGAAAATGTTCCTTGATTGGATGGATCAAGCCACTCCTATATTATATTTTGGATGTATGAGTCATTTTGGATATTAGAAACATATATATAATATTGGATGCTTTTCATTGTATATGTATATATAATATTGGATATTTAGCACTGTTTGAGACATTTTTGTGCGTGTATATATTTTTGATTTCAATGTGATATATTGAGAAATTATTGTGTGAGATGTGCATATTAAATGTAAGTAGGTAGATATTTAAAATAGCTAAAATTAAAAAATACTTGCAAACGGTTTCACCCGTTTGGGCAATTTTGACAACCCAAACGTGTAGATATTAAATGTAAGTAGGTAGATATATTAAAAAATTATTGTGTGAGATGTGTATATATTTTTGGTCCAAACGGTTTCACCCGTTTGGGCAATTTTGACAACCCAAACGGTTGTAACCGTTTGGGCAAAATCCCAAACGGTTACAACCGTTTGGGATTTTGCCCAAACGGTTACAACCGTTTGGGTTGTCAAAATTGCCCAAACGGGTGAAACCGTTTGGACCAAAAATATATACACATCTCACACAATAATTTTTTAATATATCTACCTACTTACATTTAATATCTACACGTTTGGGTTGTCAAAATTGCCCAAACGGGTGAAACCGTTTGCAAGTATTTTTTAATTTTAGCTATTTTAAATATCTACCTACTTACATTTAATATGCACATCTCACACAATAATTTCTCAATATATCACATTGAAATCAAAAATATATACACGCACAAAAATGTCTCAAACAGTGCTAAATATCCAATATTATATATACATATACAATGAAAAGCATCCAATATTATATATATGTTTCTAATATCCAAAATGACTCATACATCCAAAATATAATATAGGAGTGGCTTGATCCATCCAGTCAAGGAACATTTTCAACACTTGAACTTTCACCCTCCACCTTCAATTCAACTTGGACCTCAGGAGCTGCACTTGCATCACCTTCAACCTGCACATTCGACGCAGTCTCGGGTTCGGAAGGAGCAAAAGCCTCTACAATTGGAGAACTCTGAGGCTCAGAAATAACTGCAGCCTCTACAATACTTGCAGGCTTGAACTTGCCGATATAGTAACTGAGTGGAGGTCCAGAGTACTCTGTACTCTGAACTTGAGGCGCTTTTTTGTCGATTTGGAGAAGAATTGCCGATGCTGCAGCGACTGATATTAGAGCTAAACCAACGGTGATGACTGCAGTGTTCTCTGCTCCTGATGATGATGTGCCTGCTGATCCAGAACTTATCGCACTTTCTCTGCGCCTGATACGCCTATATAGGGCTTCTAAAATGCGGTTCTTTATAATATCATCTCCTGAAAGACCTGATATAAAAAATTGATTCTGGCAAAAGCAACCAGTGGAAATTGCAAACAGTTAGAGCACAAGCGTTAAAAATAATGTCATCTTAATAGCATGGTGCACCAAGGAAACCACAAGCAATTTATTTAACATTAAAAATATGTGCACCGTAATAATAAAAAAAGGCAAACCTCAATGTATATAAAGTGAAACAAAGGTGAATTGTACAGATTGAATACCTAGCCTTACTCCAAAATGGAAAGACGTGAATGTATAACATCTGTTTGTAAGTGAAACAAAGGAATTGTACAGATTGAATACCTAGCCTTACTCCAAAATGGAAAGACGTGAATGTATAACATATGTTTGTAAGTTCAAAAACTTTATACTACTTAACCCAAAGCATGTGTAAATACCAACATGGTCGGTATACAAAACATGACTGATTCTAAGTTAAAAAAGTAGCACAGACAAGGTTATAAAACTAACAATTATAATCAATACAGCATACAGACAAAATATCAAGAACTTAATGCTTGTGGTTTTCTCCTTGTGTATTCGAAGATAAATAACTTTTCAAGAGATAAAAAGAAAGTGCAAATATTATCAACATAAAATTAAAATATTTATATAGCTAGATTCAGGTTTAAACAGGAAATAAGCTAAAAAGGAAATCAAATAATTATTTGAAGCTGTGAAAGAAAATAGTTTTTCAAAAAAGCAGCTCACATGGGTCAATAACTTACCTGAACATACTTCATAAGTGATGTTGTCTTCCTTAACATTAAGCATACAACCACCTAGAGTAACAAAATTGTAGACTATTATTTAGAAGTTTAAACAACGTAATCTTTTAAACAAAATATGGAAATTTCATGTCACCTTGCTGAAGTATCCAGACAATAAGGAATTGTGTGTATGGTTTGGTTCAAGAAAGGAGAATAGCAGATCCATCAGCTGCCAAAGTGAAACAATAGTTAGTGGGGTAGCTAGAAAGTGATATATTCTGTAGAACAGATCAAATAATTATTAGCAGAGGATTTGCAAGAACAATTGTCAATCAGCTACCTCTTCGTCCTCTACTAATGTCTTCAAAATAACATCAATCTCACAAGTGAAAATTTCACAAGCAATGAAAGGGAACCTGGTTCACAAAATAACTTAGAATCGGGGATCTGGTCACCGTAGAATTAACCTAGAATTTTACCAATCCACCAAATCCAGCAAATTAACCTAGAATTCAAACGTAGACACAAATCGAAGTTCTATTAGTTATTGATACTCACCGGAGACGAAGCAGAGAAGTTGGGGATTCTCCAAAACTTCTTCAAGTGACGAATCGGGGATCTGGTCACCGTCGACGAGAGAAGAATCAGAGTCCGCTTGAGAAATTGAGGGGATTGAGGAAGAAGAAGAGCGAGAGCAGCCAGAAAAGGGGTCTCAAGAGAGCGAGAGAAACCCTAGATTTTGGGAGAGGGGGGCATTTTTTTTTTTTGGTTTGAAAGAGGTGGAGGCGGATTTGAAGGTGGGCTGAGATATTAATTTGGGGATGAAAATTTGGCGCTGCCGGTCCTGGGTGAAAATTTTGGGCGCCACTCCTGAAAAGTTTGGGGAGAACAAGCGGGTCAGAAAATATTAATTACAAAATTATTTTTTAAAAACCTTAATATTGCTCCCAAACGGTTGAACCCGTTTGGGTTAAAATATCCCAAACTGTTTAAACCGTTTGGGAGCTCTGTTTGGGATTTTTTAAATGCCCAAACGGTTTTAACCGTTTGGGATATATTAGCCCAAACGGTGTTGACCGTTTGGGCTATTTTGACTTGTCCAAACGGTTCTTAGAACCGTTTGGACAGACCCATTTTGTACTAGTGTGTACTAAATAAATATTTTCTGCAGAAAACTACAGCAATTATATCATGTTTAACTGAGATTTCGAAATAAAAAATAAAGTCCAAATTTAACCAAACCAGTGCCAAATGAAAGATATGTGTATCTAGTTTCTAAAACAGAAGACTAATTTTAAAAATCATTTCTATAGAGAAAGATATGATCTTTTACTAACAACATATCCTGTAGAAAAACGGCTGCACATATATAATGTTTAACTAGAGATTTGGGATAATAAATGAACTCCAAACTAAACCAAACTTATGTCATTTGAAAGATGTGTGATTCTAGTTTTCAAAAAAGAAAATCATTCTTAAAAATCATTTGTATAGAGAAATATATGATCTTTTTACTAACAACATATCCTGTAGAAAAATGGCTGCATATATATAATGTTTAACTAGAGATTTAGGATAACAAATGAACTCCAAACTGAACCAAACTTATGTCATTTGAAAGATGTGTGAATCTAGTTTTCAAAACAGAAAACTATTTGTAAAAATATTTCTCCTAGAGAAAGATATGTTTGTTTTACTAACAGATATCACGTCTATTTTTCCTGCTCATTTTGTGGAGCTGTGTTGCGCCGTTTTGAGGTGCGTTCGCGGAGTTTTGAGCCACTTGATGTCATACATATAGTCATGAATATGTTATGTTATACATTTAATAATCCCAAGGTGATTATGATGAATTTTAATTTGATCATATTTGAATTAGATATAGTTCATATACATGTTGGATGTCGTTAATGAGCACATCTTAGTACTATATGGAATAGTACGTCGACACACCAGATATACATGGTTTATACATGAGGTAACTATTATTGATGATCATAGCTCAGTATTATATGGGATAGTGCATCGACATGCCAGAGGTACAAAGATTTATATGAGGTGGATATCGTTGATGAGCTCAGTTCAGTACTACATGAGGTAGTGCGTCGATATTCCATATGTACAGGCCATTGAGTCGGATTTTAGGAGGCTTGATCTAGCCATCCATCCTACACTAGGGTGTGATGAGGCTCGTGAGCCGTATTTCTAGGATGCCTATTTGGTAGTCCGTCCCGCACTCATGTTATGCACTGAGATCGCGATGAGACTAATGAGCCGTGTACACAGTTCAGATCTGTATTTCTAGGATGCCTATTTGGTAGTCCGTCCCGCACTCATGTTACACACTTGAGGCTCGTGATCTGTATTTCTAGGATGCCTATTTGGTAGTCCGTCCCGCACTCATGTTACACACTGAGATCGCGATGAGACTAATGATCCGTGTACACAGTTTAGTATACCTACAGGGTAGTCCATTGCACTGAGACAGTTACTTGATAGCTTACGTATGGTAGATGCTGATTATGAATATGACCTATCATTGAACTATATGACTGAGATATGTTACTTTTGAAAGTATACAAAAATTATGTGTTAGTATTTTATTCTATCTCTCCAGTGATAGTGGAAGATATTATAAATACGATGTGTTGATATCTTATTTCTTTTACTGTCTTTTTTTTACTTCTTAGTTGGGATCAATGATTAGAGATATCTACAATTTGAGACTTATGATATATACATGAGGGTTTCCTTGTTTGGATTATTTCGCTCGACGTACCAGTCTCGTATTATGGATTTCTAATT
>NC_033794.1:69331360-69332003 GCF_001876935.1 Asparagus officinalis | reverse complement strand
AACCTATTCACGAGATGGCTCGCATAAACCAACGCCTCGGCCCAAAAGGATCTAGGAAATCCACTCTGCGTCATCATACACCGTACCTTCTCCAGCAAGGTACGGTTCAATCTCTCAGCCACCCTGTTCTGTTACGGTGTCTCTCAAACTGTGAAGTGTCTTCTAATGCCGTGATCTCGGCAAAACTACCAAAACGGATCACTCTTGTACTCTCCATAATTATCTGAACATAGAGTCTTCACCTTTCTACCTGTCTGCAGCTCCAATTTCTTCTTTCATTCCACAAAAATATCCAGGACCTGATGTTTATGCTTCATCGGGTATACCCAATTCCTCCTGGAATAGTCATCAATGAAAGTAACAAAATAGTTGGCCCTGTAGGCGTCAAAAAATGCTGAAAGATATCCAAATACAGCTCAAGAGGAAATCATCCAAAAAGGCAGAAGAACACAAGTTTGGGATGTCTCGCATGCGAGACAGTCTTTACTGTCTCGCCAGGCGAGACAGCATTCTCTGTCTCGCAGGCGAGACAGTCTTTACTGTCTCGCCAGGCGAGACAGCATTCTCTGTCTCGCCAGGCGAGACAACATTCTCTGTCTCGCCAGGCGAGACAGCATTCTCTGTCTCGCCCGCGAGACAGCAT
>NC_033794.1:69330006-69331183 GCF_001876935.1 Asparagus officinalis | reverse complement strand
AGCAAATTTACTGTCTCGCTGGGCGAGACAGCAAACACTGTCTCGGCCAGCGAGACAGCAAACACTGTCTCGCCCGCCGAGACAGCAAATGCTGTCTCGCGAGCACTGTTCATCAACGGGCTATAAATACCCCGAGATGATTTCTTCTGAACGGGGGCTGATCATTTGGAGCACTTCAGAGCAGACAGAGCAGAGTTCTTGAGCTTCCGGCAATCCCTTGATATTCAGGCTTTGACTTGATTTCAAGAAGAACGACTATCTTACCTTGATAAGATATCGTTTCAAGTTCTCACTTTGAAGGGGGCTGATCATTTTGAGCACTTCAGAGCAGAGAAAGAGCAGAGTTCTTGAGCTTCCGGCAATCCCTTGATATTCAGGCTTTGACTTGATTTCAAGAAGAACGACTATCTTACCTTGATAAGATATCGTTTCAAGTTCTCACTTCGATAAACAAAGTCAGAATCATAAACCCCTCACGATTCGATCAGAATCTGTGATTTGGTGGTCCACGGGCTAACGCACCCCCGGCACAGGCAAAGATCCCACGCAAGCAGTGATCCAAACAACGATCCTGCGTTTGTTTCCCAAGAGTTGTAATTTTCATTTTGTTGTGTAAAAGAAGTCTTATAAAAAGGCTATTAAGGCTATCTCTTTTTGAATTTATTGTAATCGACCGAAGATATAATGAATTCCATGACAAAACCAACTTTTGACGCAAACAAGCTGGCGACCACAGTGGGAGCCAACGGTCTCGCTGCCGAGACCGTCGTGTCGCAGCCAATCATCAAAATCTTGGTTGAATCAACGGTCGAGTACGAGTTCGACGAAGCGAAGTTTGAGGAGTATTTGTCATCCTCATCTGTAAAGTCTTCCGCGCCTCGCAAGTGCAGGAAGATTTCATCTTCGTTGAAGTTATCAAATGCTACGGATGAAGACTCTCGTCCGATTGTTGCTGAGGATTTTACTCGCAACAGCTCTGCTCAAGATGATTCCTCCCCAATTAAGGAGTCGTTCGATCGAAGTTCACCACTGACGAAGAGGGCTCGTCAGAGGCGACGCCAACGCCGCGCTCGTCAATTAGCTAAAGCATTTGAACAAACCGACGGAGTTGTTATTATGCGGACTTAGAGTCGAGGAAACAACAAGTGGTTTGTTCAACGCAACGACAAACTACTCA
>NC_033794.1:69315741-69329006 GCF_001876935.1 Asparagus officinalis | reverse complement strand
ACTTCTTGGACTTGCGGGGGGAGGTAGATCCGGACGAGGACACGTACTCCTCAAACTTGGCTTGGTCGACCTCCTCCACGACCGGGATTGCAATCCGCGGCTGTGACGCATCGATCTCGTTGGCGAGATCGTTGGCTCCCACTGTGGTCGCCAGATTGTTCGCGGGGAAAACTGTTTTCTTTTTCATTGAAATAATTGTCATCTTGGATTACAAAGATCCGGTCTTTTATAGATCCGGTTACAACTAAATCAAAGAAAATAAAGAAAAATTACAACTTTCCTTCTGTGAACAAATCACGAGCTCCTGTTTTGCGGTCGCTCGTTTTGGTGGGTTCTTTGCCTGCGCCGGGGTTAATCCGTGGACCACCGCGCGATCTAGATCCGGTCGGATCTACACGATTATACGGGTATTATTCCACGAAGGGAATAATAGCCGGGAGGGATTAATCCACCAAGGGAATAATCGCTCGGATCTCGAGATCTAAGACCAAGCTTAGATCTGGAGTGTGATCTCGTGTAGATCTCAGAACTGTTCTTTCTTCCTCTCGAAATCCTGCCTTTTCTGACGTGGATGCTCGCCGAGGATCAGATCCGAATGTGCAAGTCTTCAAGTCTTCAAAGCTCCGAGTTCACTCTTCAATCCGGCAGAGTTTCGGCTCTTGAAAGTTCGACCTCCGAAAATGAACATCTCTAGGCCTATTTATAGGCTCTCAGGACAGTGCCCGCAAAAAGAGAAATGTCGGCCACCGTCGGCCACTGTCGGCCACCTCTGGGTGGCCGGCACTGTGCCGAGCCACCTTGAGGTGGCTCGGCTCTTGGCCAAGCCACCCCAAGGTGGCTCGGCCACCGAGCCACCCCGAGGTGGCTCGGCTCCCGCTTTTCTAAAATCATTACACTGCTCATCAGTACCTCTAATAGTTGCTAATATAATATTAGTCATGTTGTTGTCGCAGCCATCAAGATCAATCATCTCAAATATGAGGCTGTGTTTGCAACGATATAGAGCTGCGTTTGTAGTGATTGTAGAGCCGCGGATGTAGTGATTGTGTTGACGTTGGAAATTACTTGTGTTTCGATTGCAAGGACAAATTCTGCTTCTTGGTTTGAAGAAATCATTGCTCGGACATGTGCGAGACAGTCGAAGTGACTCACGACCAGGCCAACTCCCGACGTGTGTTCTGATAAGATTGGCTTCTAGAACTCCTTGAGGTCATCCATAAACATGTGAAGTTATCCTTAAATATGTGGAAGCTATTACACAACTGAAAACCCACCTAAATGGATAATAACGGTTGTTCTTCGATCCTATCCACAAACACAGTATTCCTATCCATAAACACATCATTTAAAGCTTATAAATACACCCCTAGCACCCTCATAAAGGCAGATATGAAGGGAGTTATGAATTTCAGAGGAGCTAAGATGAGGTTCTGACAAATTTGAGAGAGGCTAGCAGATTTTGGCGAACTCCGGCATAAAGAAGGAGCGTTTCGAAGGATCAGAACCCCCCCATTCCTTGAGATCAGGCTTGGTCTTGATTTCGAGAAGAGTTATAATCTCGCTTGGTCGAGATTATCACTTCAACAATTACTTCCTTTTTAAAGTAAGAGCTTTAATCAATCTTCTGTTAACCGTACCTGATCCGTGGCGATCAACGGATAAACCCCGACACAGGCAAAGATCCTACGTAAACATAGACTAATAAATAGGATCTGCGTGTGTTTGAAAGAAGTTGTAATCTTTATTTATATTGTGTAAGGAGATCTTATAAAAAGATTAACTTTTCTATTTTTTTGAACTTTTAATCGATAAACTTATAACAAGTTCAGTGACAATGAAAAAAACAATTTCTGAACCAAACAATACCCGGGGTCCTCTTCTTCTTACCATTGTGGTGTACCGATCCAAAGGTATCCGAGTAAATATGATAATGGGAGAGGAGCTCCCATAGAGTCTCCACCACCTGAGGTGTCTGATCAAAGACCCCTACAAGTTAGAATTCTCCGCCAACACATATTTGGTGATTCTATGCCACCACGGGCCGTTGCCTGCCGACGAGTGAATCCACCCTGGGGCTCTGAAATCCTTGAGAGGGAACTACGCCCAAACTCTGAAGAAACATCAACGAAAGGTCTCGGCTACTATAGATATCTCTCCTATGGGCAGCTTACCTTGTAGGAGGCCAGGGTGTAGAGAAATGACATGCTTGTTGGAACTGTCAACCCAATAACCAGTCGAAGAGCAGGTAAAAGTTCCACAAGTAATTCCGTCCTGAGATGGAGTCAACTCCCAGTTAACTGCACTGGGAATGGAGAAGGAACGTAGTTCTATCAATGAAAACCCCCTCGCCATGCTAGGGAGAAAATAGCGTAACCCATCTATCTCACGGAGCCACATGCTCTCATCAAGAGACATGATAGAAGAGTCAACCATGGCATCACCGAACATAAAATCAGGTTTCCTCATCTCCCAACATTGAAAATCCACCAATGCCACATCCATGGATAGTTCCCGTAGCATCAAATAGTGTCCCTCGGACACAGTTTGCTTTAACTCGGTCGTCTTGTCGACATCAAACACTGGCACCCAGTCTAGGAGTGGAAACCGTTGGGAGTCCGCGAAGCCAGTGCTGCCAGCGAGTCTAATATCTCTACCCCTCAGGAGAGCCTCGTCAGACAAGGGCGCTGTAAAGCAAAAACAAAAAGAGTTAAAAATTTCTTTGACTCAAAAGTCAAATGTTTTCTAAGTCTTGGAAGCAAGCAAGACCCATCGGACAAGCACAAAGCTCGTCTGAAAAAAGTCGAAGCTCGCCTAAGGTCGAGCTTACCCGAAAATGAGCTCACCCGAAGTTGAAGCTTGCCTAACACAGAGCTCACTCGATAATGAGCTCACTCGAAGTTGAAGCTCGCCCGATATGGAGCTCACCCGACAACGAGCTTGCTCGAAGTCGAAGCTCACCCAAAGTCCAAGCTCGCCCAAGGTCAAAGCTCGCCTGATACGGAGCTCACCCGACATCGAGCTTGCCCGAATTCGGAGCTCACCCAATAATAGGCTCGCCCGAAGTCGAAGCTCACCTGAAGTCGAAGCTTGCCTGACAGAACTGAGCCCGCTCGACGGTCAGATTCGTTCGACAGGGCAGAAGTTCATCGGGCAGCAAACCTCGCTTGAGTAGGCGAGACCCACTAGGGAGATGAACATGGATCTGCTCATCTCCTCTGTAGTCGACCTACAATATCCTATGTGTAGGTTGTCTAAAAATCACTGTAGATAACTGATCCCCATCAAACACCGATGATAAAAGTTACAATCTGACGACTTCCAGAAGGCTACAATTGGAAAACTTTCAGGTAGATCGATGAAGGTTACAATGTGATGACATTCACAACAACCGTTAAAAGCTCTAATTCAACAGCCTTCACAATCAACATCAAGAGTTACAATCTGACAACTCTCACATTTTGAATGAGCCAAGACGAAGGTTATAAGATGACAATCTTTGCAACGCTCTAGCAAAAGAGACTACAAATTGACGGTCTCTTCAAGTTCAAAACATAGGATTCATCCCTAGAATTCAAGTTCAAAATGTAGGGTTCATCCCCAGCATTCCATTTCAAAACGCAGAGGTCATCCCCAGCGTTCTAGTTGAGAACGTAGAGTTCGTGGACTCAAAATACAGAGTTCATTTCTACATCCCAACTCTGTGTTTTAGATTCACAACGCTATGCGAACATGATATTTTCAACCTAAAACAAGCCCAACTCCGCGTTTCAAGTCTAAAACACAGAGTTCGGGCCTAGAATGCTATTTTTAGCGTTTGACTCGTTCAAAACACGAACTGAACAGTTTCAGAAACTGTTTTCTCTCCACGATATGAGGGGATTATCACCCTATCATGGAGAGATTTATGGGGGCCGTTACACCCTATTAAACCCTTATTAAGGAGAGATTTAAGAGGGACATTTATACCCCTTAATCCCTAATAAAATCATAGAAAACTTAACTGAGTTAAGGGCTATTTTTTTGTAATCTTTCGATCCTTGAGTATTTTCGGATCTAGAGATTAGCAAAGAGGATCACCAATTCATCCTCTTTCGGCAGCAAAAAGATTGAAAGATTGGCATTCATCTTGCGGAGCAGTCCTTGGAGCTTTTATCCTTAGCTTATTAACCAATTTTCGGTTCAAATCAAATCTTTTTTAAGAGTTTAAACTCGCTTTGAGTTATTAACTCATCAAGAGTTTCAAACTTGCCATGTAAGTTATCCTCAACATCAATCAAGAAGATTTAACCACGTTCTAGTGAAATAAGATGTTCAGATCATCAACGAGAAGTAAACTCGATGCGAGCATTCGAGGGAGGCATATCATCGCTTCCGTGAAGAACCCAAAATTAATTAAAGGGGAAGATCTCCGCCGATCTTCTTCTCTTTTGTAATCGGAAATTCAAATTATAATCAGTTAGAGATTGAGAGAGTTGTAAACATTCTTTTTCTAAGAAGTTAAAAAGAATAAATCAAATTCAATTCTTTCATTTTCTAATTACAAATTTTCCAACAAATACTAAGCTTACCTGAGCATGCTTGTGTCACACCGACAGCAGCGGTAGCGTCAGCTGGAGTAGCAGAGAAGAAGCTTTTCGCTTCCACTTGGAGGTTAGCTGCTTTAGTTTGGAGGCCATTTCGAGAGAGAGAGAGTTTGAGTTTTCTTTGAGCAAAAGAAAATTCGAAGGCGTAGTGAGAAGGTGCAGTGTTCTTTTGATGAGGGAGATGAATACCCTATATAGACAAATCAGCGGTCGAGATCCGTCAACTTAGCCGAGACGAACGACTCAAATTGCTTGCAAGAGATCAATTTGACAACTCGAATTGATAGATCAAGAGCGCCACAAGATCAAACGACCCAAGTCGATTGCATGAAAACAAGGTGCCGCCCCCTACCATGTCATATTTAAGTTTGATTTGACACCGCCGCAATGCATTTAATGCGAGTTGACATCGCCTGTCAACATTCGAAGCTTGCTTATAAATGGCATGAGCTCGCCTCGAGGTTCGAGCTCGCCTGGTGACACTTTGAGCTAGCTTAAACTCGCTTGCAATTCATGAGGGTTCATCTGAAGAGTCCAATTCGACCAAGGTATCCAATGAACAACAATCCCCTTCATTCAAAGTATTCCAGACCACATTCAACCACATTTGGGTCTGAAAACTTTGAAGGGGGTCTTGTAGGTAGTAAAAAGTGCCTAAGAGTTCAGATAGGTTCTACACGAACCAAGACGACTGAATTCCTACTTGGCAACTCGAAGTCAGACTCCAGCAGTCAGCCCATTCGACTTCGACAACTCGAGACCCCCTCGTCGACTCGAAGAGCAATCTTAGTCAGCACTTTGAAGGCCTAAGTTGGTGAAACCCTCTGGGACAAGATCAAAGAACCAAAACCTCTCGTGTCGACTTGAAGGGCGATGTTAGTCGACTCGAGAACTGAGACCTCTTGTGTCGACACGAAGGGAGACCTCAGCCGCCTCGAAGCTCAAGACCATGAGGCTAAGGAGACAAGACTTCCTGTGTTGACACGCCCTCACCTTGAAGACCTCGGGACGAGATCCTGAGACGATACCTCTCATGTTGACTTGAAGGAAGACCTTAGTTGACTCGAGAATCAAGACCTCTTGTGTCGACTCAAGGGGAGACCTCAGTCGTCTCAAAGCTCAAGACCACGAGGCTAAGGAGACAAGACTCCCTATGTCGACTCGCCCTCACCTTGAAGACCTCGGGACGAGAACCCGAGCTAATACATCTCATGTTAACTTGAAGGGCGACCTTAGTCGACTTGAGAACTGAGACCTCTCGTGTCGACTCAAAGGGTAACCTCAGCCATCTCAAAGCTCTAGAGCTAGGCTAAGGAGACAAGACTCCCTCTGTCGACTCGCCCTCACCTTGAAGACCTCGGGATGAGACCCCGAGCCGATACCTCTTATGTCGACTTGAAGGGCGACCTTAGTCGACTCGAGAACCGAGATCTCTCATGTCGACTCGAAGGCCGACCTTAACTGCCTTGAAGCTCAAGACCATGAGGCTAAGGAGACAATACTCCCTACGTCTACTCGTCCTCACCGTAAAGACCTCACGACAAGACCCCGAGTTGATACCTCCCAGTCGACTAGAAAGGCGGCCTTAGTCGACTCGAGGCCCAATACATCGAGACCCCGAGCCAAGACCACTCAGTCAATTCAAAAGGCGGCCTTAGTCGAATCGAGGACCGAGACCTCGAGACCTCAAGCCGAGACTGCTCAGTCGACTTGAAAGGCAGCCTTAGTCGACTCCTCTTCACGAGAGTCCCTTCACTTCGAAGACCAAATGGCTGAGACCCTTCGTGTCGACACGAAGGATGGTGTCAGTATGCCCTACGAGACGACACCCCCCTTGTCGACACGAAGAGCGGACCCAATCGACCCGGAGTCAAGTACCACCAGCTCGCCAGCACGAGTTAGGGGAGGGGGGATACCAACATTCAACTCGACCATCTCGATAGCACGATTTAGGGTCCCACCTGAATATTAGGCCCACCTATATGAGCCGAGATCGCTAGCCCCGCCTGTTTGGCCGACTCACCAAAGCTGCCTATTTAGCTAACCCGCCTGCATAGATCTGACCCGTCAGAAGTTGACTCTCCAGCAAGAGTCTAACCTCGCCAGCACGTTTGACAACGGTCCATTTAGGGTATGAGAACAATCACATCAGTGGTCATATTCCACGAATCAATGTTCGCGTGGAAAACTGTTTTCTTTTTCATTGAGATAATTGTCATCTTGGATTACAAAGATCCGGTCTTTTATAGATCCGGTTACAACTAAATCAAAGAAAATAAAGAAAAATTACAACTTTCCTTCTGTGAACAAATCACGAGCTCCTGTTTTGCGGTCGCTCGTTTTGGTGGGTTCTTTGCCTGCGCCGGGGTTAATCCGTGGACCACCGCGCGATCTAGATCCGGTCGGATCTACACGATTATACGGGTATTATTCCACGAAGGGAATAATAGCCGGGAGGGATTAGTCCACCAAGGGAATAATCGCTCGGATCTCGAGATCTAAGACCAAGCTTAGATCTGGAGTGTGATCTCGTGTAGATCTCAGATCTGTTCTTTCTTCCTCTCGAAATCCTGCCTTTTCTGACGTGGATGCTCGCCGAGGATCAGATCCGAATATGCAAGTCTTCAAGTCTTCAAAGCTCCGAGTTCGCTCTTCAATCCGGCAGAGTTTTGGCTCTTGAAAGTTCCACCTCCGAAAATGAACATCTCTAGGCCTATTTATAGGCTCTCAGGACAGTGCCCGCAAACAGAGAAACGTCGGCCACCGTCGGCCACTGTCGGCCACCTCTGGGTGGCCGGCACTGTGCCGAGCCACCTTGAGGTGGCTCGGCTCTTGGCCAAGCCACCCCAAGGTGGCTCGGCCTTGGCCGAGCCACCTTGAGGTGGCTCGGCTTTGGCCGAGCCCCCGCGGGCGATTTGGCAGTAAATCTGCTTCTGAGTTCGAGTCCGAAACTGATCTTGATTCGATCGTGATTCGTCCGAGTCTGTTCCCGGTTGGATGACTCGTTGATTCTTTAACACTTGGCTTGATCCCGAACGCGTATGGATGCATTCCGTCGCTTGCGCGTGATTCGTCGATCTCGTCGCCTCGTTGGTTCGTCGGTTTGTGACGAGCTATGCTAAGGGACCTATAAACAATTTTATATGCCTACATCGACATGACTCGTTGATTCTTTAACACTTGGCTTGATCCCGAACGCGTATGGATGCATTCCGTCGCTTGCGCGTGATTCGTCGATCTCGTCGCCTCGTTGGTTCGTCGGTTTGTGACGAGCTATGCTAAGGGACCTATAAACAATTTTATATGCCTACATCGACTGGTCATTGGTGTTATCCATATATAAAGACAGAGAGGACAAACGCAGCTTTATATCATTGCAAACGCAGCTCTTCGGCTGCTGCATCCGCAACATCATCCGCTGCAAACGCAGCTCTTCAGCCGCTGCATCCGCAACGTCATATTGCTGCGAACACGACCCCAGTCACTGCGTTTAGACATAGGATCATATCCAGAACGCAAGGCAAGACGTTGACTCGTTCAAACGCAATCCATACGGTTTCAAGAAAACCGCTGTTCACCCACGATCTGGGGAGTGATTTAAGTGGGTTGTTACACCCGATTAATAGGGTGGCTAAACCCTCATTTAGGAGCGGATTAAGGGGTCAGTTACACCCCTAATTCCCCTATAAATATCAACAAACTCAACGGGACTAGGGGAGGACTTTTTGGAGGTGAATTTCTGGAGATCGGCTTTTGGAGATAAAATCGGGGCGAGGATCCAAAAGCAACAATCTTCAATAACTGAAGATTACCAGATATTTGATACTTGGTTTATTAACCGAATTATTTCGGTTCAAACAACTCTTCTCCACCAGAGTTTGTTACTGATCTTGAGCTACAAAACTCATTAAGAGCTCTTGATCAGGCCGACCACACAAGTCAGTTGTTCTAGTGAATTGAGACATTCGGATTGTCAACGAGAAGCAAACTCGACACGAGCATTCGAGGGAGGCATCTCATCGCTACCGTGAAGAACCCAGATTTAAACAAAGGAGAGGATTAAGATCAATCATCCTCTCTTTTGTAATCAGGAATCCAAATTGTAGTCGAGAGTTGAGAGAGTTGTAATCATTCTTTTTCTAAGCAGTTAGAGGGAATAAAAATCAGACACGATTCTTTCATCATTTTCTTATTACCAATTTTCTAATAAACAAAGGATGGCGACTCCGCTAGGGACGAGCTTCTCTGACGAAGAAGTGATGGCGCAATCCGACGTCCACCTCGCTGGAACGACTGTCAAAACTCTCATTGTAGAGTTCGACCAAGCCAAGTACGAGGAGGCCTTCTCCTCTGGGTCACTTAGCCTTAAAGCTAGGCGCGATAGCCGCAAGATCTCTAAGGAGGTCATAACTACTACTGAGACATCGAAGAAAGCCCTCTCTTTTGGCCAAGACCTTAGACTCGCTCTACAAGTTGAAGATTACACAACCGTATCAACACGGCGTGTAATGGGTTGTAAGAGGCCTATGACGGAGGAAAATCCAATCAACACCGATGACGTCGTGGCCAAGGCTCTGAAACAAGCCAAGAAGAACGCCGTTCAAAGATGGAGAAGATCCATCCGACGAGCGCATCTTCGAGAAAACCGACCCCTGGTTCAATGCAAGGATTGCGTTTTTGAAGCTCCGACCAAAGATTGCGTTCCTGCTCCAGAACGCATACTTCGTGGCAATGAGCCTAACTATGAGCCTCGAGTGATACAGCTTAAACGCGATACTCAGTGGTGCGTTGTCCATCCAAAACACAGTACTGCTAAGGATAAACAAGCACCTCATGAGTGCGTCCAGCTAAAAAAGGACCCTAAGGGGTCTGTTTCATCAATTAAACGCAGGCCAAAACCTGGTGTTTATAGATCACAACGCGACCCTCGCGTTTCGACTCCAGAACGCGATGTGGTTCGCCTAGTTCAAGGGATTCGACATGGGCTTAAGATTCATGTCCAACAAGAACCAATCTCGCCTACTCAAGGACAGGGGGTCTTATTTCCAACGAAGAATTACTCTCAAGTCTCTGATTTGCGAGAATTACTCTCTAAAGGGAAACCAACGCAACAGGCAACTCATTCATGCCATTGTGAACGGGTTATTTCGGTAGTCCTTTCCGAATGCAACTGTTGCACATCTGAACCCCGACAATCTGTGTTCGACAGACTGGTGGACGTCGCAAGACCTACCAAGAGGCGACGTCGTCAGAAGAAGAAGGTTTCTAAAGCCGAATATCCTCAGGTCACCATTAACATGACCGACAGAGGGAAAGCCCCGCATCCTAGTTCTGATGAATCTGAAAGAAGCCATTCCCCAACTATTCGGGAAATTTACGACGAGTTCGAATGAGTATATCGACATACTCGGACGCGGACAGGAGCTATCCGCTCAGTGGACTATCGAAAGTTGGCCAAAGGAATTACTTCCGATGATGAACATTCGGCAATCGTTGAATCTCAATCTTCAAGCTCCATCGTGGCACGAGAGGTTTCTGTTTATATGACTGGAAGCCCCGAAGATTTAGCTAAAAGAGTTAACGAACACCACGTTATTCTCCGTGCACAATAGGAGACACTTCTCCAAATGAAAGATATGTTGACCCAGCTCCTTGCCGAAAAAGGTCAAAGACCAGAATCCTCCAGGAGGACAACCTCCAAAGGAAAGCAGAAAGTGTTTGAGAATTTGGAACACGAGACTCACAATTTGGAGTCTTCTTCCGAAAACAAGAAGGAGATGGAGAGAGAACAGAATCCTCAGTCAAATAAAGTGGATGAGCTAGAAGCCCGCCTTAACGCAATAGCTAACAGAAGCGAGCTTCGCGAGGAAGGAGTGATGCGGCCTTATCCCACGGAATGTGATACAGCTCCCTATCCTCCGAAGTTTAAGGCCCCAAATCTACAACCTTTCGATGGTACAGGGTCACCAAATCAGCACATCTACTACTTCAAGTCTCAGACTGGAGATGTGGTGGCCAACGACGCCATCCTAACCCGTTTGTTCATCGGTACTCTTAAAGGAGTTGCTTTTGAATGGTTTATGAAACTACCTGCCGGATCTATTCAGAAATAGGTAGATCTGTAAAGGCTTTTCTTAGCCAGATTCTTCGAAGATGACGCGGAAGTTTTAGTCCTAACTCTTCTCGCCACTAAGCAAAAGAAAGGAGAGTCCATCAAGACTTATGTGGAAAGATTTCGCAGCATGGCATTGCGATGCCCGTCAGGTATGACCCAATCAACCTTAGTTGAAACTTGCAGGCACAACTTGCAGACTCAGCTCCTCGCTCAGATGGGAGTGGCAGAATGTCGCTCCTAGAGACAATTAGTTTCGCAAGGAGAATAAGCCGAAGAGATTTTTGCTCGGGTCAAGGCTGAAGAAGTTACTCAACCCAAGCAACAACAGCAACGCAACCAGAACAATGCGCCACGCTCCAAGGGAAAGGAGACGTTAGCTACCAATACCGATGCACGCGCACCATCAGGGAAACAAGGCAAAGAACCAAACCAACAAAGAGCGCCTAAGCAGTACTCGTTCAAAGAAGAGCATGTGGACACCCTGTTCCAACTACTTCGGAAGAACAATAAATTGCAGCTCCCCAAAATAAGAAAACCAGATGAAGCTGGGAAGGTAGATGACCCCAACTACTATCGCTATCATAGATTTTTGGGACATCCTACCAGGAAATGTTATGTGTTCAAAGACATCTTGCAAAATTTGGTGAATGCTAACGTACTTACCCTAAAGCCGGAGCAGAAGACTGTATCCACTAACTTGATTGCGGTCCAGTTCGGTGACTTCCTCCCTGTAGCTGCTACAGATGGTGTCATTCCCATCCATAAAGGGGAAATGCACTTGAAAAATACCGACTTACACAATCAGAAAAACAGGGGGTTGGTACCCCTCACTATCCCAAAAGGAGAGATCATGTGGGTCCATCCTGACCTAATTGAAGATCAGCAGTGGACAAACACCTCGCCCAAGCAGAAAGAAGGCAAGGCTAAGTCATCCAACATGATTAGACCCTCTGTTAATGAGAATAATGACCATCTCAAACCTCTCACCGACTCAAAAGAAGAGAGAATCGTCCTGGCGGCATACCCAGAAAGCAACCCTGGTACTCGGTCGGGAAAAGCTTACTTGAGAAACTATGACCAGAATGCTTAACAAGCTGAAGAACAGCCCCAAGACGCTGGGGGTTCTGTACCAAACAAGTCGATCGATAAAGGGAAATAAAAAGAGCTTCGGTTCAACAAAAATCTTCACCAGGATCTTGGGGAGTCAAGCACTCCCTTCTAATTCAATGTCATGGCGCAGCTGGCCAACATACCAGCCAGGATTACCTTATATAAACTCCTGAGGCTATCCAAAACTACCAAGGAATCCCTAATCGAAGCCTTAAAGAACACGGAGAGCTTTATCACCCAAGTCACTCCAACTTTTGAAGCGTCTGAAGATCAGTCTTGCATGCAATGTTTACAAGCAGCAAGAAGTCTACCCTGCATATCATTCGCTCAGGATGATATGCAAGTGAAACATAAACATGACAACATAAACATGACAGACCCCTGTACTACACCGGATACATCAGGTCATTAGAAATCAGTTGCGTTCAGGTTGACCCAGGCTCGACACTCAGTATCATGCCCTACAGAGTCATGCAAGTCTTAGGGATTCCCATGCATCGGCTGAACGCTACACAGACTACTATCTTCGGATTCAACGCTAACAACACTCGGCCTCTGGGAAAGATCAAACTCAGACGCCAGATCGGAGATCTCAAGTCCAAAGTGACTTGTTACATCATAGATGCGGACACGTCCTACAATTTATTGTTGGGACGACCGTGGATTCACACAAATCGCATTGTCCCATCGACCCTCCATCAGGTTTTGAAGTATGCTAGTGAGTAAGGAGAAGTTCGAACCTTGATTGTGGAAAAATACCCTTTCAGAGGAGTGGAAATCTTCCACACAGATTCGGTCTTTTACTCAGAGTCACAGGAGAAAGAAGAGATTGACAGCGATAAGGAAGTAGACATCGAGCCAGACCTCGAAGGAAATTGTCCATGGGAGTTGAACTTCAATGTAATGGGTTCAATCGAGAATAATAATAATGTACCGAGTGAGGGCGAGTGGTGCATTAATGAATATTTTATTTTGACGTACTTGTAGGCATATAAAACTGCTTATAGGTCCCTTAACACAGCTCAACACGGTGATTCGACAAACCAACGAACCATCGGGCGATGTATCCAAGCGTGATCGTTTGACCGCAATATCGAAGCTAAGTGAGATGCGACGAAGCAGATTAACGAGGCGACGAGTTTAAACACCGAAGCGGATTTACTGCTAAATCAGAGTCCAGATCAACAAATCAGAGTTCGGATAAACCGCAAAACCGGAAAACGACGAAACGGCGAACACCCAGGAGAGCTCGGCCAAAACCGAGTCACTCAGGTGGCTCACCGAGCCACCTAGGTGGCTCGGTGGCCGAGCCACCTAGGTGGCTCGGTGGCCGAGCCACCTAGGTGGCTGAGCCACCTGGGCCAAGCCCAGATCTGGGCCCAGATCTGAGCCCAGATCTGGTTCTAAATACCTATAAATAGGCTTGGTGGCTCATTGTTTTGGAGGTTGGAACTTTT